>NC_045427.1:432845326-433165416 GCF_902635505.1 Sarcophilus harrisii | reverse complement strand
AGATGGGGTCAAATTGAGATGCGGCCTCTATGGAGACTGGATGAACTGAGGTCAGTAACACTTTGTGTCCTCTTACATAGACACTGGATATTAGATTTGACAGGAACTGTGGATTTCTGGGGCAGCAAACTCCTTCAGGAGTGGATGAAGATGGAATAAAAGGGAGAAAGATGGTCCCAGCCTAATATCTTGTTACTTTTCTCATTCTCTACCTCTCCCTCTAAGACCATGGCAAGAATTTTATGCTAATGGGTCCCCCAAGAAAAGTTTCCCTCCTGACCTTGACCTCAAGGTAATCCTGGACTCTCAAAGCCTAAACCAGGAAATTCTAGCAAGTTAGAAAACCCCGGAAGGCAGGCCGGTCAAAAACAATGTGTCCCTTGTCCAGGGACTGGCTTAGCTAAGAGGCTCATTCAGGTGATATATTCCCAGTCATAGTGACCTGTGGGGCCCTAGAAATAGTTACTGGGTACATAAAAACCTAAAACATTGGGGTACAAAGGGGGAGTGCTGTATCCTCCATGGAACAGTGTCCTAAATGCCCCTGCATGGTTAGAGCCCTTCCTCTCCCCTTCACCAAAGACAGCTGCTCAGGGTTAGAAAGACCTAGCTCTAGGACAAAGGGGGTAAAAGATAGAGGTAAAGCAAGAACTCATGCAGTAAAAAAGACTAATAAGAACAATAGTAATGTCTCAAAAAGCATTTGTTACAATAACAGTAACTCACATTTCTAGGGTACCTTCGGTTTTTCAAAGAGTCTACCTCACAAAAGTCCTGTAAAATAGGTGATAATAATGATAGATACCCCAATATTGGTCCAATAGTTAACAATACTGACAAACAGCTCCCCCACACTCTTGTTTAAGGTGTTAGTCTTTGCCAGGAATAAAATTCTTATCTCCCCATCCCTTTTTTCCCTCTTGGGCATTTAAGTTGGAGTCCCCTCCCCCTGCCCTGGTTTCCCCCTTTATTCCCCTCACCCATGATGAAACAGCAATTGGAACTGTAGAGATTAGCAGGATTTTAGCTTCCACTCCACACAGGCCTCAGTTTGGCCTCAGCCCAGTCTCATTCAGGCTTGACTTCGGCCTAGCCTCCTTACAGGCCTCTGCCCAGCCTCCACCCAGCATCCTCAGCTTGACTTCAGCCAGCCTCCCTTCACACAGGCCTCAATCTGGCCTCAGCTCAACCTCCACAGGGGACCCAGTTTGACTCCAGCTTCCCCCCTCCCCTAGGACTCCGTTTGGCCTCCACAATGGTCTCCACTCAGCATCCTCAGTTTGACCTCTGTTGAGGTTGGAGTTCTGGGAAGAGACTCCTTGGCAGAATGAAAGAGGGCAGGGCAGGGCAGGTCTTGAAGGGGGGAGCAGGTTCCCTCTTTAGGGGAAAAAATCCCTTACACTGGGATCAGTGGCCTGGGGAGTTTTGAGAAGAAGAGGGCAGAAGATGATTGGATTGGCAGAAGCAGGGGAGCCCCAGGGTCTCCAGGCCCCCTGAGGCAGGATGGCATCAGAGTCTACAAGAGTAAAACTTAGCTTGTTCCCTCCTCATTCTTTCCCCTAAAATAACACACAAATGAGGGGTTTGGAGAGCAGAGGGATGGCTCTGAGCAGGATCTGGTGCCTTCAGCAGATAGGCAGGACCATGAAACCCAAAACTTCCCCCTTTCTCACCCCTGGCCCCAGCTTCTCTGAAGGCTCAGGAGCCTCGGTGAGGAGGGGGAGGGGTCATACAAAATGACCTCTGAGTAAAGGAGGTGGGCCAAGAGGTGGAGGCGGAGGGGAAGGGTGCCTGTGGGTAAAGGCTGGAGGGGGTGGGGTGAGGGGTGGGAGAGGCACACTTGGAGGGGAGGGAGGGGGTGGGAGTGTCTGTGGGAAGGGGAGCTTTAGGTGTGAGAAGAAGGTGGGGGTCTGTGTGTGTGCAGTTAATTAAACAGTGATGGAAACGGATCCAGAGGAAACGGCTGCTTTCTAATTAAAGGTGTGGGTGCCTTGCTTGTCGAAGGCAGAGAGCGGGAGAGATTCCGGAATTGAGTCAGAGAGCTGGGGAGAGAAATAGGAGAGGCACTCCCTCCCCCTCAGCCTTGAGCATCCCTCAGGCCAGGCCCACACAGCTGGGCCCCTCACCCCTCGTGGCTTTCCTATTTCTCCTACCCATCCCAGGGGCCTGGGGAACTTCCCCTTCTGCCTGCCTTCCCACAAACCCAAATTGCCTTCCTGATAAGGGCCTTGAGGGACTGGGAGGATGAACAGGAAGGGAGGATGATGCAACAAGCAGGCAGGTGGGCAGAAATGGGTTTCAGACCCTTGTATTACCTCCCTGCCTCCCCACCTCCTCCACTCACACACATTGACACAGAACCTGAGCGACCATAGTCCTACCCCTTTGTTTTATGGATGAGATATTTATAGAGCTGAACTCAAAGCAGGCTTTAAAAAACAAAACCCCTCAAACCCAACCATCATCCCAAAATATGCTCCTGAGGCAGGGTGTGTTGACACATGGAGGTTAGTAACTGACCTGTAGCCACACAGAGAATGCAATGTCCGGCCCAGTTCTTCTATTCTCTCATCCAAAGGGATCCAAGCATTGGATTAGGTTAGGGAAGAACTGGATTTGAATTCTACCTCCCATCCCGTGTGACCAGAAAGTCAGAGATTTGGAGCAGAAGGGCCGTCAGAGGCCATCTCGTGCAAGCCCCTCACAAATGATAGAAACAGGTCCAGGAAAATTTAGTGGACAAACCAAGATCACCCAGGTGGTGTCAAAGGGGAAATTTAGATCCAGTTCCACCGACTTTAGGGCCAGTAAGTACTTTTTCTACAGGAACACACTACTGAAGCCACTTAACCTTTGCAAGCCTCAGTTTCCCCATTTTAATAATATGCAGCTTGACCTAGTAGAGAGACAGAAGTCCACAAGGCTCAGGAAAGCTGTTGTTCAAGTTCTCTGAGATATCCAGGCTGTGTGACCCTCGGCCAATCACTTCAAAGAGAGCCAGGAAGCTAAGACTTTGCATTGCAAAACAGCTACCTGACTGAGCAGACAGAGAGTTTTCTCCTAAGAGCTTCCCAAACTAATGACATTAAACACAGGTCTTGACCAATACCTACCTTAGGGGGTGGTTTGGAAGATCCAGTGAGATAATGAACATAATGATAAATACATGGAAAGGATTTTGTAAACCATAAAGTGGAGTAAGTGGAGGCTTTTATTTGTATTATTCCACTAAACTGCATTAGTATTAGGTACTCCCAGACACTATTCGGTCCCATATTAGTCTCATAGTACCTCAAGCCTGGAACAGCCTCCTCCTTTCTTCTCCTGGTTCAAATCTGCCTCTTTATACAAAATTTAACTCAAGTGCCACCATCTCAGGAAGTCTTCCTTAATCTCTCCTCTCCTGCTATAGAAGTGATAATCCTACTTCCCAGAAACTCTCAGGGTACTCTAACCTTTTCCATGCATATGTCATAGGCAAGTTTTGTATTGTGCCAAAAAGGACTGTCTCACTCCCTTTAACAAATTGTAATAATTTCTTTTAAAAGTGATAGTTGTCAATGCAGACAATGCAGAAGGGAAGCAATAAACTGAGAAAAAAAATGTATATACAGGGGTTCTGATAAAGGCCTCATTTCTAAAATATATAGATTATTGATTCAAATTTATAAGAATTCAAGTCATTCTCCAATTGATAAATGGCTATAAATGGACAATTTTCAGATGAGGAAAGTAAAACATTTTTAGTCATATGAAAAAAAGGCTCTAAATCATTATTTATCAGAGAAATGCAAAGTAAGACAACTCTGAGGTAAAATCACTACATAGCTCTCAGCCTGGCTAAGATGAGAGGAAAAGATAATGATGAATGTTGAAGGGGATGTGGGAAAACTGGGACACTGATACATTGTTGGTGAAGTTGTGAACTCATCCAATCATTCTGGAGAGCAATTTGTAACTATGCCCAAAGGACTATCAATCTGTGCATACATTGTCTTTACTGGATCTGTATCCCAAGGAGTCATAAAAAGTGGAAAAGAACCTATCTGTGCAAAAATGTTTGTAGCAGCTTTTTTGTAGTGGGAAGAAACTGGAAACTAGATGACTGCCTATCAGCTGAATAAGTTATGGTATATGAATGTCATGGAATATTATTGTTCTATAAGAAATGATCAGCAGTGAAATGAGCAGGACCAGGAGATCATTATATACTTCAACAACAATACTATATGATGACCAGTTCTGATGGACCTGGCCATCCTCGGCAACGAGTTCAACCAAATCATTTCCAGTGGAGCAGTAATGAACTGAACCAGCTACGCCCAGCGAAAGAACTCTGGGAGATGACTAAAAACCATTCCATTGAATTCCCAATCCCTATATTTATGCCCACATGCATTTTTGATTTCCTTCACAAGCTAATTGTACAATATTTCAGAGTCTGATTCTTTTTGTACAGCAAAATAATGGTTTGGTCATGTATACTTATTGTGTATCTAATTTATATTTTAATATATTTAACATCTACTGGTCATCCTGCCATCTGGGGGAGGGGGTGGGGGGTAAGAGGTGAAAAATTGGAACAAGAGGTTTGGCAATTATTAATGCTGTAAAGTTACCCATACATATAACCTGTAAATAAAAGGCTATTAAATAAAAAAAAAAAAATGATCAGCAGGATAATTTCAGAGAAGCCTGGAGAGACTTACATGGATTGATGCTAAGTGATGTGAATAGAACCTGGAGATCATTGCACATGGCAACAGCAAGATTATATGATGATCAATTCTGATGGACATGGCTCTTTTTTTAAAAAAATTAAAGCTTTTTATTTTTTTAAACATATGCATGGATAATTCTTCAACATTAACCCTTGCAAAAGCTTGTATTCCAATTTTCCCCTCTTCCCCCATGCCCTCCCCTAGATGGCAAGTAGTCCAATATATGTTAAAAATGATAAAAAAATATATATTAAATCCAATATATGCATACCAATTTATATAATTATTTTGCTACACAAGAAATATCAAATAAAAAAAAAAAGAAAAACGAGAAAAAATAAAATGCAAGCTAACAACAACAAAAATCATGAAAATGCTATGTTATGATCCATACTCGGTTTCCACAGTCCTCTCTCTGGTATATATGGCTCTCTCCATCACAAGATCATTGGAACTGGTCTGAATCATCTCATTGCTGAAAAGAGCCATATCCATCAGAATTGATCATTGTATAATCTTCTTGTTGATGTGTACGATGATCCCCTGATTCTGCGTATTTCACTTAGTATCAGTTCATTTAAGTCTCTCCAGGCCTGGAGATCGTTTCTCACAGAACAATAATATTCTATAACATTCATATACCATAATTTATTCTGCCATTCTCCAATTGATGGGCATCCATTCAGTTGCCAGTTTCTTGACACTACAAAAAGGTCTGTACGAAACATTTTTGCAGAAGACACGGCTCTTTTCAACATTGAGGTATTTTAGGCCAATTCCAATGGTCTCTTGATGAAGAGAACCATCTGCACACAGAAGGGGAATTATGGGGACTGAGTGTGGATCACAACATAGTTCTTTTACCTTTTTTGTTTGCTTGCATTTTGTTTTACTTCTTTTTTTTTCCCTTTTTGATCTGATTTTTCTTGTGCAGCATAAATATGGAAATATGTATAGAAGAAAGGAATGTGTTTAACATATTACATTACTTGCCATCTAGGGGGAAGGAGTGGAGGAAGGGAAGGAAAAAATTAGACACATGGTTTTGCAAAGGTGATTGTTGAAAATTATATATGTGTTTTGAAAATAAATAGCTTTAATTTAAAAAAAAAAGAAATAAAAGTGATGGTTGTGTTATTCTTCATCTTTATAGTCCTTAAGGTCTGGTACTTAGTAAGTTTTTAACAAAAGTTTGTGGAGTTGAAATTAAGATTTTTGATTTGAATTTAAGCCCTTTCAGGGTTGCCATTCCATTGTCTAAATTCCCTTCCAGTTCTAACATGCAAGACTGTTATTATCTTTCAATTTAGTCAGCATTTATTAAATGCTGATGATGTGAGAGCACTATGTCAATCGCTAGAAAAGATCTGAGATTTCTATAAGATACCACCACCCTCATAGAGTTCATAGTTTTTACAATCCCCAAAAATCTTTGGTTCCTATATAGTGGATTTCATTGTTCTATCATTTTTTCAGTCCTTTCCAATTCTTCTTGATCCCATTTAGGGTTTTCTTGGAAAAGATACTGGAGCAGTTTGCCATTTCCTTATGATTTGACAAGTGAGTAAACTGAAACAAACAGAATGAAGTGACTTGCCCAGGATCACCCAGCTAATAGTTGTCTGGGGCCATATTTCAACTCATGAAGATGAATCTGCTGGTGCTCTATCCACTGCGCCACCTAGTGGGTTCCTTAGTTGATCCTATTTGATCTTAGACAATATGTTGGTCCTTTGGATAAACAAAATTCACAACACAACAGTGAGATAGAATATTTAATACATTAATACATGGAGAGAGAGAGAGAGAGACAGAAAGAGAGATAGAGAGAGAGAGAGACAGAGAGACAGAGAGAGACAGAGACAGAGAAGCAGAGAAAGAGACAGAGAGAGACAGAGAGAGAGAGAGACAGAGACAGAGAGAGAGAGACACACACAGACACAGAGAGAGAGAGAGAGAGACAGAGAGAGAGACAGAGAGAGAGAGAGAGAGAGAGAGAGAGAGAGAGAGAGAGAGAACCAGTGTCCATAGAACTAAGCAGTCTTCAAGCTCCACTCTGGTCATTTACAACACTATATCCCTACCCCCAACCCTGCCTGAAGAGGATTTGCTGAAGGACCCCCTTAGGAATAGACAGATAGTAATATATTTATTAAATGCATAGGATACCAAGGCCTGAAGTCAGGAAGCCACTAAGTTCAAATCCAGCCTCAGACACTTCCTAGCTGTGTGACTGGCTCAGTTTCCTCATTTGTAAAATGAGCTGGAGAAGGGAATAACAAAGCACTCTGGTATCTTAGTCAAGAAAACCTCAAGAGGGGTCACAGAGAGTCAGATATAACTGAACAATAAAATTAAATAACACCATGAGATGTTCTAGAATACAGTGCCAGTTCTCAAGGAGTGTACATCTAATGGGGGAGAACAATATCTAAAGGGGTGCTGGAAAGGGGGTATAGTTCACCTTGTAAGGACATGATGATGGCTTGGAAATGGTCCATAGGCTAGGACCCAGGAAAAATAATAATTCACCTAAAAGAGCCAGAGACAGAGTCTAAATTTCTGGTAGGAGGGAAATGAGAATGATAGCCAGTGAGGAGACAGCAAGACTATTGTGGTCCTAAATTCCTTTTTATAGTATAAATATGGTCATGATAATCGTCTTTTTCCCTGGTGGCTGCATCCAAAGGCCCAGAAGGCCTTTTTTTCCAAGGCCCTCTTTCAAGTCCTTAAAGCAAAGGGCTAAGAAGATTTCCAGGGCAGATATAAAGATGCTACAATGACTTGAGCTAAAGGTTTGAGATTGATCACTTAAATATCAGGAAGATGGAATTTTTCAGGAAAATATTTTCAGGGGAGGGGGGCCGGTGAGAAAGGCAGAAAAAGCAGGAATCACTAGGCAGTAAACTCGATGATGTAAGGGGTAGTCAGAACTAGCCTCCAGGCTTCCTCCTTTGTGAGGTGGGGGATTAGACTACAGCCTCTAAGAATCCTTTGAACTTGTATGTTTCTTCTCTGCCAGTAAGAAAGAAGCCTAACGCGGGACTTTAACCAGGGCAAGAATTTGATGAGAGGTCACTAAGGGGAGGGGAGAGGCTTGCCATCCTCACCCCCACCTCCTTCTCCTTTGCCTTTCTAGCCGTGGCTTGGATTTTACCCCAGTGAGGTGACAGACGACTCCTTCGGACTCCGTGTTAAAATGACTCAATAATAGGAGGGGCAGATAGTCATCAGGAAGCCCCTGCAAAAGGCCCAGAATCCCCCCAAATCCAAGCAAAATCAACCAGCTCCTAGGGCCAGGCTTCAGCCTGAAAAAAGAGTGGCTCAAGTGGCTGTCAAAACGCTGGTCTTTTGGCGCCCTCTGCTGGACGCTGGTGGGCGGATGCGTCAGCTCAGGAGGGAATGGCCCCTTTTCAGCGCTGACCAGACAGCTGAATAGGCATTTAGGTGGAGCAATGGCTCATCTTCCTGAGTTCAAATCTGACCTCAGACACTTTACTGGCTGGGTGACCCTGCACAAATCACTTCACCCTGTTTACCTCAGTTTCCTCATCTGCAAAATACTGGAGAAGGAAATGGCAAATTACGCTAGTATCTTTGCCAAGAAAACCACCAATGACTGCAGAGCTGAAAAGGTTTCTAAAGAGGAACCCCTTATCCCAGACCGCTTATTGCAATCTGGGGAAACTGAGGCACATTTCCGAGCCCTCTCCGCCACTAAATGACAGAGCCAGACCCACCTTTCAAGTGTTATTGTCTGACTTGGAATGTCCTTTCCACTCTTCTTCTTTGAATCATCTCTCAGAAACCGTAACTTCCTTCAAAATTCAAGTGCCAGTACTTATATGAAACCTCTTTTGGTTCCCTCAGCTGCTATTCTCAGATCCTCCTGACTCCATTTTACTGTCCCTTAGCTATTATTCTCTTCCCTTATTTCTCCCCAAACAAAATGACTTTGGATTTATTTTGTGTTTATTTTTACATGCAAATGTCTCTCCCAATAGAAGGTAAGTTTTTTTGAGGACAGAGACAGGGAGCCTGTGGTTTTACTGAAATGCAGGGAGCTATATTTTATATGCAGGGCTTTGGGATACAATAATAAAATAAGGCATCTTATTTGAACATAAGAAGCTTATAATCTAATGTAGGCCTTAAACTTTTTCCACTGAAGACCCCTTTTCATTCAAGAAATTTTTATGTGACCCTGATTATATAAAGATATAAAATATACAAATCATACATTTACTGATATTAAATTGTAATTTCCCAAACCCCACATTCCCCCATATGTAGGGTCTCTAACCATAGTTTAAGAAGCTAGGAATGGTTCAAATCTGAGAGCTTTAATAATAACTATTTAGCAGGCAAAAAAGAAAGAAGGAAGGAAGGAAGGAAGCTATTTCAATAGAAGGATTTGTTCCAGACATGGGCAAGAGCCCATAATAAAAACTAGCACTTAGTTAGAATTTTAAGGTTTTCACTTAACTCATTTGATCCTCACAACAATTCTGGGAGGTGGGTGCTATTATTTTCAGCCCTACTTTACAGATGAGGAAATAGGCAGAAAAGGTTTAGTGATATAGCTCAGAGTCATCCAAATAGATAGGTGTCTGGATTTTACATCCTTCTGGGGAATGATACATATCCAAAGCTAAAGATTAATTTTTTTTTTTTAATATGAAGTAATTTGGGGGCAGATGTGAGTGCTAATTGGGGCTTTGTAAAAGATGAGTCTTGAAGGAAGTGTAGAATTCCAAGAGACAGAATTCCATTAGCAGTATGACTGTCATTTTTTTTCTTTTTAAATAGCTGTGTTCTAGGTTTCCAGATCTGAAAAAGCAAAGGAGAAGCAAGAGGAGCCAAGCACGTGCCCAAGTTACACACTGCAGCCTAGTGGCCATGACTCCTCAGCAGGAGGACAGGACAGAGTGACTAATTCCAGGACAAGGAACAGCTGGAAGCTGCTGAATCTCTGGAGATTCCCAAACCTTCCTGTTGTTGGCTGACCATATCCATGACCCTCAAAGTGGCTTGCTGTGGCTCAGGTGCTCCACACCTTCAGTCTGTTAGCAGGCATTTAGTGAGCTCCTGGTATGTCCTATGAACAAGAAGTCCTTGTGGTTCCATGCCTCCCTCTCTCACAAGTCTGGACTGTGTCTCCTGCCACTGCTTTCTTTCTGTGGGGCCCTCCAGAGAGCAAAAGTTAGTCAGATTAGACAGAGTACTTGCAGGTAGCCAGATACCAGACTATCTCTATGATATTACTGCCTTTGTATCCTAGTTATTTCTTTTCTTTAACATCCTTTTTTTTTTTATTTTTGGTTTTCAAAATTTACTCTTACCAGATTTCTATTTCTTATTTTTTTCTCCCTCCTTCCTTCCCCTCTCCCCTCCCCAAAATGGCAAGTAACCTGATATAGGTTATACATGTAAAATCATATTATATCTATTTTCACATTAGTTATGTTGTAAAAGAAGAATCAGAAAAAAGGGACAAACTATGAGAAAGAAAAAAAAAGTGAACATAGTATGCTTCAATATATACTCAGACTCCATAGTTCTTTCTCTGGATGTGGGTAGCATTTTCCATCATGAATCTTTTGGAATTGTCTTAGATGACTGTATTGCTAAAAAGAGTTATCAAAGTTAATCATCACACAATATTGATTTTACTGTGTCCAGTGTCTTTCTGGCTCTGCTCACTTGACCCAGCATCAGTTCTGTAAGTCTTTGTAGGTTTTTCTGAAATTCACCTGCTCATCATTTGTTATAAAAAATAGTATTCTATTACATTCATATGCCACAATTTATTCAGCCGTTCCCTAATTGATGGGCATCCCCTCAATTTACAATTTGTCATCACAAAGAGAGTTGCTATAAACATTTTTGTACATGTGAGTCCTTGTTCCTTTTTTAATGATCTCTTTGGGATATAGATCTAGTAGTAGTATTGCTGGATCAAAGGGTTTTATAATCCTTTGAGCATAGTTCCAAATGGCTTTCCAGCATGGCTGAATTAATTCACAATTCCACCAACAATGCATTAGAGTTACAATTTTCTCTCACCTTTCCAATATTTATCATTTTCCTTTTCTGTCATAGTAGCCAAACTAATATAACTCTAGTATTTCTAATCTTGGTTCTGACAACCAGATGTGTGATTGTGCTTAAGTATATTAAGATTAAAAAATAGCAAATAGTTCATATACAAAAAGACCTAGGAGTGGTGGTGAGGGTAGTAGGCTATAAGCTCAGGATGAAGTAAGAGTGTCATTGAGGAACCATAAAATATAATTATCAGTTGTATGGGTGGAAGTAAACTGTCCAGAACAAGGGAGGTGATACTTCTGCTCTCTTATTCCCTGGTAAGACCACAGTCAGTTAATAAGCATTTGTGAAGGGTCCACTCTCTGCCAGGTATTGTACCAAGTACTAGGAAATATATACAAATAAGAGAGATGCAGGATAAATTGGAAATAATCAATAAAATCATAGGTGATAAAGATTTGAACAATGTTAGAGGGGCTATGGGAAGACAGTTACATGATATACATACTGTTATTGATTAAGTTATTAACTAATCCTACCAATTTGGATTTCAGTTTTTAATTATGCAAAAAAAAATTATTAAACTGCCCATATCCTTTGATCCAGGGATCCCAATCCAAGGAAGTCAGACAGAAACAAAGGTATAATATATAATAAATAGCACAGTGGATATAGAGCTAGGCCTAGAATTAGGAAGACTGATCTTGAGTTCAAATCTGACCTCAGACACTAGTTAGGTAACCCTGCTTGTCACTTCACCCTGATTGCCTCAGTTTCCTGATCTGTAAAATGAGCTGGAGAAGGAAATGACAAGTCCCTCTAGTATCTTTTTCAAGAAAAACCCCAATTGGGGTCATGAAGAGTCGAACATGACTAAAAAACAATTGAGTAAAAATAATATATACCAAAATAGTCACAGTAGCACTTTTTTTTGTGGTACAAAAGAACTAGAAGGAAAGTTGATACCCATCAATTAGGGAATGGCTGAATAAACTATGGTATATGAATATAATGGATTATCATTGTCCAATTAAAAAATATAATTAGAGAAACATGGAAAGGTTTCTATAAACTAATGAAAGCAAAATAAGTAGAACTAAGTAGAACCAATGATTACCACAATGTAAATGAAAATTATCAGAAGGAAAAGGATCTCTAAGTAAAGAGTCCTTTCCCCAGTTATTACTATCCCACTGTACCACTTGCTGCTTTTGGGTCTTGCCCATCTGGTTTTTTTACCATTTGATCATAGTCCCCAAAACCATTGTTCCACAATAGAGTGTGAGGTCTGGTAATAAGGGGCCTCTTCAATTATTAGGATTCAATTCAACATTTATTAAGTACCTATAATGTACCAGGTGCTAGACACCTAATGAAAGTGTCCCTATTTTCAGGTTCTCTACAATGGAAATAACAATAGGTATGCAGCTAAGTAAATATAAATGGAGAGTCCAGTCAAGAAGAGAGAAGGTGATAAAAAGGGAGAGAGACAGACAGAATCAGGCAGACAGATAAGCAAATATAAATGGTAGAGTTCAATTCGAGGAGAGAGAAGGTGATGGTGGGAAGGGAGAAAGAGACAGAAAGAGTCAGAAACTCAGAGAGATGGAGAAATATAAAGACAGAGAATAAAAGAGAAATATACACAGCGAGAAGGGGAAAATAGAGGGGAAAAAGCGAGAAATAAGGAGAAAAGGTGAGGACAAAGGAGATGAAGACAGAGAGAGAGACAAAGATGGAGAAATTCCTGTTCCTGAAGCTCAAAATCCTGCTCAGCTGATGGCAGGCCCCAGAGTCAACACTCATATTAGTCCTAGAATAAAGTTTCCTCTTGTAGTGGTGGTTGTTTTTCCAGAAGATAACAGTACCCTAAGCCAGATCTTGACTCAGTCAAAAAGTAGAATTTATTGATTTAAGATTGGTTCTCTTGTTTTTTTTCCTGGAAAGAGCATAGCAGTACCTTAGGATTTCAGCAGAGTCCGGAGCTCTGATTTTATATCCATACATATGTCCAAAAGCATCATGAGAATTTTATGGAAAGACATGGAAGAGTGCCTTGCTGTGAGTACCAGAGGGTTAAGTGATCTCTGCCCTGTGCTTTTCATGCTCAGGCACCTTTCCATTATCCACTCTTTCCATTAATAATGTGTGCCTCAAATATTAGCCCAGAATGGTACTAGACAAAGTATATACAAAATAATTTCCTGAAGGAGAAAGTACTAACAACCAGGAAGAGCCTTCGTGTAGAAGGTTGTACCTGCGCTAAATCTTGAAAAAAACTCAGCATTCTAGGGAGGTAGGGGGAGGGAATTCTATGAGGAGGAAGTACATTCCAGGCATGGGAGACACAACTTATTTGGGGGAATAACAAGTAGGACAGTTTAACTGGAATGTAAGTTTTATGAGAGAGACTTAAGAATTGAGTCTGGGAAGATAGCTTGGAGACAGATTGTGCTGGCTTTAAATACCAAACAAAAGAATATTGTATTTGATCTGAAAGTATTTGGGAGTCATTGCATATTCTTGAGCAAGAGACTGGCATAGGTAGACCCAATGTGTTTGTCTCCAAAGGAGACAATTAATGTTTATATAGAAATAGCACTATATTTCAAAGAACTGAGTTCAAGTCCTGGGTCTCCCACTAATACCAATAAATGGGATGGACATGAGGCCTTCTCAGAAAACTGACCCCTGCCATAGTTTAGGGCCACAGTTCCAGGAAAACTCCCCCTTGCTTGTACCCTTGCTTAATCTTGAACAAACTGCTTTGTAATCTATAGTTGCCCTGTTCTTGTATCCTGAGGGTAGAGTGGATTCCCGTGACAGATTGTGAGTCCTGATACTAAGTCAGAACAGCTGGGGCCCAAGTTCAGGGCTTAAAATACCCTGCTCTGTTGCCTGAGCTTTGCCTCTCTTCACTGGACTATATTAGAGAAGGTGACGCCCTTTTCCTGCAAGAATTGAATAAAATGCTTTCTGCTCTGGCTCTGAGAAACATCTATTTGAATTATTTTGGGTTAGTGGTTGCTGTCCCACATACTAATGATTGATCTTGAGTGAACAATTCCTCCCATTCCCTTAGTTAAAAAAAAAAAAAAAAAATGGAGGATAACAAACCCTACTCTATATTCTTTACAGGGATCTCATGGAGGTCACAAAGATTTTCGGATTTAGAAGGTGCAGGGATCTTTGAGGCAACCTTGGGCCCTGCAGTATTAGGGCCACCTTTCTGAAAATGGGCTGAAAAACCTCTAAGAGGCCAGAACATTTTTCTACATTTGTCTGGTTGATATTTGAAGTCCCCACAATCCAATCTTGCCTTCCCTTTCTCCTATTTCCAACATTGACCCTTTGTTCCAATTAGATGAGTATGTTCACAATTTCATTTCTAGCACCAAGGCCATTACAAGACCATAGAATGTGTATTGGATCAGTTCAGGCATTGTCCTGGGTCCTAGCTTCTTCTCCGAGGCCTTGGATAGAGGAACAGAAAATAGCTCTCCAAACAAAAAGTGTTCATTGTCCCTTCTCGGGATGACTTTGTTCTGGCCTTGGTGATTGTCCTTAACGAGGTGTGAAATTCCACTGACAAATTATTTTTTCATAAAGTGCGAATTGTTTATGGGTATTTGTTGCCCACCCACAACATGCTGCTGATGACCTAAGTGCTGATTCATAGCTAATTCGTTTCTGAGTTCTATCCTTGGGGTTCGACTTTAAAAGAAGGTGGGGATAGGCTGAAGAAGCAGAGAATAAGAGCTGAGATGTCAATCAGTCAGAGTGAAGCCAATTTTTCATAGAAGGTTACTTGGAAGAAAGCCGGCACAGCACATGGACCCTCCAGGGAACCAGGAAGCCCAGGGATGCCTGAAGCAGATGGAGGCCATCACCAAACCACAAGAAGTTCCTGGGACAAGCTAGGAACCAACTGGAAAGATAGGAAGGCACTGCTTCCCACATCTTGGCCGAGGTTATAAAGTAGAGGTAAAGATTGAGGCCCATTTTAGGACATGGAACATGGTGGATTTATTTTACTTAACTATGTTTATTAGGAATGGGAGAGAGGGAAAGGAGCAAGCATTGAATTAGGACCTCCTATATCCAGACACTCTGCTGATCACAAATATTATCATGAAATGTAAGGAGATAAGAGAACAAGCATTTATTAAACACTTACTATGTGCCAGGCACTGTGCTAAAGATGCTTTTATAAATATCATCTCTGATCCTCCCAACAACCGCTTGTGTTTGGTGCTATTATTATCCTCATTTTACAGCTGAGGAAAAAAGAGGTAGGCAGAAGTTAAGCTACTTACCACAATCACAGGTGTGACTAAGGGGTCTGAGGCTGAATTTGAACTCTAGTTTTCCCAACTACAGCCCAGCACTTACTTGCTGGAGAGGGAATGATAATGATTTTTCTAAATAGATTTTTTTTACAGAGTCCAGAACAGCATAGAATGAGGTTCAGAGAGGAACGTGGACAAGTGGAACTAATGATCAAAATGCATTATGTACATTTTTAAAGAAGGAACATGCTATAAGTAATGGAGAGCCATATTTCCACATTTCAAGCTCTTTTTCCTATCTTTTTTTGCATGCAAATACTCCTGTTTGCTGATGTTTGTCAAGTTCAGAAAACCAATAACACAAAACTTTAATTACTTCAAATCTGTCAATAGGTAGGGGACAAGGAAGAGGAAGGAAAAGAATTTAGAATTCAAATTTTTTACAAAATACATGTTAAAATTTTTTTTAAAGAAATAAAAGGAAAAAATACTTTTAAAAATAGCAGTGGGGTTCCATAGTAGAAGAAAAGAAGTTCCTGGCCCAGCAGGAGAGTTTCTGGGCCAAATAGAGCTGGAACTAAGGAATAGCAAGGAACAGCGCCAAGATGAAGAGGGGGAAAACCTCAACCTTGTTCCTCACTGGTACTGAGTTATATGGATTATACATTTCTAGGGATCTGCTGCTAGGTGGTGCAATGAATAGAGTACATGGCCTAAACTCAGAAAAACTCTTCCCAAGTTCAAGTCTAGCCTCAGACACTAGTGGTGTGACCCTAAGCAAGTCATTTAATGCTGTTTGCCTGTAAAATGAGCCAGAGAAAGAAATGGCAAGCCATTCCAATACCTTTGCCAGGAAAATCCCAAATGGGGTCATGAAGAGTTGGAAAAGACTGAAAAACCACAGATCTAGAGAAGGATTTTCTTCTATCAAGAAGGCCAAAACAGCATTAGAAGTTTGAAGATTGAAGAGAAAGGCTCCTCATAAGGATGAGGAGCCAGATGTAGGAAGTGAAGGGACACTGAGTAGCAGAATAAAATTTAATTATATGGTTTCCTAGTGAGGTAGGACTCCCAACAGGGGGGGGGGAGGAGAAGATTTACCTTGACTGCTGAAGGGCTTGTGTGTGAGCCTTTGCATTTCTATTGAAATAGATAAAGCCTATCCTAAATGTTGTAGCTTATTTGCCTTAAGACTTATATGTGAGCTGATAGCCTTTGCTTTTACTATGTTCAAGAAGAAATGAGTTAAATTTTATCTTCCTAAAGGAAATCCTAGGTTCAGAAATGACCCAAAGAAAGACATTTAGAGGGAATTTCCAAAGATGGAATCCAATCCATGTAAACACATAATTTCCCTTTTAGGCCATAGGCTACAGGTACAACCAGGAAATCTGGGTTTTGCTACTACTCATGATGTAACCTTAGGCAAATAATAGGTTCATAAATCTTTATCTAGAAGGTACCTTAGAGATTATCTAGACCAACAGTTCCTAACTTGGGGTCCATTAATTTTTTTAAAAATAAAATTTTATTGATGTCTTGTTTTTTTTACACCATTATAATTTCTTCCAGTGTCTCTCTTTCTAGAGAAAAATCATAATAAAAAAAAAAGTATTTTGTGAAGAAAAAAAAAAGAATTAAATGAAAAGGGGGAAAAAGTAGAATCAACACACAAAAAAGTTTGAAAATACAAGAATGTTTTACATTCTATTTTTGATTTGTGTGTATATGGTGGTTCTTTCCATTTATATGGTTATATGTATTTCATTTTCTTGACTCTGCTTCCTTCACTCTGCCTCAGTTCTTATAGATTTTGACATTCTTCTCTGTATTCATCACATCTGTCATTTCTTACAACACAGCTACAGCTACATACCACAATTTGTTTAGCTCTATGAGGTCTATAGAGCTAGGGAGATATGTGGATCACTGTATTTCAATATCATTGGTTTGCTTTATAAACTTATATATTTTATTTTATGCCTTAAAACCATTATCCTGAGAGAGGGTTCATAGGCTTCACCAGACTGCCTAACGAGGCTTAGAACACAAAAATCGGTTTAGGATCCCTGATCTTGTACAATATCCTCATTTTAAAGATGGAAAAAACTGAGGCCTAGGACTTGCTCAAGATTACACAGATAGGGCAGCTAGGTGGCTCAATGGATACAGCACAGGCCCTGGAGTCGGGAAGACCCGAATTCAAATCCAGCTTCAGACATTTGCTAGCTGTCCCTTTGGGTAAGTCAATTAACATGCCTCCAAAAATAAAAAATCATACAGATAACATATGTGTGGTTCAGAAATGGTGAGGGGTCACCATTTAATAAAAAAGCTGGAGAGATCTCTAGAAGCAAAGCAAAGGGGGCAGGGTCAACACTTTTAATCCCCAAGGCAAATACCCCCTCCCACCACTGATCCTCATCCTTATTGGCTGAGGATCTTACATTCTAAACACGGGAACTACCCAAGAAATTGAACTTGACCACTAAGTACATATTTGACTGAAATAGGGAGATGTTGATGTCATGGGGAGATAACAGGAAGGGACTTTAGATATGCCCTTGACTCATGCTTAAAGTCCTTCAGGCCTACTCCAACTCTGAAGGAGATGAAGCCTTACTTGATTTTCACAAGTGTCTTGAAAGATCTCACCTCATCTCCTTCACACAGAACAAAGCCTAACTTTCTAGCCCAGGCCCTCTGGGAACGTGCAGTGTATGCACATGTGAGTCATTAAAAGGACCATAGACAAGGCCTTAAAAGCCTCTCATCTAACTACTTCGATTTATAACTAAGGTTAAACTTTGCACTAGGTTACATGGTAAAGTTTACTTATGCTGTTAAAATTGTAAACAGTTTTTAGTGGCTTAGAAAAGCTGAACGAGCTCTGAGTTCACACTCAGTCTATAATATTGGTCTTTCTGACTCCAAGGCCAGTAATCATCCCACTAGGCCAAGCTTAGAATGAGAAAACTTGAGTAAATTGTAGCAGTATCAGATATTAGGCTTCCACCTGAAGGTCCCATAAATTTCCTCTCCTATTGGGCTCATTAATCAATCACCAGGCATTTATGACATACCATTAAGCGCCAGGCACAATACTAAACCCTGGAGCTGCAAACACAGCAAATAAAACATTCCCCGACCGCCATAGCCTGAAATTCATCCTGAAGCCTGAGACAGCCAAGAAAATGGTCCACAATATCTTTCTCCATTCCTGCAGCCTCAAGGGTTAATAGCCATAGCCTATTTCTCAGCTTCCAAATCAGAAAGTCTGCAGTGGGGAGAACCTTCTGTTAGTGGTGGTCCTCTGTGTTAATATAAAATAGGGTCATCTGAACTACAGAAAGAACTGGAGCAAGAAACCTGTTTGCCCTTTAGCTCTAAATCCATTAAAAACACAGCCATGTATTCCTGCCTCCAATAAGAAATCTTACTCAAGATAAGTGCTGAGATGGTAAACTGATTCCTAAGTGTTCTGGATTTGAATTCAGGTCCTCTTCACTTCACTGCACCATCTAGCTGCCCCACCAGTGAGAATTCTTTACCCCCTATCAGAGGTAATCTTCCTATTATCATTATTCCCTTTAATACAGCAGCTCTGACGTAGGCACAGTTATTACCTGTGAGGTAGGTTGGGATTACTACCTCCATTTTACACATGGGGAAAACGAGTGACAGATAAGCAAAAAGACTTCTCTGGTGCCTGGGCTGGGATTGGAATACAAGATTGTCTACCAGGTCAGTGCATCTTAAAGTGACTTTTGTATAATTGTCTCCTCTTAGGCTGACCTCAGACTGAAATGGGAATGTAAATTGAGTTTGTCTGTCAACAAGCATTTATTTAGTGATTACTATATATATCAAGTATACAAACATGCTGGGGAATACAAAGGACTCAAAAGAGCCCTTACCTTTCAGAAATCTTTATCCTATTTGAGGAGATAATATGTAAATAACTAGTTACCTAACCACTACATGCCTCTCAGATGGACTAAGATGACAAGAAAAGATAATGATGAATTTTGGAAGTGAACGAGATAAGGTAAGATCTTTCAAGACATTTGTGAAAATGGAGTAAGGCTTCATCTATTTCAAAGTTTGAGTAGGCCTGAAGGACTTTAAGCATTAAGTCAAGGGCATACTTACGTCCCCTTATTAACCTCCTATGACATCAGTGTCTTTCTGTTTTGGTCAAATATGGGAAAGTATGTACTTATTGGTCAAGTTCAATTTCTTGGCGGCATTTAGAATGTAAGATCCTCAGCCAATAAGGATGAGGGTCAGTGATGGGAGGGGTATTTGCGTTAAGGATAAAAAGTGTTGACCCTGCCCTTTAAGGTGCTTCCTCCCTTAGATTGTCTGCTCCTTGGGTGTGACTCCTGATTCTCAGAACTTATAATAAACTTTGTTCTGCTCCTAGAGATCTCTCCAGGTTTTTTTTTATTAAATGGTGTCTGAACCACACAGAAGGGATGTGGGAAAACTGGGACACTGACACATTGTTAGTAGAGTTGTGAACTGATCCAATCATTCTGGAGAATAATTTGGAACTATGTCCAAAGGCTATCAAATTGTGTATACCCTTTGATTCGGTGTTGTTACTTGGATTGTTTCCCAAAGAGATAAAAAAGGGAAAAAGACCCATATGCGCAAAAAATGTTTCTAGTAGCTCTTTTTGTAGTGGCAAGGAACTGGAAACTGAGTTTCCATTGCTCATCAGCTGGGGAATGACTGAATAAATACGGTATATGAATGGAATGGAATAAGAAATGATCAGCAGGATGATGTCAGAAAGGCCTGGAGAAACTTTCAATGAACTGATGCTAAGTGAAGTGAGTAGAACCAAGAGAACATTGTACACAGCAACAACAAAGTTATATGATGAGTAATTCTGATGGATGTGGGTCTTTTCAACAGTGAGGTGACTCAGGCCAGTTACAAAGGTCTTGTGATGGAGAGAGGCCTATGGGGACTGAGTATGGATCACAATGTAGGATTTTCACCTTTTTGGATGTTTGCTTTTTTTCCTTTCTCATCCCCCCCCCCCTTTTGATCTGATTTTTCTTGTGCATAATTGTGGAAATATGTATAGAAGAATTGCACATTTTAATATATATTGGATTACTTGCCATCTAAGAGAGGGGGGTAGAGGGAGGGAGAAAAAAAGTGGTTTTACAAGGGTAAATGTTGAAAATTATGCATATATTTTAAAAAAATAAAAAGCTAAAAAAAAGTAACTAATTACCTATAAGATATATAGAATAAATGAAGGTAGGGGAAGGCCCTGGCAGCTAGAGATGGAAAAGGAAGGTAAGTTGAGCTGACTCTTGCAGGAAACCAAAGGAATCAAGAGGCAGAGGTAAAGAGCAGAGCATTTCCTGGGATGGAAGATAGCCAAAGACTCAGTGTCCTACTCAAAGAACAGTAAGGAGATCGATGTAGCAGGACCAAACTGATCACAGAGAGGAATAAAGTATAGAAAGCTTGAAAAGGTAGGAAGGGGCAAGGTTATATCTATCCTTTGTTCTTGAAGGGGACCAATGACAACATGAGGGTGATGTATGGACTTATATGTGAACTGGATATGAGACAGGGTTGTGCTAAGTCAACAGACTCATTCTCTCTTCCAGAATCATCAGAGTCCAGTGGCAAGACAAAAGTCAAGGTCATTGGCAATGGCCTGGAAAGAAGAGCCTTGAATGCCGAAGGATAATATGACACAAATAGGAAGGCAAGGTTGAGGAAGCACCTTGAGAAAGACTGGAAAATGATACTGCATAGAGATATTGGTTTTCCATCTCTGATGATATAAGGCAATATGTCAGCAGATGTGTAATAGTCTCATTCCCAAAGGTACTCCCTTACAGTGCTCAAAATGGTAACCCATTTATACCTCTTCACTATTTGTGTCTTAGTCCATTTCCTCCCATAGAGAGCCTTCAAAAAGGTACACCTGTCATGCTAGAGTTCTAACTTTAGGATTTAGAAAATTCCATGGGATGTTTATCATGACTTCACATATTATGTGTCATATTGCTTGTCTTCTCAATCAGTGAGAGGGGCTAAAGGAAAGAAGATAATTGGGAATTCAAATTTTTTAAAAAATGAATATTAATCTAAAAAAAAAAAGATTCTGTGGGTTCCAGTACAGGGCTTGAGCTATCTAAAAATTACCCCATTTCCATTACATGACCACCCATAGCCTTTTACAATAATACATGTCCCAACACTTTTACAATGTTTCTTTTCCACGGATCATCTTTGTATTGTAATAAGCTGTAGCTTACTTAGACATACCACAGTCATTTGGGTAACCTGCAATTTTAACTCTTCAGAAATGTCATTTTGTTTTCCAGACATAATAGCAAACAGTGTGGAGTCTTTGAAAGTGGTGTCCAATTTCTAAAAACATAACAAAGCCCCCTTCTTCCGCTTAAGAATTCAATTCTGTTCCCAGTCTACTGTGCATCCAGTGTCTGTCCAAAGTATATATACACTGTTTAAGTAATAATGTTTGGACCACTAAAATACATGCCATAATCTTGGGCAATAGACATTGTTCTTCCACTTGGTTTTTCTTGCGTGGTTTTTTAGACTGATCTCTTTGGAATGGTGGTACATCTCTTTGAGGAGGCCCTTTAGTACTCTGGGGCTTGACTAAATCAATATAATATCATTCCCAAATAGAAAGAAGTGTCTAGGGTACTTTCTCATCTATGGGAAACTACTTTTTTCTTGAATCTGACAAAAAAATTGGTGAAAACACTTTCACTTGATGGGAGTCAGAGAAAACTCAAGGAAAAGAGGTCAACTGATTTGGTCTGTAGGAAAGGAAGAATTTCAGCAGATTATTATGGGAGAGGGAAAAGCTCACTGAGATAATGGTGATATTCTATCATATCTCTGCATCCCAATTTACTTGCCCATCATCTAGTTGATGAGTTAGTGTCCAGGTTTTTGCTCCTACAAAAAGCATTGCTATTAATCCATGAAATCTTTTTTTTTTCTGTCTTTGACCTCCTCAGGTTTCATACCTTATAGTAAGATCTATAATTTCAAAACACTTCAATCCTGTTTTTGAAGTTAATTCTTTTCTATCACATTACAATGCAGTTTTCATTCTGCTGTCACTTTTAATCTTTACTGTGTTTGGTACTCATTAAGGTCCTAAGAATCCCTTTTGCCACTTACCTTCCTTCAGCCTATATCTAGAACTATATCTAGTTCTGCCTTTCCTTCCACTGTGAGTGAATTTATAAAATAAGGGGAAGCAGTAAGCAGCAAGGTAGCAAAATGGGGAGTATTGGGAGTCAGGAAGACCCGAGTATGTGACCATGGGAAGTTATTCAATCTTTTTCAGTCTGTTCTGCTATCTGTAAAATGGAGAAAATATTAACACCTACCTTTTAGCATTACTATGTGGCTCAAATGAGATTATACATGTAAAGCATCTACAAACCTCAATATAGAAATGCTAGCAAATATATAATATATAAAATTATAATAATCATAAAATTAAATTAATATAAATAAAATACATAAACATAAAGAGATGCCAGCAAAGAGAGGGAATATCTGAAACTTCGATTCTGTTTTAAAGTCTTTTCTGTCCTTATATTCTCTATTTTAGTATCCCTTTCAGTACTGATAGTCTTTATTAGTCTTGATATTGCAAAGTACAATTCCATAGTGGAAGAACAGAGAGTTCTTCAGAGGAGTTTCTGGGCCAAGGAGAACCAGGATTGAGAAACAACAAAGAACAGCCAAGATGCAGGGGGAGTAAATCCCAACCTTATTCATCAATGGTACACAGTACTGGAAGGGAAGAGGAGAGAAGAATATGCATTTATTAAGCATTATGTGCCTAACACTATGCTACTCTCTTTACAAGAATTATCTTCATAACCCTGGGAGGTAGGTGCTACTATTATCCCCACTTTACAGATGAGGACACTGGAGGCAAAGTTTAAGTGAATTTCCAAAGGTGACAGCTAATAAATGCCTTAGGCTGGATTTGAACTCAGGTCTCCCAGATTCCAACTCCATTTGCCTTTAAAATGCTATATTTGAGAGCTCTAAACCAGTGAAACACATTTTTTCTTTATTTTTAATCATTTAAGCTCTTAGGACCCGTTAAGCAGTTGAATTGGTCAGATAGTTTCCCTTCCGGCCTTTCATCAAAGAAAGGCACAGTGAGACCACAGGCCACCTGACTGCCTCAGTCAGGAGTGTTCCTGAAGATGGCAGGAATGAGAAGCAGCTCTGGTTCTGTCTGAAGAGCACCACAGGCTTCCAGGCTGCCTTTCACCACAGCCAACTTGCTGGCTGGACAGTTTGATCATTCTAATAGGCTGAAGTTACATGATGTGTGCCATGGTGGAAACTTTTTTTTTTGGCTGAGGCACTTGGGGTTAAGTGACTTGCCCAGGGTCACACAGCTAGGAAGTGTTAAGTGTCTGAGGCTGCATTAGAACTTGGATCCTCCCGATTTCAGGGATGGTGCTCTATCCACTGCACCACCTAGCTGCCCTCATGGTATAAATTCTTGGGCTGGAACCCTAAGGAAGACCCACAACTGCTTCCCTCCCACCCCACTATAACCTTATTAGAATCCACTTTTTAAAGACTGAAATCAAGTAGGAATTAGCAGCAACCCCTCCCACCAACTCCTGGACCCACTCATACCAGCTCTCCCATCAGCATGCACCACCTTCCCTGGAATACCAAAGACCCTTGAGCTCAATTTAGGCAGCACTTTTGTCCCTCATGCCTGGAACCTACTCTATCCTTACCTCGGGGTCCCTTTCTTCTTTTAAGTTGCAGCTCAGGCACTATCTTCTGTCTTTCTGAAGCTTTCCCAAGATCTCCAGCCACTAGTGCCTATTTACCCAAATTCCTTTGTATTTATTTACTTTGCATATTTTTGTATTTTTAACTTTATTATTTATCCTCTGTTTTTTATATGTATTTGTTATCAACTCCATTAGAACTCAAGTTCCTTGGGTGTGGCAATTTTCATTCTTGCATCCTTAGTATGGTGTTTAATGTGTTATCTGTGCTGTGGTGTCCAGCATGGATTCCAGAATGGGTTAAGGAGACTGATAGTAAAGAGAGACTAGTTTTTGAGAAAGCAGGCGTATAGGAGAAAAAATCCTGAACCCAGCCAGGTTTGTTTTTATTTTTTAATCCTACCACTGCCCAAAGGCAAGCTACTTCCCCACTCTGGGAAACATAATTTTTTCCTCTGTAGGGAAAAAAAAAAGTAACTGGCAATGATCAACCACAACTCCAGAGGACTCATGATGAAACACACTTGCCCATCTCCTGATAAAGGTGATAAAGGGACTATAGAATGCTTTTTTTCCTTTTTAAACATGGCTAATGTGGAAATTTCCTTTGCTTGAAGACATTTATAACATTTTATTTCTTTCTCCATAGGGAAAGGAAGGAAGTAGAGAGGGGTAGTGGAAAGAAAGAAGACAGATCTTCAATTGCAAATAAAATTTAATTTTTAAAAAAGTGATTGGAACTAAATAGGTTTCTGAAGAATGCAAAGGCCTACAATAGAATGCTCTCTATACCTTTGCAATTGTTTTGTTTTCTTTTTCTTTTCTTTTCTTTTTTTTTGGGGGGGGGAGGGAATTAAAGGAGGGGGAAAGCCTCACTAAGACCAAGGCAATCTGCCTGGGATATTGCCTGGCTAGTTTTCTCCTGATTCAGGTGCCAGTTCTCTTCAAAGGAGTACCTCTCTTATCTAGAACTGTGCTGGGAAAAGCCAGAGAATAATAATAATGACAATAATAATGGCATGGGAATCTACTTTGCCCAACACTTTTTAGCAACAGAATGCTGGACTTAAAATTCAGGAAGAGCTGGTTTCAAATCCTGCTTATATTTTAAGAAGTCTGTGACCATGGGCAAGCCATTTGTCCTCTAGGATACATCAAATTCCCATCTGCAAACGAATTCCTAAAGAACCAAAGGATTTTGTGAGACAATACAATACATAGAAAGCACTTGACAAACTTCAAAATGGTCGGTCATTTTTTTGTTTTAGTTTTCAAAGGTGCTCCCCCTCCCTCCTGCCCCTGCACTTCACTGTCACATTACTTTTTCCATTTTATAGCTAAAGAAATTGAGGGGAAGTGGTTTATCCAGTCTCCAGTTGGAGAGAAATTGGAAGAAGGGGAGGAGGCAATGAAGGAGCGAGGAAAGGTGGAGGGTAGAAGAAAGAGGAAGGAGAAAAAGGGAATGGGGAGGGAAGGAAGGGGAGGAGAGAGAGGAAAGAAATGAGGAGAAGGAGGAGGAAGGAGAAAAAAGGAATGGGGAGGGAAGGAAGGGGAAGAGAGAGAGGAAGGAAATGAGGAGAAGGAGGAGTCCTAAGTCAGGAACTGAGTTCTTTTCACTGTCCAAATCACACATATGATTTCAAAGGTTCATAGAGAACTCTACATTAGGACCTTAGAAGTCACCTGACCCAATCCTCTCCATTGGGAGAAGTCCAAGGTTATGCAGATAGTAATAGAGCCAGTCTAGGCCTCTTATTTTACAGATGAGGAAACTGAAGTATGGAGATTAAGCAAATTGTTCAAGAATCCAGAAAGAAGAAGAGAAGTAGGATTTGAACATGGATTTTCTGGCAAAGTCTCTACCAGATGCCTACCTCAACTTCTTGCCTCTGCATTCCCTCTGGGACTTGGGAACCAAATGCACATCTGGGAGTGGCCCCAGGCTCTGCTGGGGAGGGAGAGGGCTGAAGGCTGACAACAGAATTCTAGGAAAGGGAAGGGGGAGAAGGATCTTTCTCTTCCCTTTAAAGCTGCTCCGCCCACCACACCGAGGGATTGGGTTGAGAAACCTCTGAGGAATTAAAAACCACCAAAGATACACAGCTTAGTTCTCCCCACTGAGCTGGAAGGGGCCCTTATTTCCCTCAAAGTCAGCTGGCTGGGGCAGATTAACTCTCGGCTCAGTGGATTTGACTGGCAGCCGGAAAAACTGGCAGAGCACAGGACACCGCAGGAGGTCAGCTGAGTCAGCTTTTCTACCTGTCAGGAAATCATTCCCCACCCCACCATCCCCAACCCTCCACTGTGGCCAGCCCCTGGCCTGGGCCAAACCACTATCACAGGGCAGTACCACCAACACTCCTCGTGCCTGCCTCTGTGCCGCCCATCCCCAAGAAGGCCACCTTCATCTCTCTTCCTTGTCTTCCTGGTTGTCTGTCCGGCCCAGGGTGCTCCTGTGCAGAGATACTGTGAAGCAAAATGTCTGGCCATCACCCAGGAACTGGGGAAAAAAGACTGGACCTGTAGTCAGCTCACCTTTACTGAATTCAGAAATCAAAACCGAGCTTGATTTTGAGATTTAGAAGAAGGTGATAACAAACTCATCCTTGGGTATTTATCTAGTGAACTTGCTGATAACAAAATAAAGGAGATACATCAGCATGTCTGCAGATGTGGCCTCTTACACCCCCCTTTCCTGCTCCCAGCATGCCTTTGTAATACAGGTTTATTCAGGAGCTGGCTAACTCTGCCAAGCAGAACTAAAGACCGACTCTGAATGGTCCAGTTGAGATGAGGGTAGTAGGCACATTCCTTTATACAGGAGAGTAAACAAGCTATCTAAATGCATTTTACAACTGTTCTGATCTAGGGTATGAAAATCCCATGTACTTCTGACTACATCAGATAATCCCACACACCTATGAATATATTGGGAGGCAGATAAGAATGCAGAGGAGGCTGAGTGCAATGTGGCTCACTGACAGTATGTAGGCATGCTTAAGGATCCACCAATTACTCTGAACTTTTTTCTCAGACAAGGGGATGTGAACCTGGCTCCATGATCCCTCTAAGGTTCAAGAATAGATTTCAGGGGAACTATGAACTTAGATTGGAAAACATAATATTTTTACTAAGTTCTAACTGAAATTTAGCATTTCCTCCAACTACACATTTATTTTAAAAAGCATTATTATTGTGAGAAGGGGCCCCCTCACTTCACCAGACTGCCAATTTTATATCCTCCAGGATATAAAATGCTTTAGACATTGTCTTCAAGGGCTCTGGTGGAAGGGGCCATGTCTGACACCTCTAAAGCCCTAGATGGTTACCAGTATGTAGTGGGAGGGGGAGGACAGGACTTAACCCTAGGTCATTCCATCTCTGAGGAGAGCTGTCTAACCACTGCTTCTATTGCCCCCCACACTGTTAGGTAGGCACTTTCCAAATGCTAACTGGGAAGAAAAATGCTTGTGGGATGTTGAATCAATGAATGTAAAAGCTCTGCTCTACTTGGCTTCACACCGGTACCATCAGCCCTTCTGTGAACTTGGCATGCCTCATTTAGAAGGCTCTTTAGAGAGACTAAATACATTTATTCCATTTCCCCTAAATACACGTGCCTATCTTCTTATCTGCGCCCACCCTAAAACCTCCATCTGCTGAAGCTGTTCCTCCACTGAGACCTAACTGGAAGTCAAGCTCCTTCAAGAGGCATTCACTCATTCATTCATTCACTCCCTGAAGCAACCAGTCAGAACCTGTGCCACACTCAACATTGGTCCGGGGGGCATCCTCTGCTAAAATCCGCCTTTGCACAGGTGGGTCTTACCATCTACCTAAGCATGAGCTCTTTGAGGGAGGGGAGGACCAAGGCTAGGTGACCTGAGGAACTTGTCACTTTGCCCTTTGCCCTCAGGACCACAGAATTGGTATTGAAGAGCTGAAAAGGACAGCAGGATCTCTACCCTGTAACTAAACATGAATTCAATCAACTATGTCCTTTGACAAGCAACATGTCCAGTCTAGGTCTGAAAGCCCCTACTGACTTAGGCACTTGGGATTTTTCCAGGCTCTGTGCCCTCCACTCACAGAGGAGTTTAGGAACCAGTTTTTGGAGCTTTATCAAGGGAAGGTTAAAATGACAATAACTAAATCAGGAAAACAGAGTGCTAATAAAGTCACTTCAGGGAGTTCAGAAAAAGGAGAGATCTGTAGTGATTAGAAAAGAGGTGGTACTTTAGGAACAGGCAGAGTATCAGAAAAGGCATCCATCATTGCCAAGGTAGGAATGAGCAGGAGGCATTTGGGGAAAAAGACTCAAAAGGGGGCCTGAGATAGTAAGATTCAGTCCTGGAGTCAGAGTATCTATTTTGTTTTTGCAGGGCAATCAGGATTAAGTGACTTGCCTAGAGTCACACAGCTGGTCAAGTGTCCAAGGCTACATTTGAATTCAGGTCCTCCTGACTCCAGGACTAGTGTTCTATCCACTGCATCACCCAGCTGCTCTGAGCACCTGGTTTACAACTTTGTTTCAACACTTCAGCTGAAAGCTATTAGTAAGGCAAAGTGCTGGGCTTGCTGTTGGGAAAATTTAAGTGAAAATTCTGCCTTACATGCTTACACTATGACATGGTTTCCTCATCAGTAAAATGAATAAGCTGGGCTCTCTAGTAAAATGAATAAGCTGGGCTCTCTAGCCTCTAAAGTCCTTTCCTATTCTAATTTTATGATTCCATGATGTAGTAGGTATGACAGTAGATGGGTCACGTTGTCTCTATGAAATAGTTTCTCTTTTGTAAAATGGAAATAGGAAATTTATGGGATGTAATCAAAGCAGCACTTGAAGGAAATTTATATCTCTAAATGCTTACATCAACAAAATAGGAAAAGATTCAATGAATTGAGCATGCAACTAAAAAAAGAACAAGTTTAAAACTCCCAATTAAACTCCAAATTGGAAATCCTAAAAATCAAAGGAGAGATGAATAAAACTGAAAGAAAACCACTGACTTAATGAATAAAAGTAGAATCTGGTTTTATGAGAAAAGCAATAAAATAAGCCATATTAAAAGAAGTCAGGAGGACTTGAGTTCAAATCTTCCTAGGTGACCCTGGGCAAATCACTTAACCCCAACTGCCTCAGCCAAAAAAAAAAAAAAAAAAGAAAGAAAGAAAACCAAATTACCAGTGTCAAAAATGAAAAGGATGAACTCACCACCAATGAAGAGAAAATTAAAGCAATTATCAGGAGCTTTTTGCCTAATTTTGCTTAAATTCACATTTAAGCAAGAACATCATTATTTTGCCAATAAATCTAACAATCTAAGTGAAATGAAAATAGAAGAGGAAATAGAACATTTAAATAACCCTATCTTTAAAAAAAGAAATTGAACAAGGAATAAATGAACTCCCTAAAATGGAAATAGGAAAGTACATACTCCTCTAAAAAAGCTACTCCAGAAACATGACCAGTTATAAGCTAGCCCTTTTGGTTGAGATCATGCTTGCCTTTGGGAGAAATGAATCTGAATAAATTGTGGGACAGATTTTGGAGGATTCTGAACAATAGGTTCAAGAGTTTGACTTTATTTAGTTGACAAAAAATTTGTAGAAGCAGAAACTTACAGCAAATTCAAGCAACCAATCAAACCATCTTAATTAACAAATAAGAAAACTGAGACCCATAGACAGTAAATGACTCAATGAAAAGAATGGTTTTAAGCATCCTCTGAAACACAATTCTTATTAATCAGCCAACCAATAAATTTTAATTGAGGGTCTACTTCATGTTCCATTCCATGCTAAAAACTGAAGAAGCTATCAGAATAAAATATGTCTCTGAGTCTTAAATTTTTGTCTTGAAGACAAATAGCTGACCAAAGTCTAATTGGATTCATACTTTGTAGCTAGGGAGGAATATGGGGTCAGATCCTCAGATCCATTATCAACAGACAGGGATGATACACCTATTATGCAAAAAGAACACTTACTAGGTGGTATGGATACAAAAGTTATAATCCTTAACCCACCAGATATTTATTATTACAAAGACAAAGTTACACATACCAATAATAGTGCAAAGAAGTCTATTACTGCTAGAGAGGAGAGTAGGTAAGCACAATGAAAGCTCAAAATACAGAGATCTTCCTATGTGGTGAGATAGGAGCAAGATTTTGAATAAAGCAAAGCAGTAGGGGAAGGGGGGAGGAGTCCATTCCTGGCACAGAACAGGGCATGATTAAATCAATTAGCATTCACCTTTTGAGCTCAAGGGATTCCAAAGGGGAAGAACTGATTTTGGGAGAATTGGGATCTCCGAAGAGTGGAACAGGGAAATGTGTTTAAAACAATGTTTGTGGAAGAGTAATATGATGATCATAGTAAAATGGATTGTGAATTATTGAAAACAGATAACCAATTAAAAAATTACAAAAAACTAGCCTAGGCATGAGGTAGCAACTGAACTAGAAAACTGAACTAGAAAAAAGTGGAATGGGGAGACATATTATTTCCTACTTACAGAATCCAAGAATGCTAGAGTTGAAAGGAACTTCAGAACAGAGACTATCAGACCTGGAAGAGCCTTTAACACATAAGATTCAGCTAGAGGATCTTAAAACATAAATTAAAGTTTGAAAGAAATCTAAAGAAGTAGACCCTCAAAATGAAGAAGTATTTCAGAAAATAGAATAAGAAGGAGCCATAAAACATGGAATGTCAGAGATAGAAAAAACCTTAGGACACAGAGTGCTAGAAGAAAGGTTTAAAAGGAATCTGAACTGGAATGGGCTTTAAAAAAAAAAGAATCTGGATTGAAAGATGCCTGAAAACCATGAATTATGGAATTGGAAGAGTTCATGTAACCCAACTTTCATTTAACAGCTGAAGAAAATGAAGCTAAGAAAGGGAAATGAGAAAACACTTAATATCACATTTAGTTCTCTCCCTGAAAATCCAGAACAAAGTTAAAAAAAAAAATCGCCACTTGGAAAATCAGGAAAATTCACATTTAAGCAAGAGCACCAAAGGGAGTTAGATGAATGACAGAGTGAAAATTGTAACACTGACCTAAAATACCTGAGTAACTCAATGATGGCAAAGTGCAGAATCAAGGGAAACCTACAATGCCTTTGGCTGAGTATGTCCTTTCTCCATGTTGAAGCCCACATGTATTTATTGGAAAGTTGAGTTCATGTACTTCTGATTCATCCATACTTAATTCATCCTTGGGCTAGATTGTAATAGGCCTTTGATGTAGAAGTAGTCTTAGTCCATAAGTCTCTTTAAGCCTTTGTTTAGCCAATAGTAGATACACTAAAATCTCCAGAAATGAAAAATGCAATTCCCGATTGGACTTTGACTCTCAAAATGTCACATGAAGAGTGAGATCTCTAGAGATAAGCAACATAAACAGTGACTCTAGGCAGCAAAAAGAACAATGGGCAGTACTGGAAGATCTGGATTTGGGTTAGCCCGTAATTCACTGTGCATACTTTCAAGGGCAATTTTGTCCCCAGATCTATTTCCTTACCTGTAAAATGGGGGAAGGTGGTGGATTAGACACTTTCTTTAAAGTAAAAAACATTACAATTAATTTAACCAGTATCAACCAATATGTACATTTCCTCATAAAATAAAGAACAAAAAAATAGGATTGTCTAATCTACTGTAGTCAAATTAGATCAAGGATCCTCAACCTTTTTTGAACCATGAAACCCTTCTCAGCATGTTTTAAAATGTATAAGGTATACAGAATTCCAAAGAAAATCAAGCATAGTACAATAGTTATATAAAAAAAAATTTAAGTTCATGAATTCCAGATTAAGAAACACTGGATAAAATGATATGGAAAGTTCACCCCCTTACCTAGACATGCTGCAGTCCAAGGCCCCTTCAAGTTCTTAATGTTCTAATCAGAAATTAGTGAAAAATAAAATACTAAGCTGGATACTAAAGTCTCAAGTCAACAGTAAAGTATATACAACTTCTTGTGGAAAAAGCAACATGATACAGAATGATAAATTTAGAGTAGAAAGACCTAAGTTTAAATTCCAGCTCTGCCACTTGTGTGAGGTAGGCAAATCTGTGGGTCTCAGTTTCCTCATCTATAAAAGGAGAATGTTAGACCAGATGGCCTCCAAAGACTTGAAAGAGGCTCCAAATCAATGGTCCTCTTTTCCTCAAGGCTTTAACCTGAAAGCACTTCTGCCTTGGTCCTGCTCCTAGCCTGTAGAAGTACAGGGACTCCTCATCAACACACTCTGTTCAGTCCCAACCCAAATTTTAATCTTCTTGTCTCTCGAAATTGTTAGAAAATGGAGAGATCTTTAATCCAGGACACATAGATAAGAGGATCAAGGCCTCTTCTTCAAACCTTTTATTAAACACTTAAATAAGGCAGAATTCTGTTCAGTGGCCACTCAGCCTGGGGAAAAGACTTAAGAAGGCTCAGATGGGCAGATGCCAAAGAAGAGACTGGGCCAAGGCCTGCAAAGAACAGAAATCTTTGAAAGAGGAGCTCTTGGATTTACATATAGATATATAGTCTTTAAAATAGGGTCTCAAATGAGAGAATCCCCACTATACATGGTAAATGCATCATTTTTTTGTTTCAGATTCTGGCTCTCAGGATGCTAGCAGTGAGATCCTCCCCTGCCTAATTTCAGGTTAACTCTGTTCTGTAATTAGACTGCTGATCTTGGAAATTTGAGAAATGGGAGTCCTAGAGGTAGGGAAAGGAGGAGTGTCACCAATAGGCTTACTTTCTCCCTCTCTCAAAGGTTTAAATATTGGAGACATGGCCTATGTGATGAGTGGTTCTTTCATGAATCATGAATTTTTGTGATAATTGTATTGGCCTTCCTTGTACATATAGAACTGTGATCCTTTAAAACACCACAGCTCTCGAGCTGTTACAGAACAGGCCACAAGGATAAACAATTTATCCCTCTGAACCTTCTTCCTTCATCTTCAGCAGAAACACTCCATGCTGGCTCGAACACGTTCCATCTCACTCAGGAAGTTATAGAACTGAGGCAGGGTTAATTCTAGAGAAAGAAAACTAAGTGTCAGATGTTTCCAATTTTTATAGACTCCTCAAAGGATTATTTTTCATAAACAGATTTTTTTTTTAATTTTCACTTCTAGTGAACCTATAAATACTGAAATGACAAAAAAAAAAGGGGGGAGGGGGAGAAAGGTCAAAATCCTATAAAAGTAAAAAAGTGGCATTTCCACAGGATTATCTTTAATGGTGTTCTAAATGTTTTCTTTCCTATTTTTTAAAATACCTTTTTACTTTTCCAAAGATAGTTTTCAACATTCACCTTTATAAAACCTTGTGCTCCCAATTTTTCTCCCTCCCTCCTCTCCTTCCTCCTCTAGACAGCAATCCAATATAAGTTAAACATGTGCAATTCCTTATTACTGTTCTGTAAGAAATGACCAACAGGATGATTTCAGAAAGGCCTGGAGAGACTTACACGAACTGATGCTGAGTGAAATGAGCAGGACCAGGAGATCATTATATACTTCAACAACAATACTAGATGATGACCAGTTCTGATGGATCAGGCCATCCTCAGCAACGAGATCAACCAAATCATTTCTAATGGAGCAGTAATGAACTGAGCTAGCTATGCCCAGAAAAATAACTCTGGGAGAGGACTAAAAACCATTACATTAAATTCCCAATCCCTATATTTATGCACACATGCATTTTTGATCTCCTTCACAAGCTAATTGTACAATAATTCAGAGTCTGATTCTTTTTGTACAGCAAAATAATGTTTTGGTCATGTATACTTATTGTGTATCTAAGTTATATTTTAATATATTTAATATCTACGTCATCCTGCCATTTAGGGGAGGGGGTGGGGGGGTAAGAGGTGAAAAATTGGAACAAGAGGTTTGGCAATTGTTAATGCTGTAAAGTTACCCATGTATATATCCTGTAAATAAAAGGCTATTAAATAAAAAAAAAAAACAAAAAAAAAAAACATGTGCAATTCTTCTAAACATATTTCCACATTTATCATGCTGCAAAAGAAAAATCAGATCAAAAGGGATTGAAAAAAAAAACTCAAAAAAGAAAAATAATAATGAAAAGAAGAAAACTTTGCTTTGATCCATATTCAGTCTTCACCATTCTCCCTCTGGATGCAGATGGCCCATTCCATCACAAATCTATTGGAATTGCCTTGAATTACACCTCACTGTTGAAAAGAACCACATCCATCAAAATTGATCATTACATAATCTTGTTGATATTGTGTTGTTAACAACTGTGTGTTGTTACTTGTTACTATTCAATGGTCTTTTGATTATACTCTAGTCAGCATCAGTTCATGCAAGTCTTTACAGGCTTTTCTGAAATCAGTCTGCTAGTCATTTCCTATAGAGCAATAATATTTCATTAATTCATATACCATAACTTATTCAACCATTCTCCAACTGATTGGCATCCACTCTATTTCCAGTTCTTTCACACTATAATAAAGGCTGCTGCCTTTAAAAAACACGTTTTTTTCCTTTTTTATGATCTCTTTGGGATACAGACCCAGTAGAGACACTGCTGGATCAAACGGTTTGCATAGTTTTATAAGTTCTTTGTGCATAGTTCCATATTGCTCTCCAGAATGACTGGAACAGTTCACAATTCCACCAACAATATATTAGTGTCCCAGTTTTCCCACATCCCCTCCAACATTTATCATTATTTTTTCTTGTCATTTTAGCCAGTTTGAGAGGTGGTACCTCAGAACTGTCTTAATCTATATTTCTCTAATCAATAGTGATTTAAAGTATTTTTTTATATGACTAAAAATGGATTTAATTTCTTCATATAAAAATTACCTGTTCCTATCTTTTGGTCATTTATTAATTGGAGAATAGCTTGTATTTATAAGAATACAATTGAGTCAATTATATATTTTAGAGATGACACCTTTATCAGAAACTCTGGGTGTAAAAAAATCTTCCCCAGCTTTCTGTTTCCCTTCTAATCTTGGCTTCATTGGTTTTCTTTGTAAAGAAAACCTTTTTAATTTAATATAATCAAAACTCTCCACTTTGCATTTCATAATGTTCTCTAGTTCTTCTTTGGCCATAAATTCCTTCCTTCTTCACAGATCTGAGATAGACTCTCCCTTAAAGTCCTAATTTGCTTATAGTATCACCCTTTATGTCTAAATCATGAACCCATTTTGACCTTATCTTTATATAGAATGTTAGGTGTTGCTCAATGCCTAGTTTCTGCCTTACTATTTTCCAATTTTCTCAGTATTTTTGATCAAATGGTGAGTTCTTACGCCAAAAGCTTGAGTTTTGGGATTTATCCAAATCCAAACATAGATTATTATCATCACTGACTATTACATCTTGTGAACCTAATCTACTTCATTGATATACTATTTCTTAGCTAGTACCAAATGGTTTTGATTTCTGCTACTTTATAATTTAGTTTTAAGTCTGGTACAATTAGGCCACCTTCCTTTGCAGTTTTTTTTCATTAATTTACTTGAAATTCTTGATCTTTTATTCTTCCAGATGAATTCTCTTACAATTTTTTCTAGCTCTATAATTTCTTGGCAGTTTGATTGGTATGGCACTGAATAAGTAGATTAATTTAGCTATTATTATTATTATTATTCAACACCATTATATGCAGGATACTTTTTCTAAAAGGAAGACAATGACAAGAGTTCCTGCTTCCATAGTCTTCCCTGTTGGAGACTCCCATACACAAAGGTTGCCAAGGGTGGTGTAGTGGACTCTGAGCCTAGAGTCAGGAAGACCCAAGTTCAAATTTAGTCCCAGACAATTACTATGTGACTTTGGGCACCATTTAACTTGTTTGTCTCACTTCCCCTCAACTATAAAATGGGAATAATAATAATAATACCTCCCAGGGTTAGTTGTGAAAATCAAAAGAAATATTTGTAAAATGTTTCACATAGTGCCTGGCACATAGTAAGTGCAAGCTATTATTGTCAATATCATTATAAATGGAAATGCTCATGTAACCAAGTACCCTTACTTCACAGAAGGAAAACTAAGGCTCAGAATAGAGAGATGGCTTGTCAAAGCTTATTGGTGATAGCAGCAATTCTTGAGCCCCAACCCCCTGACTACCACTCCTTTTTTGTATTAGTCCTTCTACAAGACCTCCACAAATGAAGAAAAGCCTAAATATGGCCACAGAGATGTCAGGGAAGAAATGCTTCTATTATGTAATAGGAAAAGGGAGATAGGACTCACCTATATATACATTTTCAGTCTGGTTTCCTTTTTTAACCACCAATTTCAACTGACAGAAAAAAAGAAACAAAATCCAAAGCTGTCAGCTTTTAAATTAATAATTTCTTGTGAGCAATCTGATTCCTCCCAAAGTTAAGCTTCCTAAATGTAGCCCAGTATCTGGTAACCAAATGTTTTACAAAAGACAATTGGGTTCCATTAAACAGGAAACATTCATCAGTCACCTCCTTCCTTTAGTCCCCCAAAGAATCCCAGAGTTGAAGAGTTTAAGGAGAGCTCAAAGGTCATCTTATCCAACCCAACTTCTCATCAAAGCCCAGTTCTTTTACCACTTCTTGACAAGGGGTTGTCAAGGGTCCTGTGCTTGATGCTTGCCTGTGATGAAGTCCTTTATTCTAACAAGTCAGGGATCTATGGGGAGTCCCATAAGTATTAGTGCAGTTTTAAGCTACTGAAGCTTAAATTTGCTAAGCAGTTAAGACTTTGGGGACTGCCTGTATCTGTTTCTATGAATATTCTCAGGAAATATAATGCAGATTTAATCCTAACTACCGTTATTTTAAGAGATTAAATGACAACAGCATGCACATTTCCAAAAGGTCTTTTTTTTTTTTTTGGGGGGGGGGGGAAGGGGCAGAGAAGAAAGACTTACTTGTAAAAAAATACTCCCCACTTTCTGTAGTTCACTGCTTCCTGATGTCACTGTGACAGAGAAGGGAAAATCAAGAGAACAAAAGGTATCGAGAGATATTGCTAAAGGATTTGGGGAGTGTCTGAGAAGCTCTATTTATACAAACATCCTATTGAGCAGCTTTTAGACAGCAGTTTTAGGATTCAGGTGTTCTTCTATGTGCTATTCCATGTTACAGATGAGAAAAAGACTCAGAGAGATGGAGGGACTTTTCCATTGCCACTGAGGACACTTTAAACATCAGAATGTGACGCCAGGTGCTGCTGACTACAACTCAAGCCTTCTGTTCCTTATATAATGATGCCACATTGGCTTGCCACGGGAAAGGCAATAAGCAAGCTACTATCCAAGAGTTACTCAGAAGATCCAGATTCAACAGATCATCTAATGGATCATTAGGGCCAAGTAAAGACAGCAAAATTAGAAGATTTTCCAGGTGGAAATGGGGATTACCAGCACCTAGAAGCTAGAATTAGAAATCATCTGCTGAGTGAAATGAGCAGGACCAGGAGATCATTATATACTTCAACAACAATATTATATGATGACCAGTTCTGATGGACCTGGCCATCCTCAGCAATGAGATCAACCAAATCATTTCCAATGGAGCCGTAATGAACTGAACCAGCTACGCCCAGAGAAAGAACTCTGGGAGATGACTAAAAACCATTACATTGAATTCCCAATCCCTATATTTATGCCCACCTGCATTTTTGATTTCCTTCACAAGCTAATTGTACAATATTTCAGAGTCTGATTCTTTTTGTACAGCAAAATAACGGTTTGGTCATGTATACTTATTGTGTATCTAATTTATATTTTAATGTATTTAACATCTACTAGTCATCCTGCCATCTAGGGGAGGGAATGGGGGGGTAAGAGGTGAAAAATTGGAACAAGAGGTTTAGCAATTGTTAATGCTGTAAAGTTACCCATGCATATAACCTGTAAATAAAAGGCTATTAAAAAAAAAAAAAGAATTAGAAATCATCTCTGAGTTTACACAGTACAGTCCCCAATGAATTAATATAAGCACCTTCCATGAGAAGGCAACATCTTCCCCATTTGAAGTTCCCTTTCTTCCAAAGGAATTTATCCACACACCTCCCTTAATCCTACCTCCCATTAATTTCAAACCTGGCTCAAGCTAGTTACCTCCAAATTTCCATTCCATATCTATAAGCTGGTTGATCATCAACGTCTGTCCTATTGCCCATCGTGCAAGTGTGGAAGATTTCTGTTTCCACTGCCAAAATAAAAACAAATTAAAAAATCACGTGAAGAGAAAAATCTTCTCTCTACTATTTCCCACATTTCCCAATACCCTCCCACCAATAAGAGATTCAGTTTTAAGCAGTAAGACATAAGAAGGCCTACATGCCCTATCCAAAAAAGGAAGAGGGAGGAATTTAAATATCTTCTTTCTTTTCAACATAGCAATGGTGGTTGGTATCAAAATAGTGAAATACCATTTCTTAATTCTGAAATGTTTAAATTCAGCCCAACAGGATAAAAAACAGATGCAATGAAAAAGCATCACCCCATTTATATAGTGATAATAAAAGCTCACAGTTATATAGCACTAAAAAGCCTTGTCTTGACAACAATCCTAATGAGTAGTGCAAGTATTAACTCCCTTTTAATAGATCCAGAATCAAAATTTGAGTCTTAAAACAGGTCTCCTGACTTAAAGCCCAGTACTTTTTTCTTTTTCTCTTCTGAGCAATAAGGAATACCTAATTCCTCTACTCAAGTGGAGAGAATAGGCACCTGCTCCACAACACATATTCTTAAAAGATTTAAAGATAGGACACAGGAGAGACAACTGGGATAAATGACTTGCCAGGGGTCACACGGCCAGTCTTTTTTATCAGACATGGGGCTTGAATATAAGCCTTCTTAACTGTTGTGTTGTATCCTGCCAGGAAGCCTTTCCCTCTTTTTTATGACTATGCTATCCAACAAAAACCATTAAGCCAACAGAAGTTATCTGTGGTTGACTGTTTTCTCCAAATCAGTATTTTTCCTTTTATGAAGTAAAACATGAATACCCACATGAATGAGATCACAGATGCACTGGAGTATAGGAAATAAAACAAGAAATCTTAATTAATCCTGATTAAAAGGAATTGAGATACCTTCTCAGAAAAATAAGTGGCTTTCTCTTCACTGAGCCCTGAGGGAGAAAAGAATGAGGATTAGCATAATAAAAGGCACCAATCACTTAATATTTAGCAGAGGCAAATAAAGGGCCTACCCAGAGTAATGAAATCTGCTCTGACCTGCTCAGCAGTCATATTCTTCTTCAAGGCACCTAGGAAGCAGAAAGATAAACTCATTTTAAACCTGAGAGCAGTCAGCCTTTGCAGGTTTAATGAGTGTCCTGGGCTGTGCAGGGAAACCAAAGAAATGCAAGACTCAGACTCAGATAGGACTTAAAATCTAAAATGGAGAAAGGAAACAAGCAAGAATTCACAAGACAATTTGATTAAATGGATATATATTAAGCAATGTACAATACACTGTACTACCAAGTACTAGAGAATACAAAATCCTAGGATCTCAGGATTTCACCACTGAAAGAACATAAAAAAATCATTTGGTCCAACCCCTTATTTTACAGAGAAAGAAACTAAATCTTAGAGAAAGAAAGTAATTTGTCCAAAGAAACAAAGAAGCAAGAATGCATTATAAGTCCTCTGCATGAAAGACCTGGGCAGATACAACCGTAAAATGACGGTCTGAAATAAAGCCCTCAAAAGAGTCCCAAATTGGGCCCTCAAGAGGTTTCTGCAATAATCAACAAGGAAATGAAGACAAGGGCCCTGGTATGGGTACCAACTTTGAAGGAAAGAGTGCTCTGTGTGAACCAATGTTCTGATTCTGGCTTGGCACATTATTACTCTTCTCTAGATGTCAGTTTTCCCCTCTCTCAAATAAGGGCATTGAACAAAGACCTTGAAGTGTAAAGGGAGCATGAGAAAGGACTAACATGGGATCTCAGGAAGGTTTTCTAGAAAAGGCAGGAATCTGCTTGGGTCCTTGAAGGATGCCTGTTATGAATAGATTTTTTAAAAAATAGGAGAACAAATCACATCTAATAAAATTCAAAGCAAAATGGTTTACAGGGGAATACAAGAGAGGAGATTTTACAAGACAACATTTTATAGGTTATACTGAGCTTTTAATCAACTTATAAGAAATATTACGCCTTTCTTTGTAGATTCTACTTGTTTAAAGATATCAGCTGGATCTCATGGGAATCAAACTTGTGGCTAAGCTATCAACCCTCTGGCTAACAGTAGTTTCAATTCTCAAGTTTCTTTCTACCTGACCCAGCCAAGCCATTCCTTTGAAGCACTGTGGACCAGCCCCTGCTGAGTTTTCAAGCTTAGTTCTGAAGTTAGGACAAAAGGCTCCAAGTCGCTCTGAAGTGGTGCTAAGGAACAAAGTACTTATAAATGTTCATATCTTCACTAGTCTTTGGAGACCAAGTTTTCAACCAAAATTTGACAGTAAAAAGTCACAAATAAATGCCTGGTGAATTTACCACTGGCTTCTTCCTAAACCTCGAGAAGACAATTAAAGAACAAAATGTGAAGATAAAAGCTCTTAAAGGCCCCTAACTGCCTCATCGCCTTACTTCTCCAACACTTGACATGTCTATGCCACAAACACCTTAACAGAAACCATTTAAACAAAGAGAGGAAATCTTTCATCTCAGAAATCTGACAGGACAAGGAAGTCTAAAGAGGAGAAAGCCGAAATACCAGGAAGTATTGTGTGTTTTTGCCAGCCTGGACAGGCTCAAAAAAGTCAGCCAACAATCTCTTCTAAACTCTAAGACATTAGCTTCAGTGAGGCTACTCTGAAGAGCTCAAAGAATTTTTCTTAATTACTGAAATTTGCTTTTGCAGTGGGTTTATTAAAATGAACTTATTGGGTACTATGGGGAAAAGATCATGCTAAGTAAGTTCTAAAGATCACAAGGAGAAAAATAATACAATCTTGGCTCCCAAGAAGTTCATACTCTCTAAATCAAGAAGATAGGACATGTTATTTAGCAACAAAGCAAATGTCAAGGGTGCAAAGACCTAAGGGTATAGCTACAAGATTTCTACAAAGACCCAGATGTCTTTTTTTTTTTTTTTAAATAATAGCTTTTTATTTTCAAAATACATACAAAGATAAGGCCCTAATGTTTTAAGGATGCATTGGAGTAGCTGCCTCATAGAAATAGCTCACTACAACTGGAGAGGGAAAGTGAGCCTAAGGGTTTAAGTGGGTAGGAGTTTCTAGGTTCCCTCTAAAAAGGGTAAGAGATACAGTAGCAGAAAGTTGGGCAAGTAGTTAAGTTCTGCACTAAATTCTTGGGCCTCCTATGCTTTCTATACTTCATTCATCATATCTTTGAACAAAACTTAACTGAGCACCCACTGTGTGTTCTGTACTGTGCTGAAAGCTATATATAGGTATACAAAGAAAATTCCTGCCCTCATGAAGCTAGTGGGGGGGGGGGGGGGGGGGGGGGGGGTATACCTTCAAATAAACACAAAGGCTAAACATGAGATTTCATTGATGAAGAGAATTCCCAGGTTTGGAAAATGCTTTCTACCCAATTCATCAGTCCCTAATCGGGAACTTGGAGAGTTGTCAAGAGCCCAGCTTCTTTAAACTGAGGTTCACAACTTCATATGGGGTCTGGTAACTGAAGGTGAGAGTTGTGAAATTATGATTTTCAATAACTGTTTGATTTGTATTACTATTTTATACACCAATATATGCAAGGTTACAGAAAAATTTCTTGGGCAAAACAGGGTCACAAGTAAAAAAAGTTTAAGAAGCCCTGGTCTATTAATATAGATCAAAGTACAATATTTTCACTTTTTTTTTTTTTTTTGGTTATTACTGTTTGCTTGTTGGTTTTTTCCTTTCTCATTTTTTTCTCTCCCCTTTTGATCTGATTTTTCTAGCACAGCATGAGGAATAAGGAAACACATTTAGAAGAAATGCACATATTTAACCTAAACTGGATTGTTTGCTATCTTGGGAAGGGGGAAGGGAAAGGGAGAAAAATTCATAAAAAAACAAAGCTCTACAAAAATGAATGATGAAAACTGTCTTTGCATATGTATTTGGGGGTGGGGGGGAGGAAACTATGATTCAGGCCAATTCTAACAGACTTGTGATGGAGAGAGCCATTTGCATCCAGAAAGGGGACTATGGGAACTGAATGTGAATCACAACATAGTATTTTCAATTTTTTTCTTGCTGTTTACTTGCTTTTCTTTTTTCTTTCTCATTCTTTTCCTTTTTAATCTAATTTTTCTTGTGTAGCATGACAAATGTGGAAATATATATAGAAGAACCGCACATGTTAACCTATACTGGATTACTTGCTGTCTAGGGAAAGAGGGTTGGGGGAAAGAAAGGAGAAAAATTTGAAACGCAAATGCAAAGTTTTGCAAGGATGAATGTTGAAAACTATCTTTATATGTTTTTTGAAAACAAAAATCTATTATTAAAATGAAGTTTTTAAAAAGCTATTTTTAAAAAGAGGCCCTGGTCTTAAGAGTACTGAGAAGGTAGTGACTTGCCCAGGATCAAAAAGTAAGAATTGTAACAGGCAGTTTTCTTTCTAATTTTCTCTCTATCCACTGAGTCATCATGAAAAACTCAGGGATCAATCTAGACCTTGGGACTTTAATTTTCTGTAAAACTTAATCTGTCCAGATCCTTTTTCAAAGCAGGGGTACTCAAGAAGATATTAAGCCTAGTACAATGTTCACAGTAATAGGTGACTGAATTGACTAAAACATAAAAGAGGCAGGTAGAGGATTCAGTGGGAAGAGCACCAGTCCTGGTTTTAGGAGGGCCTGAGTTCAAATGTGACCTCAGACACTTGATACTTACCTGTAGTTGTGTGTCTCTGGGCAAGTCACTTAATCCTGAAAGAGAAAGAGAGACAGAGAGGGAGGGAAGGAGAGAAGGAAGGAAGGGAGGGAGGAAGGAAAGAAGAAAGGAAGAGAGGAAAGGAAGGAGGAAGGAAGGAAAGAAAGAGGGAGGGAAGAAGGAAGAGAGAGGGAGGGAAGGAGGAAGGAAAGGAAGGAAGGAGGAAAGGAAGGAAGAAAGGAAGAAAGGAGGGAGAGAAAGAAGGAGGGAAAGAAAGAGAAAAAAGAAAGAGGAAGGGGGGAGGGGAGAGGTGGAAGGAAATAGATGAATGTGAACCTCAGTTTTCTCATTTGTAAAATGAGGACAGAACTCTTCAGGTCTCTTCCAGTTTAAAAGTATTATCTTAAGCTCTTATATAAGCAGAGAGAATTATAAATCATTGAATCCCACCAGGGGGAAGAATTAAGATTTTATTACCCTAAACATAGATAGTTCTCAATCTTAGAAGCAGGTAGATGATGCAGTAGAAAGAGTACTGGGCCTGGAATTAGGAAGACCTGAGTTCAAATAAAGCCACAAGCTTTAGCAATATATGATGTGGGCAAGTTATTCAACAACTCTGCATGCCTCAACTATAAAATGGGGATAATAATAACATAGTTCCCAAAGTGATTACAAGGATCAAGTAAGATAATATTTGTAGAGCACTCAGGACAGTGTCTGGCATAAAAAAGAGGTTTAATATATTCTTATTTCCTTCCTTCTGAGATAGTTTTACAGGATGCTACAGAACCCTGGCCTAGGAATCAAGACAACTGGGTTGAGTTCCAGCTCTGATATTAACTTGCTGGATGATCTTGGGCCTAGATAATTTAACCTATTGGAACTTCAGTTTTCACATACAAGACTAGTAGTACTTGTCCCACCAATCTTATTAGACAATGAGAAATGAGTTAATATAAAAGAGTGCTAATATGAGCCATTACTAAAAAACCTCAGAGTCTTGTATTTCAAAAACAGAGAAGTTTTAATTAGAAGCCCTGGTACCAGTATGAGGATCCAAAGGAAAGCTAAGGGAAGAGCAAAGATTTACTTTTCTTAAAATTTGTTAGAAAGTTAGTAAATATTATTCCTAAGATTATCAATCTATGTGCTTTTGTTTGGTAAAACAAGGGAAAAGAGATGTCAATGTGAGGACTATTGTGAAAAATCCCCAAAGAAATGAGGGATGGAAGGTGAGGATGGGGGAAGAAAGAAAAAAGCCCCAGAGTTTCAAGGATCCAATAAACACGTATTAAACAGATGATCTGGAATCTGAGATGATACCTCACATTAATATCTACATAAGCTTCTTAAAACCCCTGTTTCCCTTCTAGGTTCAATAACTGGGCCACTTCCTCTATGAAACCTTCCCCAATTCTCCCAGATGAATAAGAAGACCCTTTATACTTGTTTTGCATTTTCTTATCTTTGTATAGGTTGTTCTCTAGCAAACCTGATACCAAGCCAATATAAACTCCTTGAGGTCAGATGCACACTTCTCTTTTTATCTTTGCTTCTCAACTCCTAGGACTGTGCCAGACATAACCTAGCACCTATTAACTGTTGGGTAAAGTTAAAAAAAAAAAAAAAAAAAAGATGATTTAATGTACCTGGCTCTCTTCATACACTTGGCTAAGACCTTACCATGAAAATCAAAAAGTATATAATCCCTCAGTCAATATTGGGGACGGAGTTTTAGAGACAACTGCTTCTGAAAAGTTGCTGAAGTAATGAAATATAGGACTCTGGGCTAAGTGTTAGAGAGATAAAGAGGTATAAATGGGGTATAGGAACTTTACCTGGAAATAAAACATATATCATAAAATAAAAAAAACTATGTTACAGTTAAAAAAAAACTGTCTGGGCTATTACAATAAGCCAGACAAGGTGGTGAGAGTCTGAACTCTCATGGTGGCTTCATGAAGGTAGAAGAGGTTGAGAGGTGTTAAGGAGTTAAAATCAATAAGACTTGGCAACTGATTAGATGTCACATGGTGAAGAAGAGGGGAAAACGGGTCAAAAATGTTTCAGATTATGAAGCTATGTCCTTAAAAAGATGATGGATGATGCCTTCAAAAAAAAAAAAAAAAAAGAGAGAGAAATTTTCAAGGGGGAGAGGCTTGGAGAGAAAAATAATCACTTCTATTTTAGACATGTTAAAGTTTGAGGTACATCTATCTGAACTTTTCTAGAGTGCTACAAAACCACATGTCAGAAGGAAACATTAAGGCAAAGTATATAACTTTGCAAGTCATGTGCACAAGAAATAGATGATGATTCTACAGATGAAACTGGATGAGGTCAAAGAAAATATGGAGTCTAGAGAAGGAAGACAACCCTAGAAAAAGCCATGGGAGACACTCACTCTAAGAGAATGGGAAATAAAGAAGCAAAGGAGACCAAGAAGGAATGGTTGGAAAAGAGGTAGGAGAACTAGGATACAACAATGTCACAGAGGTATAGGGAGGAAAGAAAGGAGTCTGAACTTAATCCTGTAGGATGGTAATTCTCTAAGTGTGATCCTTGGGGGGAAAAGGGGTCACCAGGACTCTCTCAGGGGTCAGTGAGTTCAAAACTACATTCATAATAGAATATTTTAATTTCTAATGGAGTAAATACTAATCAATATAATACACATAAATTAAAGCTCTGAAGGAGAAGAAGGGAGAGGAGTCCCCCTTGGTAATTTTTAAGAGTATAAAGGAAACCTAAGATCAAAAGCTTTGAGAAATGCTGCTCTAAGACAACAGAAAGCAATGAAAAGTTTCAAAAGAGGGAAGTTACATGATCAAAGAAATGTTTTAGGACAATTCATGAGGCATCTGTATATAGGAAAGATTAGAAAGGGAATGACTGGTGATGAGAGAACAATTATTGAATTATTTCCCTCCTACTTTACTTACTACAATAAGTTCAGGTCTCTTCTATGCTAAAAATCCTTCACTTCACCTTGGTATTATACACTTCATTACCAGTTTCCTCCTTCTTACTCACTACTTCCATTTCTTCATTAGCCCCTCTTTCTTCAATTCTTTGCCACATAGCTTTGAACCCCAGTTCTATTGAAATTATTCTCTCCAGACTTACACAAACTGATGCTGAGTGAAACGAGCAGGGCCAGGAGATTATATACTTCAACAATACTATATGATGACCAATTCTGATGGACCTGGCCCTCTTCAGCAATGAGATGAACCAAATCAGTTCCAATGCAGCAGTAATGAACTGAACCAGCTCCGCCCAGCGAAAGAACTCTGGGAGATGACTAGGAACCATTACATTGAATTCCCAATCCCTATATTTTTGCCCACCTGCATTTTTAATTTCCTTCACAGGCTAATTGTACAATATTTCAGAGTCTGATTCTTTTTGTACAGCAAAATAACGGTTTGGTCATGTATACTTATTGTGTATCTAATTTATATTTTAATATATTTAACATCTACTGGTCATCCAGCCATCTGGGGGAGGGGATGGGAGGAAGGAGGGGGAAAATTGGAAAAAGAGGTTTGGCAACTGTCAATGCTGTAAAGTTACCCATACATATAACCTGTAAATAAAAGGCTATTAAAATAAAAAAAATAAATAAAAATAAAGTTTAAAAAACACTGGGAAAAAAAAAGAAGAAATTATTCTCTCCAAAGCTGCCAAAACTATGTCATCAAAGTCAATCTTCTCTTTCTTTCTTTTTTTGCCTGTTTTCATTTTTTTTCCAATAGTAATTCATTTTTCCCACTACATGCAAACATAGTTTTCAGCATTCACCTTTGCAAGACCTTCTTTTATAAAATTTTCTCCCTTTCTCCTCCCTATCCCCAAAATAGCAATCTAATAAATGTTAAACATGTGCAATTCTTCTAAACATATTTCCATATTCGTCATGCTGCACAAGAAAAATCAAATCAAAAGGGAAAAACCCATAAGAGAAAAAAACAAGCAAACAAATAACAACAAAAGGGTGAAAATACTTTGCTTTGATCCACATTCAGTCTCCATAGTTCTCTTTCTGGATGCAGATAGCATTTTCCATCCCAAATCTATTAGAATTGGCTTGAATTACCTCAGTGTTGAGAAGAACCCAGTCCATCCCAGTAAACCATTACATAATCTTGTTTCTGTGTACAATGTGCTCTTGAATCTATTCATGTCACTTAGCATTAGTTAATGTAAACCCTTCCAGGCTTTTCTGAATCAGCCTGGTTATCATTTCTTCAATACTCATCTTCTTCAAACCTTTCTTCGAACCATCATCTGACACTATTGGCCCCACTCATTTCCTTTTGTGATACTTTTTCTCCTCTCTTGCATTCTGTGACATCAGACCAATCCAGGATTAGTGCTCTATTTGCTACACATCCTAGCTGCCCCTTGAACATGAATATCAAATCTACATCTAGCCATAACCCTTTCTCATAAGCATCACACTCAAATTTTCAAATGATTGATAGTTATATTTTGAAATCCTCCCAGTACTTCTCACTCCACATGTGTATAAAGTCAAAATTATGTTCTTTGCCCAAAATTTGCTTCTCATCTTAACTTTCATATTTATCCTAATAACAGCACACACCTATTTTCCTAATGCCAAATTCTGATTTCACATCTAATTAATTGTCAATTTGCATCTCTCCTTTCTGTTTTAGATATCTTTACACTGCATCCCTCTGGGTCCAGCCTCTCTGTTGGGTAAGTAACTTAGCTGGATACACTGGACTTGAACTGCTGATTTCCAGACTCTCCTAAAGCTTATAATAGGTTCTCTTCTTAGTTATAGGGACCCTACTCCTCAAAGCTGCTTCTAATAACTCTTTTGGCTCCCTGGACCTGCTCCTTAATGAATATTATTTCACCTACTGAGGAAGAAGCTTTGCTATAAAATGCCAGATCCAAAGGGAGAGTGAAGAGGAAAAGAGAAATCTCTCCATACACTGCAAGGGGGAAAAAAGATATCAATTCCTGCTTAAGAGCTAGGTTCTTCCTCTATAGCTTTCCTCTAGATTGCCATCCTGTCCAGAGTATTTCTAAGGTAGCAAACTGTCTTTATAAAGTTCAGCTAATATTTAATTCCACCAAAGAAGGATACCCTGACATTTTGCAATTATTGATAAATGGTCAAAGGATATGAACAAAATTTTCATTCTAAGAAATTAAAGCCATTTCTAGTTATATGAAAAAATGTTCTAAATCACTAGTGATTAGAGAAATGCAAATTAAGACAACTCTGAAGTATCTCTCACATTCATAACTCTCACATTGGCTAAGATGACAGGAAAAGAAAATGATAAATGTTGAAGGGCTGTGGGAAAACTGGGACACTAATATATTGTTGATGGAGTTATGAACTGATCCAACCCTTCTGGAGAATTATTTAGAATTATGTCCAAAGGGCTATAAAATTGTACATACCCTTTGATCTAGTAGTGTCTCTACTGGGTCTGTATCCCAAAGAGAGCATAAAAGAGGGAAAAAGACCCAGATGTACAAAATTTGTACACTAGCACTACAAATTTTTGTAGTGGTAAAGAACTGGAAACTGAGTGGATGCCCATCAGTTGGCTATTAGCTAAATAAGTTATGGTATATGAATGTTATGGAGTATTATTGTTCTATAAGAAATGATGAGCACTATATTCAAAAAGTTATCAAACTGTGCATACCCTTTGATCCACCAGTATTTCTACTGGGCTTATATCCTAAAGAGATCTTAAAGGAGGGAAAGGGACTCACATGTGAAAAAATGTTTGTGGCAATCCTTTTCATAGTGTCAAGAAACAGGAAAATGAATGGCCTATCAGTTGGAGAATGGCTGAATACATTGTGGTATATAAATGTTATGGAATATTACTGTTCTGTAAGAAATGACCAACAGGATGATTTCAGAAAGGCCTGGAGAGACTTACACGAACTGATGCTGAGTGAAATGAGCAGGACCAGGAGATCATTATATACTTCAACAACAATACTAGATGATGACCAGTTCTGATGGATCAGGCCATCCTCAGCAACGAGATCAACCAAATCATTTCTAATGGAGCAGTAATGAACTGAACTAGCTATGCCCAGAAAAAGAACTCTGGGAGATGACTAAAAACCATTACATTAAATTCCCAATCCCTATATTTATGCCCACATGCATTTTTGATTTCCTTCACAAGCTAATTGTACAATAATTCAGAGTCTGAGTCTTTTTGTACAGCAAAATAATGTTTTGGTCATGTATACTTATTGTGTATCTAAGTTATATTTTAATATATTTAACATCTACTGGTCATCCTGCCATCTAGGGTAAGGGGGGGGTAAGAGGTGAAAAATTGGAACAAGAGGTTTGGCAATTGTTAATGCTGTAAAGTTACCCATGTATATATCCTGTAAATAAAAGGCTATTAAAAAAAATATATATCTGGAAACTAGTAGCTGTAACCTTCTGTATCTGATAAATTGACCATGATCACAAAAAAAAAAAAGAAATGATGAGCACTATATTCAAAAAGTTATCAAACTGTGCATACCCTTTGATCCACCAGTATTTCTACTGGGCTTATATCCTAAAGAGATCTTAAAAGAGGGAAAGGGACTCACATGTGAAAAAATGTTTGTGGCAATCCTTTTCATAGTGTCAAGAAACAGGAAAATGAATGGCCTATCAGTTGGAGAATGGCTGGATAAATTGTGGTATATAAATGTTATGGAATATTACTGGTCTGTAAGAAATGACCAACAGGATGATTTCAGAGAGATCTAGAGAGACTTGAATGAACTGATTCTAAGTGAAATGAGCAGAACCAGGAGATGATTATACACGGCAACAAGAAAACTATTTGATGAACAATTCTGATGGACATGGCCTTCTTCAACAATGAGATGATTCAAATCAGTTCCAATTGTTCAGTGATGAAGAAAGCCATATACATTCAGAGAGACTGTGGGAACTGAGTGTGGAACACAACATACATTTTCACTCTTTTTGTTATTGTTTGCTTGCATTTTGGTTTTTTTTTTCAAGTTTTTTTCTTCCTTCTTAATCTGTTTTTTTCTTGTGCAGCAAGTTAACTGTATAAATATATATATATATATATATATATATATATATATATATATATATATATATATATATATACATGATTGGATTTGACATATATTTTAACATATTTAACACGTATTGGACTATCTGCCATCTAGGGGAGGGTTGGGGGGAAGGAAAAATTTGAACAGAACGTTTTGCAAGGGTCAATGTTGAAAAATTATCTATCCATATGTTTTATAAATAAAAAGCTTTAATAAAATTTAAAAAAAAATGATGAGGACCTTAGGGGAAAAGAAACCTAGAAAGTCCTCCATGAACAAAGTGAAATATACTATACGTGACCAGTTGTAAATGACTGTTATTCTCAGTAGTACAATCATCCACATCTACTCTGAAGGACTTATGATGAAAAATCCTATCCATACCCAGAGAAGGAACTGCTTGAATACAGATCGAAGCATTCTCTATTACTCTCTCTCTTTCTCTCTCTCTCTCTATTTTTAACTTAATTTTTCTTTAGGGTTTTTATTTTTATTAGGGTGAGAGATCTATGTTTTCTTTCACAACTTGACATTTATGGAAATGCTTTTGCATAACTTCACATGTAATTTTTTTATTGTGAGTGGTGATAAAGGAGAGAATCTTGAACTTAAAAATCTTAAAAACAAATGTAAAAAACTTTTGAATATAACTGGGGAAAATATTAAATGAATAAGTTGAAAAAAAAAAATGATGAGGATGCTAATTTCAGAAAAGCCTGGAAAGACTTACATGAACTGATACTAAATGAAATGAGCAGAACCAAGAGAACATTATACACAGCAACAACAAGATTATATGATGATCAACTGGGATTGACTTGGCTGTTTTCAACAATGAGGTAATTCAAGACAATTCCAAAAGACTTGGATGGAAAAAGTCATCTGTATCCAGAGAGAAAATTACGAAGACTGAAAGCCAATCACAATATAGCATTTTCACCGTTTTTGTTGTTGTTTGTTTGCTTTTTTCTCATCCCCTTGTCTCCCTCCCCCTTCCCCCATCTGATTTTTCTTGCATAGCATAATACATGTGGAAATATGTTTAGAAGAATTGTACACATTTAACCTATATTGGACTGCTTGCTCTCCAAGAGAGAGAGAAGGGAGGGAGAAAAATTTGGAAGGTTTTGTAGGGGTGAATGTTGAAAACTATCTTTGCATGTATTTTGTTTTGTTTTTAATTTTTTTTTATGATTTATTTTATTTCTTTATTTTATTACTGAGACAATTGGGTTCAAGTGACTTGCCCAGGGTCACACAGCTAGGAAGTGTTAAGTGTCTGTGGGCAGATTTGAACTCAAGTCCTCCTGACTTCAGGGCTGGTGCTCTATCCACTGTGCCACTTAGCTGCCCTCTTTGCATGTATTTTGAAAAAAAAAAAAAAAGCTTTTTATATTAAAAGAAAAAGATTGCAATTATGCTTTCACTCAACATTTCTTAGGTATTGACAGTGTATAGAGCACTGGGCTCAGGTTTGTGTGATCTCCACTTAGTTATGACAGGAACCTTGCCTTCATGAAGGTCTAAGTCTAAGAAGGGGAGTCTAAGAAGTCTAGGAAGGCTATAGTACACAACATTACAAGATAAAATAAATACACATAAAATGGTCCAAGGAAATAGTCTGTTATCAATAAATGGGAAGAGAGTAAGGGAAGAAAGAAAAGAAGGACCTTTTTTGGAGAAGACATTTCAGTTGTGTTTTAGTGAAATAATAGAAATTCACCAGAAAAAAAAAAAAAAAAGAGTATTTAAGGCATACAATACAATGAAAACAAAAGCACAGAAGTGGGAGAGCAAATTGTGGCTTTTGATTGGCTGAGCTAACAGGTCTGCAGAGTTCCTCAACAAAAATATAAAATCTAATTTATATTTTAATATATTTAACATCTACTGGTCATCCTGCCATCTGGGGGAGGGGGTGGGGGGGTAAGAGGTGAAAAATTGGAACAAGAGGTTTGGCAATTGTTAATGCTGTAAAGTTACCCATGCATATAACCTGTAAATTAAAGGCTATTAAATAAAACAAACAAACAAACAAACAAAGATATACAATAGTTAGAAGGGTAGGAAAAAAGCTATCTAGCTACCCAGAAGTGTAACAAGCCACAAAGGATTTTCTGAGCAGAGGTGTGACAGATATTCCTGGTCTGAATATCAAGAAATCCTTTCTCTACACTGACACTCAGAGTAACTTTAGAGAATTTTTTTCATTCTTTGAATCTAATTTTCTCCTACCTTAAAAACAAGGGGTGGCTGGACTTCAGGTCTCTTTTGAGCAATGGAATTCTATGATTGGCTGAAGACCAGGAAATCAGTCAGAAAGCTCTTCTCAGAGCTACATCAACTGTGGTACAGAATGTGGTAGCATATTACTGTCAGAAACTATGAATATCAAGAATTCAGAGAAGCATGGGGAAGTTTACTCACTGAAGTAAAGGGCAGAGTATGGGAAATAATATATACAATAACAATGTGTATATTGTCAAAAGAAGAGAACAACAATAATCCCAGAACCAAGTAGCCAGCTTACACGAACTGATACTAAATGAAATGAACAGAACCAGGAGGTCATTATACACAGCAATAGCAACATTATACGATGACCAATTCTGACGAATTGCTCTTTTCAACAATGAGATGATTGAGGCCAGTTCCAATGATCTTGTGATGAAGAGAACCATCTACACCCAGAAAGAGGACTGTGGGAACTGAGAGTGTATCACAATATAACATTTTCACTCTTTTTGTTGCTGTTCGACTTGCATCTTGTGTTCTTTCTCATTTTCTTCCTTTTTGATCTGATTTTTCTTGTGCAGCATGATAATTGTGATAATATATATAGAAGAATTGCACATGTTTAACATATATTGGATTACTTGCCATCTAGGGGAGAGGATAAGAGGAAAAGGGAAAAAAATTTGGAACACAAATTTTTGCAAGGGTGAATGTTGAAAATTATCCATGCATATATTTTGAAAATAAAAAGCTTTAATAAGAAAAGAAGGAAAAGAGTACTTCTTCCTTTACATCTTTGTAGAGGTGGGGTATTATGGGGTAAGATGCTGCATAGATGGCAGACCTGACTGGTGTTAATTTTGCTATTTTTTTTTTTTAAATTCTTTTTAAAAGGCGTGAACAATGATACCAAAATGGCAGTCTCAAGGAAAAAGTATAGCTAAGCTCCATATATAAATGGGTACAGAAATACATTTCATTCAACAAGAAAGCAAGAGGGAAATGGGAGAAAGGAGGAAGATAAATTAATCCTAAGCAAAACACACACACACACACACACACACACACACACACACACACAAACTCTTAACTAAAAATGTACAAAACTATTTGTAACAATTCTTTTTGTGGTTGCATAAAACTAAAAACTAATGCCCATCAACTGGGGAATGTTCCTCTTCTATCCTTGCCTTTGCTCTAACTGTTCTCTCCTCACTTCCATCTCTCAGAAGCCCTATCTTACAAGCTTTCTCAAAAGTCAAGTCCATAGGAAGTCTTCCTTGGCCCTTTTGTAACTATCAGTATCTCTTTAAAGTTACTTTCTTCTGACTCTATAAAAAGTACCTATTTATAGATAAGTTTCTTCTATTACTTCTTTTACTACTATGTCCAAAGGGCTATAAAATTGTGCATATCCTTTGATACAGCAATGTCACTTCTGGGTCTATATCCCAAAAAGATCATAAAGGTGGGAAAAGGACCCACATGTGTAAAAAATGTTGTAGCAGCTCTTTTTGTGGTTAAAAGGAACCAAAAATTGAGGGGATGCCCATTAGTTGGGGAATGGCTGAATAAGTTATGGTACATGAATGTAATATAATATTATTGTTCTGTAAGAAAAGATGAGCAAGCTGATTTCAGAAAAGCCTAGAAAGATCTACATGAACTGATGCTAAGTGAAATGAATAGAACTAAGAGAACATTGTAAACAACAACAACATGATAATGTGAGGATCAACTGGGATCAATAATGAGGTGATTCAAGGCAATTCCAACAGACTTGAAATGGAAAATGCCACCTGTATCCAGAGAGAAAACTGTGGAGACTGAATGTGGACTGTTTGTCTGCTTGGTTTTTTTTTTTGGTCATGTTTTTCCCCCTTTGATCTGATTTTTCTTGCACAGCATGATGCACATGGAAATATGTTTAGAAGAATTGCACATGTTTAACCTGTATCAAATTGCTTCTGTCTTGGGGAGAGGAGCAGGAGAAAAATTTGGAACACAAGTTTTTGCAAAGGTGATGTTAAAAACTATCTTTGCATATACTTGCAAAAATAAAATACTATTAATAATAAAAAAAATTAGAATGTAAGTTTCTTGAAGAGCAGGGACTATTTTTGCTTTTTCTTTGTAAGGCTTCATCCTGAGCCTTCCCACCCTCACCTCACCAAGCATTTAGCACATTGCCTGCCACACAATTAGCCCTTAATAAATGCAGACTGACTGACTAATAGAATACTTTAAAAAAAAAAAATTGAACACTAAGGCAGGGGAAGTTGTTACTAATGGCATAGAGCTCATATCAAGGAAGTAGTATGTAAGCTGGGCATTAAACACTAGGTGGGCATTTAACAGAAGAAAAAGGGAAAGGGCTCTGAAGAAGAAACACTAGGTAAGGGCACAGCAGGAAGAGTCCAAAGAGAATATTCAGGGAAAAGATTCCAACTTGGTCAGAGCAGACAGTATAAGGAAAGAAGTAAGATGAGACACACGTAAAAAATTTAGTACCTAGGCTGTGTGATGCCAGCAAAATTTAAATTCATTTAGTAGGCAATAGGGACCTGCACCACCAAAGAGTCAGGATTCACACAGTTAGAGCTAGAAGAGACCCTCAGAGATATTTAATTCTAACATCCCTGATGGAGAGGAAAAAGACATCCTGAGAGTGAAGTGGCTCATTCATAGGTACACTGTAGAGCCAGGATTGAAGCCAGAATATTAGAGTACTTCTCCCTATGTATCATATTCTTTTCAAATCTGATGGGACCAGGTTTAAGCTTAAAGAAGATAAATTAACAACATGTAATGGACGAATTGGATGGAAAGAAGATGGAGCTGGACATGATAAGGGGGCATGACAAGACAGATGAGAAATCAGGTATAAAAGACACAGCATCCATAGAATTAACAAGACTTAGAAGTCATCATTTAGGGAATAGATGAACCAATACTATGTAATGGAATACCAATGTACCAAAAGACAGGATGAAAAGAATAGAGAACACAGGAAACAGGAAGAACCAATACTGAGTGAATTAAACAAAGCCAGTAGAACAATTTATACAATGACAATAACACTGAAAGACAAAGAAAGGATTAAGAATTCTCATCAATACAATGAGTAACCACTATTCAAGAGGACCATGAGAAAGCATGCTACCAACCTCTTAATAGAGAAGGGATATTGTATACAAGACTAGGAATGAGAAATAGTTTTTTGGACATGGTCAATACAATAATTTGTTTTGCTTGACTCTTAAGTTTAGTCTGTTATGAGAATTTGATTTTTTTTTCTTTTCTTTTTTAATCAATTGGAGAATAGGGAAAGTGAGAGGAAGAGAAAATAAATGCTTAATTGAAAAAAAGAATTTATTTTGATTTATATTTTTTCAAAAGATCAGAAGCCTAAACAACATATGAATAATTAGGGAAAGGGAAGAAAGTCCATTAAGTTTCTAACATAAGAGGGTAAATAGTAAAGTCAATAACACAAGCATCAAAGGCAGACAATATTCATTCACTCACCATTAGGCACTAAGAGAATGCTTTTCACAATATTCTTTAAGGGTCCAAGGCTGATCTGATTGGTGGCAGCAAAATCAGACAGTTTAGCTAGGAATGTTTCAATCTGTAGCACAGGAAGAAGACCAAAAAAAAAAAAAAAAAAACACTTAATATTTCTAAAAGTTTTATTATAACCTTAATAATCAAACACAAACATTTTTATATACAATGAACAACCAAAAAAAAAAGGATTGTTCGTGAAACCATGAACTTCTATGATGTGCAACCTGCTTTAAAAGTTTTTGTTAATGCATAACCTATATCAGAATGCTTGCTGTCTTGGGGAGGGAGGATTAGGGAAAATCTGGAACTCAAAGTTTTGCAAAAATGAATGTTGAAAACTATCTTTACAAGTAATTGGAAAAATAAAATACTATTGGGGGAAAAAGTCTATGTTAAAAAGTGCCACCAAAATAAGATAGTTATATAAAACTTCTACACTTTTCCTTTTGTTTTGAAAAGTTCTACTGATATTACTTTTTCCTCTCTTTTTTTGTTACTACCCAATAACTGCCCTCTTAAAAAAGCCCTCCTTTGTAACAAATAAATGTGGTTTAATAAAGCATTAGCCATATCTAAAAATTTATGTCTTATTCTAATCTAGGGATTCTTAATCTTTTTTCTTGTTATGGACTCCTTTAGCAATCTAGTAAAGCCTTTCTCAGAATAATGTTTTTAATTGCATAAAATAAAACACATAAGATTATAAAGGAAACCAACTGTATTGAAATAAAAGATGTAATTCTATCTACAGATCCCCAGGTTAAGAACCCCAGCTCATCACCTCTGTGCTAAGAGGTAAAAAGCCCTGTTGCTTTTTCAGGCTGTCCAGGAAAACAGCTTCCCAGTCAATACTTCTGGTCATCAAGTAAAAAACCTTACCTCCTTGGGTTGAATCAAAAAGTAGAAAATCACTTCGGTCAGCGTTGAAAACTGCTGTTAAAGTGAAAATGAGAGTTTCAGTACATTCATCTACTGAATCAAGATTCCTGATTCAACTCCACCCAGGGCTGCAGTCTCAAAAGAGTGGAAATAGGCAAGACCTCAGAACATTTGCAGCACCAAACATCAACAACCTTTTCCTCCCCCTCCTCCTCCTGGCTCATTTCCCAAACCAGCCTTTGCCTCCAACACCCTGAAATCTCTTCCCAACAACATATTACCTTCTGCATCCAGTTCACTGAAGGAACATTATTTTAAAAATAGCTCATCAACACCAAGGAGTATTGACACAGCAGTTGCTGATACATAAGACTATGAACTGAGAGGAAGATTCAATCTCCATTCTGCTATGGACTGCAGTACCAGGGCATCTATTATTCCACAAAAAGACAAAGCTTCAATGCCATCTTTTTAAAGAAGGCTTCCAAGTGCTTTCTAGCATAAAGTATAACAAAACTGGATTTAAATCAAATTAGAGATCTAAATTCAAATTCTGGGGTAAGTGACCCATTAGGATTATAGGATCATAGATTTAAAGACAGAAAGAACTTCAGAAGCAACCTTAGTCTTTAACCTCTCTGGGCTTCCTTCCAGCTGTAAATCTATATTTCCCTTTGATCCACCCCAGTTGAAAGCAATTTTTTTCAATTGATTTCATAGTGCTCCTCCATCTGTGTACATGAGACAGTCAGCAGAGACTTAGGTTTGAATATCTCCTGGCATAAGCTTTGTGCCCACTGATTGACTAGCCACAGAAATGACTGAGTCTGGATTTCTACATCTATAAAATAGGGCTAATACTATTTATAATCATGTCACAAAAAATGTGAGAATTAAATGAGATGACAAATGAATATAAAGTAGCTATTTCCCACATAGACTGCAGGCTCCTTGGACCCAGATCTGGGACTTCCTTTAGCCCATCACATAGATGATAGAACAGACCCTTAATATATGATTATTAAATAAATAAGAGAATGTCAAAATTAGAAGATTCTTGGGGCCCTCTGGTGCAATTCTAACCATAAGATGGTTGAACTTTGCTTGAAGACTCTGGGTGATGTTCTTTCAATATAAAGAAAGGGGGGGGGGGGGGGGGGAAGCAGTCCCTGATCTCAAGGGGTTGGAGGGTGGAAGTGGGAAGAGGAGACAACAAATAACAATATACAAACAAAACAGTTTCAGAATAAGAACTAGGAAAGGCTGCTTGCAGAAAGTGAAGACAGTTTCAGGATAAGGACTATGAAAGGCTTCTTGCGGAAAGTGAAACTTTAATGAGACCAGACAGGAGTGTGTGTGTGTGTGTGGGGGGGGGGGGGGGGGAGACAAGGAAAGTGCTCCAGGCTTGGGAGGTCAGCCAGTGAAAATGATCTGAGAAGGGAGATAGAGAATCCAGTTCCAGGAATAGCAAGGGGGAGCAGCACCAAAGGTCCAAGGGAATGTGAAGATTAAAGTATAAGAATAGAAAAATGTTAGAATATGGAGAAAGAAGGAGCCAGGAAAGGGTCCAGGGTGTGAAGGGTTTTGAAAGCCCAACTAGTAGGTCCTAGCTCTCTCCTCTAGAGTCATTAAATTAAGTACCTTTTCCAAATGCAAGTCCAATATCTAAAGGCCATATTCATGTTGTCCTATCCCTTAGTCTGTTTCTCTCACAATTAACTCAATATATATAATCTTTATTGAAATTAACTGAGAAGGATTTGAATTCTTTCTTTAGACTCAGCTCAAAGACCTTTTATGGATTCAGCCCAGCCTTTCCCCCCATCCCCAAACCTACCAATAACCTTCAGTAAGAAGCCTTCAGGATATGGAACTTGGCAACTACCTGTGGAGGTGTTGTAAGTCTCCAGTTCCTTGGCAGCCAGGGCTAAAGATGACCAAGGAGGGAAAAAAATCTCACCAAAGTTATTGACACTACCTAATAGTGCAACACCAAAAACAAATAAGAATTTTATCAAAGGAAATGATACCAAAGGACCAGGGAGAGTAAGAACTCATGGCTTCTTAGTAACTGGGGAATCATTCAAATTATGGCATTAAGAAGAAATGACAAAAGAGGGGCAGCTAGTTGGTGGAGTGGATAGGGCACCAGTCCTGAAGTCACTTAATTCCAATTGTCTCAGCAAAAAAAAAACAAAAATAAATAAACAAACAAAAAATAAATGACAAAAGAGAATTTCAGAGAATTCAGGATATTATGAACTGAAAGAAAATAAACAGAACAATTGATATAAGGGCAACAACACTATAAAGGAAAATAAACTTCAATTAAGACTTCATTTCCTGTCAGAGAGGTGATGGGCAGAGGGTGCAGAGACAGACATACTTTTGTGGACATGGGCACAGAATAGGTTTCATTTGCTAGCCCTTATTACAAAGATTTTTCCCTCCTTTAGTTTCTCTGTTGATGGAAAGAGGAGTGTTAAAGTAGGAAAGGAGACAGTGGTTAGCAACTGTAACATTAAAATTTAAAAAGGAGATTGTTGTAGCATTTTTTAAAAATGCGAAGGAGAACATGGAAGTTCGGAAAGAAGCAAAACCAAACCGGATAGTTTTGAAAGTAACTTGCACAATTTATTACATACTTAAAAAAACCCTATTGGCAGGAAATGAAGATTCATGATTTTATATAGAATTTTTAATGTTCAGTTCTGTGTGTGGAAACACTTTAAAAATATTTGTTCAGAATTTTAAAAATAATTTAAATTACAACAATGAAAAAGCATTGCCATCAGACTGGCTCCAGCAATCTAAGGACCAAGGAACTCTTTCCTTCTAACTTGAGGCTGAAATCTTCACCTTAAATCTGAGCGTGTCCCATTACAATAAGAGGTCTGTTAGGAAGAGCAAGGGCTGTTTTTGTTTTGTTTTTTTGAAGCTACATAGTGTTTTGAATTTAGTAAGAGTTCAATAAATGTTTTTTTCCTTCCTTTCTTTCGACAGTTTATTCATAAGAATGTAAGTTCCTTGAGGGCAGGAACTGTTTTTTTGCTTTTTTTTTTCCTTTCAGTAACACCAGTACACAATAGTACCTAAAATGTTTATTGCTAGATCACTAGCAGAGACACACGCTTCAGTAGTCACAATCCGTAAAATGAGATTTATTTTGCTTTAATTTATTTCAATAGGTGGCTAAGAGGCTCAAATACAATTTGCTAATAAGAAAATTATCATTTGTATTACCTCCCTAATCGATTGCAAACTCCTTGTGGGCAGGGGCAGTCCCCTCCATATTCATCTCCTTTTAACAGTAAGCACAAAACCATCACAGGTTAAGTACTTAATAAATATTGGTAAAATGAAAGACTACATGTAGGATTCTTTAATTTACAGCCTAGATATGTTTGCTCCCTGGTCCAGCCCCAAAATAAACCCAACTCCAGAAACTTTCCACATCAAGAGTTAAAGTTTTAAATCAAATTGCTTAAAGTCTCTGAGAAAGAGGAAGTGAGGAAAAGGGAGAGAAAAGGCAGGGAGAGACAGAGAGACAAAGACAGGGAGGAAGGGAGGCAGGGTGAAAAGACAGAGAGAGAGAAAAAAAAGAGGGAGAGAGAGGGAAGGAGGGAGAGAACTAGAAGAGAGACAGAGAGAGGGAGAGAGGGAAAGGGAGGGAGAAAAAATTTGGTACACAAGGTTGGGTGAATATTGAAAACTATCTGCATATATTTTGAAAAATAAAAAGCTCATTATTTTAAAAAATTGTCTTAAGATTAGAAGGGAAGCAATAAACTGGGAAAATATTTTTACAGTCAAAGGTTCTGATAAAGGCCTCATTTCCAAAATATATAGAGAATTAACTCTAATTTATAAAAAATCAAGCCATTCTCCAATTGAAAAATAGTCAAAGGATATGAACAGACAATTCTCAGATGAAGAAATTGAAACTATTTCTAGTCATATGAAAAGATGCTCCAAGTCATTATTAATCAGAGAAATGCAAATTAAGACAACTTTAAGATACCACTATACACCTGTCAGATTGGCTAAGATGACAGGAAAAAATAATGATGAGTGTTGGAGGGGATGCGGGAAAACTGGGACATTGATGCATTGTTGGTGGAGTTATGAATGAATCCAACCATTCTGGAGAGCAATTTGGAACTATGCTCAAAAAGTTATCAAACTGTGCATAGCCTTTGATCCAGCAGTGTTACTACTGGGCTTATATCCCAAAGAGATTATAAAGAAGGGAAAGGGATCTGTATGTGCACGAATGTTTGGGGCAGCCCTTTTTGTAGTGGCTAGAAACTGGAAACTGAGTGGATGCTCATCAGCTGGAGAATGGCTGAATAAATTGTGGCATATGAATATTATGGAATATTACTGTTCTGTAAGAAATGACCAACAGGATGATTTCAGAAAGGCCTGGAGAGACTTACACGAACTGATGCTGAGTGAAACGAGCAGGACCAGGAGATCATTATATACTTCAACAACAATACTATATGATGACCAGTTCTGAAGGACCTGGCCATCCTCATCAACGAGATCAACCAAATCATTTCCAATGGAGCAGTAATGAACTGAACCAGCTACACCCAGAGAAAGAACTCTGGGAGATGACTAAAAATCATTACATTGAATTCCCAATCCCCATATTTATGCCCACCTGCAGTTTTTATTTCCTTCACAAGCTAATTGTACAATATTTCAGAGTCTGATTCTTTTTGTACAGCAAAATAACGTTTTGGTCATGTATAAAAAATAAAATAAAATAAAAAATAAAAATTGTCCTTATATATAATGGTGAGATAAAATAATATTTAAAAATATGAATTAAAGTCTGTGGCATGCTAATTGGTACAATCATGCTGGAAAACTATTTGGAAACATGGGGGAGAGGCATTAAACTATTCATATGCTTAGAGCCAAAGATCCACTACTAGGCATATATCTGAAGGGATCAAAGATAGAAAAGATCCATTTTTTAAATGTGCCACAATATTCATACCATGATTCTGTGGCTGTAGAAAAAGTGTCCATCAAAAAACATTTATTGAGCACTACTATACATTAGGCATTAGAGGAAGTGGGGATACAAAACAAAAGTTTAAAAGTCTGCCTTTGAGGAGCTTACATTCTATCCACAGAGAAGTGTATATAAACAAGTAAAAAGCAATATACACACACATACATACCCACAAATATTACCTTCTAAAATGTATTGGTGGAGAGGGTATCAGGAAGGACTTCATGTAGATTGTGGCATACGTAGCTTGAACTAAGCTTTGAGGGAAATTAGGTTGACAAAGATGAATAGATTGTTTATTGGAAGAATGAAGAAATCAGTGCAAAGACACAAAGATGTGAGATAAGAAAGAAGGCGATTTGTTCAGATCCTAAAGTATGCTGGGAAAATAATGTATGATAGGCTAGAAAGACAGTTGGTAAAAAGGTGATGAACTTTAAATGCCAAACAAGAGTTTCCATCTGACCAACTTTAAGTATGTGAGTAACACCTGCTCTTTGGGGAAAAAAAATTAATTTTGGTAAGACAAGGAAACTAATTAGGCTACAACAATAGCTCTGACAAATGGTGATTGGGGTTTGAAGTAAGTTGAGAGATAAATAGAATGGATGAGAAACACAGGCTGTATGATTGGATACAGACAGTAATGTAAATGAAGAACACTAACAAGTCAAATGTGCTATAATTTTAATAACTAATCTTAGGAAACAAGGAATTGCACTTTATTCTCTTTTCTAGGAGAGTCAAAGATAAAGGAAATTATGAGTAGAGAAACTCAGCTAATGTCTCATCTCCTCAAAAAGAACTTTCCTAATTCCTTTAGATGTTAGTTGCCCCTAACCCGGAAACTATTTTGTATATACTTTATATTTACTTGTTTGTGACCAGGACATTAATCTCCAAGAATGTAAACTCCTTGAGGACAGGGATCTAAGTATGTATTTGTATCTAATATGCCCCAATGCCTTAGTATGTCCTTTTTAAATACTTGGCTGATTGATATTGCATATATACTATCTGATGTGGTCATTGTCTAAGTAGGTTTGGCTTAACTGTGTTACAATAAAGTTGAGTGAGTTAGTGATGGTGGACTGGTATGGTAATGTATTCAAAAATGAATTCTGTAATTAAAAAAAAATCAATAAAAATGTTCTTTTATAAAGAGGTTTGGATCTTAGTTTTGATTTTCAGCAAGAAATATGGTTTATCCATTTGCTAAGAAATAGAGTAGTGGATCAGGAGAATAGGTTAAGTATACAAAATATAGTCAATGACCACAGTAACCTAGTGTATGATAAACGCAAAGATTCCAGCTTCTGGGTTAAGAACTCACAAAAATTGCTGAGAAAACTAAAAATAATAAGGGAGAAACTAGTTATAGACCAAAATCTCACAACTTATACCAAGACAAGGTCAAAATCTTAGAAAAATGAATGTTGAAAACTTTTTACATGTAATTGAAAAAATAAAAATACCACTGAATTAAAAAAAAAAGAAATATGGCTTATTCTCATATTTAGTGCTTGGGTGTTCTTGTCTTCATTATCTTAATTTTTATAGAAAAGCTATATCAGACAACCAGGAAGCACAACATCCCTCTAACATAATACTGAGGTATTTGCTGATGGATTACAATATAACTTTTATTCCATATACCACTGCTAAGCAAAACACTGAGAGTTCTATTCAGTCATAACAGCTAACATCTCATTTGATACAAAAAACTGGTTAAGGACAAAACTAAAAATATCACACCATCCACTTTACAGGGAAGCAAATGAAACCGAGGTTCGGATAATTAAATGGCTTAAATTGCTTGTGGCCACAAGACTAGCACAAGAAATAGGTATTTGAAGGCAGATTTCTCCAGAACATAAGCCCAGAAGAATTCCTTCCTTTCAATCAATCAAGGCTGCCTCTGCTCTCATGAAGCTCACAAAACAAGTTAGACTTCTGGAACTTCAAGGAATGTTAGCGATTTAGAGATAATTTAAGATAATTTAGAAATAACTTAAGATTATTTCTTAACTTGTCTAAGTTTCTTTTTTTTAAAACTTTTGATAACTTATTTCTTAAAATTAACTTTTAACACTCACTTTTAAAAATTTTGAGTTCCAAATTCTCTTAATAACTGTATTAATACAATTGTTTTTCTTCTTAACTCTATGTATGGTATGCATTTAAAAACATTTTTCTAAGAAGTGGTTCCTAATTTTCACATGACTGCCAAAGAGGTCCTGGACATAAGATTTACAAAACGCTTTATTTATTCAATATTATTTAATATTTATTATATATATTTATTAATTTATTAATATATTTATTTAATATTATATTTGATCCTCACAAGAATCCTGTTATTAACAATACTATATGATGACCAGTTCTGATGGACCTGGCCATCCTCAGCAACGAGATCAACCAAATCATTTCTAATGGAGCAGTAATGAACTGAACCAGCTACGCCCAGAGAAAGAACTCTGGGAGATGACTAAGAACCATTACATTGAATTCCCAATCCCTATATTTATGCCCACCTGCATCTTTGATTTCCTTCACAAGCTAATTGTACAATATTTCAGAGTCTGATTCTTTCTGTACAGCAAAATAACGTTTTGGTCAGGTATACTTATTGTGTATCTAATTTATATTTTAATATATTTAACATCTACTGGTCATCCTGCCATCTAGGTATACTTATTGTGGGGTAAGAGGTGAAAAATTGGAACAAGAGGTTTGGCAATTGTTAATGCTGTAAAGTTACCCATGCATATATCCTGTAAATAAAAGGCTATTAAATAAAAAAAAAAGAATCCTGTTATCAAGTGTCATCCCCACTTTTCCACTGAAGAAACTAAGGCAAGCAGAGGTTCGGGGGGCTGAGGCTCGCCCAGCTAGGCAAGCCCATCTGGGTTTGAATTCATCTGCCAGACTTGAATCCAGCACTCTCCACTGCTGCCACCTGGCTGCCTACAAAAAACATGACTTTAAGTCAAAAAAAAAAAAAAAAAAACAACCCTTCCTTTCTCCCTGTCCCCTTCCTTTTAGGTAACTTCCTTTTGCACCGAAGGTAAATTCGGGAAAAGAGAGGCAAAGAAAAGTCGGACTTACCCAGTCGGCTTGGATAGGGTTCGCTCCCAGAAACCCTCCAAGTGCACCCGCCCCCCCTCCCCCCCCCCCGGCTGCACTTTCCTATTTCTGCGGTCACCCTGGTCATCCCACCACACCACGATCCTCCTCTCCCTTTGGTCGCCCACTGCTCCCCATTCCTCCCACTCCTAAAATTTCTTTGGCTTTAATTCTCAAGTGTTTTGTTTTCCTCCCTGGGCTTCACAGGATCAAAGATTTGGAGATGGAAGGACGCTAGCTGTCCCCATCGGATGTTACAGAAGAGGTTTGCCAGGCCCAGAGAGGGCAAGTGATTTCCCTTAAGCCGCACAGGATTCCCCGAGCCTCGGACGCCAAAGGCCAGGCTCTTCACAAAACCGATCCAGGCACGCGGAAGGAACGGAAACGCAGGCGGGCCCCACCCCCGGGAACCCCTCAGGGACGCACCTTCCCCTCCCCCCCTCCCAGGCCGCGCCGCGCGCACCTCCGCGCTGAGCTGGTTCAAGTGCACCATATCGCTCCCTATGGACTCGGGGAGGGGGTCCCGCGTGAAATGAAGGCGTCCCATGGTCACACGCACGGGCGCGCGCGCGCGTCCCCGTCTAGCTAGGTGCTTCCTCGCGCCCGCCGCCGCCGCCGCCGCCGCCGCCGCCGGCCTCGGTTTCGGCCCCGAGGCGGAATGCTGCGCGCGCACCCGCGCGTGCCCCGCCCCCTCCCCTGCCCAGCTGGGGGCCAGCGCGCCTAGCTAGTGTCTGGGCGCATGCGCTGCTCCAGCCCCAGCCCCAGCCCGCCCCAGCTGGGCGGGAGGGTTAACTCTCTCGGTAGGCTTAGGTATGCGTTACACGCCCCGAATTTCCCCCAGCTTGGAGCCTGTCCAAGGTAGCAGGGAAGCCAATCCAAGCCGGAAGGGTGAGCTGTCCGGCCCAGGAAACAAACCTTCATCATCACGTTCTTATTTTGTGCCGGGCGTCGGGAATTGGGACACCTTGTCCTCAAGGAGCTTACAGTCTGACAACTTAAAACGGGGAGGACTACGCGTAGAAAAGGAAGCTGCGTAGCGAAGGGAGGCAGGGGAAGCGCGCCTTAGAACATGCAAGCGTCCTAGAGACGGATGAAGGCCCGGCTCTCCCGGAAGCGTTTCTTCTGCCTCCCCGCCCCGCCCCCCCGCTTTCCGGTTTTTTTAAAAGAATAACGGCTTGCGTTCTAGGTCTGCCAGGCTTTCTTCCCGGTAGCCTTTGTGCATGCAGTGCCACAAATTATATAGATAAGGAAAGGAAGACTCTGCAAGTGACGGCTCCTAAAGTCAGATATTTAAGATTAGGTAAATTCCTGGGTACCGAAACCCAAGTACCCACGCAAACAGTCCAGTGTGCTTTCCTATAAAGCATCAATCCTCAAAAAGAGTTCCGGGTTTGCATTTAGGAGGACGGGCCCCGGACGCATTTCTTCTCTCATTTGTGAAATGGGCGTGTAATTTTTGGACTGTCTTCCTCACAGGGATGTTAGGAGGAGTGATCTCTGTATGTAGAAGAAATGAGAGTTGCTGACATTATTTCCAGGATAATTGATTTTTCTGATTTAATTTAATTGATATTTATTAAGCAGCTATATGTATAGAAAGCACTGTGCTAGTGCTGATATTAAAAGAGGAAGGAAAAGAGAATTTGCATTCTAAAGGAGTGTAGGGGGTTTATTATCAGTGTATATAGATAAGTATTTAGGAGGAATTGTTATAATAAGTAGCATGTATATAGCTCTAGGATGTGCAAAATAGGTTTTATGTTATCTCATTTGATTGGAAATTATATTTTAGGAGTTCTTAATTTGAGGTCCTTCAATCCTGTTTTATTAACGCACTTGGGGTTAAATGACTTAGCCAGGTTCACAGTAAATATCTGGAGTTGAACTCAGGTTCTCCTTACTACGGGGCCAGGGCTTTATCTAAAAAATAGATACATTTAAATGCCTCTTCTTCAATTTTTCATCACTTTCTCTTTTTAAAAAAATTTTTTTGGGGGGTTTGCTAGGCAATTGGGGTTAAATGACTTGCCCAGAGGCACAGAGCTAGGAAGTATCTGGAGTTCCAGGGCCAGTGCTTTATCCACTTTATCATTCACTGTCCCCGTCCTTCAACTTTTAAACTAAATATTCTGACAACTATATTTCTTTTTTTTTTATTATTATTATTATAGGTTTTTATTTACAAGTTATATGCATGGGTAATTTTACAGCATTGACAATTGCCAAACCTTTTGTTCCAATTTTTCCCCTCTTTCCCCCATCCCCTCCCCCAGATGGCAGGATGACCAGTAGATGTTAAATATGTTAAAATATAAGTTAAATACTATATGTACACATGTTCATACAGTTATTTTGCTGTACAGAAAGAATCGGACTTTGAAATAATGTACAATTAGCCTGTGAAGGAAATAAAAAATGCAGGCAGACAGAAATAGAGGGATTGGGAATTTTATGTAGTGGTTCATAGTCATCTCCCAGAGTTCTTTCGCTGGGTGTAGCTGGTTCAATTCATTACTGCTCTATTGGAACTGATTTGGTTCATCTCATTATTGAAGAGGGTCACGTCCATCAGAATTGATCATCATACAGTATTGTTGCTGAAGTATATAATGATCTCCTGGTCCTGCTCATTTCACTCAGCATCAGTTCGTGTAAGTCTCTCTAGGCCTTTCTGAAATCATCCTGTTGGTCATTTCTTACAGAACAGTAATATTCCATAATATTCATATACCACAATTTATTCAGCCATTCTCCAGCTGATGGGCATCCACTTGGTTTCCAGTTTCTGGCCACTATAAAGAGACCTGCCACAAACATTCTTGCACATACAGGTCTCTTAACCTTCTTTAAAATCTTTTTGGAATATAAGCCCAGTAGTAACACTGCTAGATCAAAGGGTATGCACAGTTTGATAACTTTTTGAGCATAGTTCCAAATTGCTCTTCAGAATGGCTGGATGTATTCACAATTCCACCAACAATGTATTAGTGTCCCTGTTTTCCCACATCCCCGCCAACATTCCACATTATCTTTCCCTGTCATTCTAGCCAATCTGACAGGTGTGTAGTGATATCTCAGAGTTGCTGACAACTATATTTCAATATTTTTGGTTTGCAACACTATTTTGAAAAAAAGTAGATAGACTTTATCATTCCATCAAAGAACCGTTGACCCAAACAAAAGTTAAAATTTTTTTCTTAGAAGTAATTACTTGTCAGATCTCTGAATGGGGGAAGAATTCATAGCCAAACAAGATAGAGATGTTCACAGGAGATAAACTCAATAATTTTGATTCCATAAAATTTAAAAATTTTTGCACAAATAAAACTAATGCAGTTAAAATGAGAAGAAAAGCTGGAAAGTGGGGGGAAGTTTTGCAGCAAGTTTCTCCAATAAAGGTCTTGTTTCTTAAATATATAGGAAACTGAACCAAATTTATGAGAATAAGAGCCATTCTTCATTGAACTCATAAAATTCAAGATTTATAAACAAGCTGTTTTCATTGAAGCTATCAATAATGTATGAAAAAATTCTCTAAATCACAATTGATTAGAGAGATGCAAATTAAAGCAACTCTGTGGTACTAACTTATACCTATTAGATTGGCTAAGATAACAACAACAAAAAAGGAAAATGACAAATGTTGGAGAGGACGTAGGAAAATAAGTATATTAATGGGCTGTTGGTAGAACTGTGAACTAGTCCAACCAGTTTGGAGAGCAACTTAGAACTATACCCCCAAAGCTACAAAATTTTGCATGCTCTTAGATCAAGCAATAGACAGCTTTTAGGTTTATGCCCCAAAGAATCAAAAAGGGAAATATTTATATTATTTTTTCTTGTGGTCATAAAGAATGGGAAACTGAGGGGATGCCTGTCAGCTGTAGAATGGCTGAATATGTAGTTTATGAATGTGATAAAACACTATTGTGCTCTAAGAAATGATGAAGGAAGAGGCAACTAAGTGGTACAATGGATAGAGCACCTACCCTGGAATTAGTAGGACCTAAATTCAAATGCAGCTTCAGACCACAGCTTAAGCTGTGTGATTCTTGGCAAGTCACTGATTGCCTCCAAAAATGATGAGAAATGATGAAAGAGATGTTTTCAGAAGAACCTGGAAAATTTACATAACTGCAAAGTGAGGAGAACCAAGAGAACAATGTACATAATAACAATATGTGAAAGATTTAGTAACTGTTTATCAGTAAGATATGAAACTTTCAAGGACACAGGAGGAAACAACTGTGTACCTCCAAATAGTGAACTGGGAAACATCGAACAAAACAAGTAAATATGTAATTACATAGATAATATATAACATATGAAGTCAATATGTGCCAGCAGGGTTTCTTAAGTATCTTTAGTGACCCTGTTTCTCTTTGACACCACTGCTCTAGGAAACTGAGTGTGGAATTGATGCTAGATATAAAGACTCAAGAAATTGAGAAATTCCTGGACCAAAATGGAGCTGAAAATGACAAGAATCTCTCATTGGTATTTGTGATCTTTTTGACATCATTCAGATCTAGTTCATTCACATGCATATGTAAACACACATAAATATGTGTGTGTTTATATGTAAATATAATCAATCGATAAAAATGTATTTAATGTCTTTGTGCCAGGTTAACACAAAGTACAAAAAGAAGCAAAAGACAGTTCCTGCCCTCAAGGAGCTTACAATCTAAGGGGGAGGTAGGAGAAGAACAAACTGCAAACAAATATATTTAAAGCAGGATATATATACAGGATGAATAGGAGATAAGTTACAATGGGAAGGCACTGGAATTAAAAGGGGCTGGGGGAGACTTCCTGATTAAGTAGGATTTTATTTGCAATTTAAAGGAAGCCAGGGATGTCAGTAGTTGGAGACAAAACAGAGAAGTGTTCCAAACATAAGGGCTAGCCAAACAAGAGGTATAGAGCTTAGAGATAAAGTGCTTTGTTAAGGGAACACAAGAGGAAACGACTGTTCACCTCCAAATAGTGAACTGGGAAACATCTAACAAAACAAAACACATTTTTGTGTATATGAATACACATACCCACATATACATGTGTGCTGCCCATATACCCTTGACCCTGGTCTTTTTTTATTAAAGCTTTTTCTTTTCAAAACATATGCATACATAATTTTCAATATTCACTCTTGCAAAACCTTGTGTGTGTTCCAAATTTTTTCCCTTCCCTTCCTCCTCACCCCCTCCCCTAAACAGCAAGTAATCCAATATATGTTAAACATGTCCAATTCTTCTATACATATTTGCAGAATTATCATGCTGCACAAGAAAAATCATATCAAAAGGGGAAAAAATGAAAAAGGAAACAAAAAGAAAGCAAACAACAAAAAGAGTGAAAATACTATGTTGTGATCCACACAGTCTCCACAGAACTCTCTCTGGGTGCAGATGGCTCTTTCCATTACAAGACCCTTGGAACTGTTGGCCTTTGTCTTTTAAGAAATACAGAGTTCTCTATGCTCAAAAAGTTATCAAACTGTGCATACCCTTTGATCCAGCAGTGTTACTACTGGGATTATATCCCAAAGAGATTATAAAGAAGGGAAAGGGACCTGTATGTGCACGAATGTTTTGGCAGCCCTTTGTAGTAGCTAGAAACTGAAACTGAATAGATGTCCATCAGTTGGAGAATGGCTGAATAAATTGTGGTATATGAAAATTATGGAATATTACTGTTCTGTGAAGAAATGACCAACAGGATGATTTCAGAAAGGCCTGGAGAGACTTACACGAACTGATGCTAAGTGAAATAGCAGGACCAGAGATCATTATATCTTAACAACAATACTAGTGATGAGCCAGTCCTGATGGATCAGGCCATCCTCAGCAACGAGATCAACCAAATCATTTCTAATGGAGCAGTAATGAACTGAACTAGCTATACCCAGAAAAAGAACTCTGGGAGATGACTAAAAACCACTACATTGAATTCCCAGTCCCTATATTTATGCACACCTGCATCTTTGATTTCCTTCACAAGCTAATTGTACAATAATTCAGAGTCTGATTCTTTTTGTACAGCAAAATAATGTTGTGGTCATGTATACTTATTGTGTATCTAAGTTATATTTTAATATATTTAACATCTACTGGTCATCCTGCCATTTAGGAGGGGTGGGGTAAGAGGTGAAAATTGGAACAAGAGGTTTGGCAATTGTTAATGCTGTAAAGTTACCCATGTATATATATCCTGTAAATTAAAAGGCTATTAAATTAAAAAAAAAAAAAAAAAAGAAAAAAAAAAAGAAATACAGAGTTCTCAATTGGAGAATGGCTGAATAAGTTGTAGTATATGAATGTTATGGATTATTACTGTTCTGTAAGAAATGACCAGCAGAAGATGACAGGAAAAAATAATGATGATTGTTGGAGGGGATGCGGGAAAACTGGGACATTGATGCATTGTTGGTGGAGTTGTGAACGAATCCAACCATTCTGGAGAGTTTGAACTATGCTCAAAAAGTTATCAAACTGTGCATACCCTTTGATCCAGCAGTGTTACTACTGGATTATATCCCAAAGAGATTATAAGAAGGAAAGGGACCTGTATGTGCATGAATGTTTGTGGCAGCCCTTTTTGTAGTGCTAGAAACTGAAACTGAATGGATGTCCATCAGTTGGAGAATGCTGAATAAATTGTGGTATATGAATATTATGGATTATTACTGTTTTGTAAGAAATGACCAACAGGATGATTTCAGAAAGGCCTGGAGAGACTTACACGAACTGATGCTGAGTGAAATGAGCAGGACCAGGAGATCATTATATACTTCAACAACAATACTATATGATGACCAGTTCTGATGGATCTGGCCATCCTCACAACTGATCAACCAAATCATTTCCAATGGAGCAGTAATGAACTAAACCAGCTACGCCAGAGAAAGAACTCTGGAGATGACTAAAACCATTCCATTGAATTCCCAATCCCTATATTTATGCCCACATGCATTTTTGATTTCCTTCACAAGCTAATTGTACAATATTTCAGAGTCTGATTCTTTTTTGTACAGCAAAATAACGTTTTGGTCATGTATATTTATTGTGTATCTAATTTATATTTTAATGTACTTAACATCTACTGGTCATCCTGCCATCTGGGAGGTGGTGAAGTGAAGAGTTAAATTGGAACAAAGAGGTTTGGCAATTGTTAATGCTGTAAAGTTACCCATGCATATATCCTGTAAATAAAAGGCTATTAAATAAAAAATAAATTAAAAAAAAAGAAATGACCAGCAGGATGATTTCAGAAAGGCCTGGAGAGACTTATATGAACTGATGCTGAGTGAAATGAGCAGGACCAGGAGACTATTATACACTTCAACAACAATACTATATGATGATCAATTTTGATGGAAGTGGCCCTCTTCAACAATGAGATGAGCCAAATTAGTTCCATTTGTTCAATAATGAAGAGAACCAGCTACACCCAGCGAAAGAACTATGGGAAATGAGTATGAACCACAACATAGTATCTCCATTCCCTCTGTTTTTGTCCACTTGCATTTTTTATTTCCTTCTCGGGTTATTTTTATGTCTAAGTCTGATTTTTCTTGTGCAGCAAAATAACTGTATGGATATGTAAACATATTGTATTAAACATATACTTAAACATATTTAAAATATATGGGTCTACCTGCTATCTGGGGAGGGAGTGGGGGAAGGAAGGGAAAAGTTGGAACAGAAGGTTTTGCAAGGGTTAATGCTGAAAAATTACGCATGCATATATCTTGTAAATAAAAAGCTATTAAAAAAAGAAGAAGAAGAAATACAGAGTTCAGAGGCAACTAGGTGACAAAGTGGTTAGAGCACCAGCCCTGAAATCAGGAGATCTGAGTTCAAATCTAGTCTCAGTCACTTAACACTGCCAGGCTGTGTGACCCTGGGCAAGTCACTTAACCCCAATTACTTCAGCAAAAAAAAAAAAGAGAGAGAGAGAGAAAGAAAGAAAAAAAAATACAGAGTTCAGTCTGGAAATGGAAATGGAGAAAACAAGAAGGTGGGAAGTTGGAGTTATATAAACCAGTTGGCACTTGTGGACTCAGTATGCTGCCCATGAAAAGCCACGAGGCCCTACAGAAAGCACCAGGCAGATGAAATAGAGAAGCAACAAGGAATTCCTGGGCCAAACCAGGAACTGTAGCTGCACTCTTAGTTGGCAGGAGTGAAGACATCACTGATGATGACTAATTGATGATTCATTACTAGTTCTTGCACCTGGTTTGCACTCTTGAAGTTAGTCTTGAAAGTGTGGGAGACAATACAGAAGGGCTGCTCTGAGACATACAGAGGACTTGTACCAAGTCCAGAAATAAGCTCTGGGACTTTCCCCTCCCCAGGAGCTTTTATTCCTTAACAGAGGGGTATCATCTAGGTCAGAACAAAGCGTCACATCAGTGGAGCGGAAAAGATCTATGATGATCCCTGGGAATACCCTCTGACATTTCATTTAAGGAGGGAGAGAGTGCATCTTGAGAGCTTCAAGGAGGCAACATTTGAACAAAACCTTCAAGGAAGATAAAGTTGTTTTGTTTTGTTTTGTTTTTTAAGAGGGAGAGATGATTGTATTTCAGGCATGGGAGATAGATGCACCTGTGTGAAAGCATGGAGGGTACAGGTGGAATGTCTTGTTTGGTAGTTTGATTTGGCAGGAATATAATGTTCATAAAGGAGAGTGATACGGAAGTCTTAATTTTCTCCTCTGTAAAGATAAACAATAGCACCTAGTTTACAGAATTCAGGTGAGAATTAAAAGAAATATTTGAAAATCATTTTGCAAAAGGTAAAGTGGCATGTAAATTGTAAATGCTAGCTATTTATTATTAGAGTTGGAAGACCACTTAGAAATTTAATCCCTTCATTTTACAAAGGAGAAAACTGAGACCCAGAAAGGTGAGAGATGACTAAAAGTTATCTATTTACTTTTAAAATCAACCCATAAAGCTTTTATTAATAACATACTTTAAGCCATGACAAAAAGACAAAAATTAGAAAAGTCTTTGCCCTCAAGGAGCTTATATTCCATCTAAGGAATAAAATACACTTATTGCTACATATCTTTTTTTTAATGCTAGATTTAAGCCACATAAATCAAGAGCTGAAAATCACATAATCTTGTTGCTGCATAAAATGTTTTCTTGGTTCTGCTGACTTCACTTAGCATTAGTTCATGTAAGTCTCTCCAGGCCTCTCTGAAATCATCTGGCTGATAGTTTTTTATGAAACAATAATATTCCATAACATTCATATGCCTTAACTTAGTCAGCCATTCACCAACTGATGGGTATCCACTCAGTTTCCAGTTCCTTCCTACTACAAAAAGAGCTGCTACAAACATTTTTGCATATGTCTGCCCCAGCTTTAAAACAAAAAACAAACAAAACAATCCCCCCCCCCAAAAAAGCAAAAAACCCAACCTTCAATTGATCTGACAATCCCCATTAACTATTATCCTATATATATCTTTCATCCCTCTCCTGATGAAACTCAAACAAGCTATTTGCAATCAGTGCCTCCATTTACTCTTCTGGCTTTCTTTTAAATCTTTAGTAATTTGGCTTTACCACTCATTCAATTGAGAATACTCTTTCCAAAGTTATCCATGATCTATTTTAAAAAATGTGATGTTTACTTTCCCCTTAATATAGATAAAAAGAGTTTTAACATATTTTTTTTTTCAAACTCTTAGTTCCAAATTCCCTTCTTGGCTCCCTCCTCTTTCCTCTCATTGAAAAGGCAAGCAATTTGATGCAGGTTTTAATACACAGTTTTTGATATAGGAAACAGTTGTTTCCCTATGATGTTTTAATTGTCATATCTCATGGACTTTTCTTCATCTTACTTCTTGCTTTTGTAGTCTCTGACACTGTCAGTCACCCTTTCCTCTGAATAATCTGGTTTTTGTGGCATTGTTCTTTCCTGGTTTTCCTTTTACTTGTCTTGCTATTATTCTTTCTCTGACTCCTTTGCTGTATCTTCATCCAATACAGAATTTAGCCACAAATTATGGGTCTCACCTAAGAGTCTGTCTTTTGATTTCCCCTCACCTTTTCCTACAATATTATCTTACTTCTTTATCTAATCAGCACTCATGAATTCAATTATCATCTCCATAAAGGGGATTTTCAGATCTATTTGTCGAGTCCTAACTCTTCTTTATTTTTATTATTATTATTAAAGCTTTTTATTTTAAAAATATATACATGGATAATTTTTCTTTCTTTTTTTTTTTTTTTTTTTTAAATTTAATAGCCTTTTATTTACAGGATATATACATGGGTAACTTTACAGCATTAACAATTGCCAAACCTCTTGTTCCAATTTTTCACCTCTTACCCCCCCCACCCCCTCCCCTAAATGGCAGGATGACCAGTAGATGTTAAATATATTAAAATATAACTTAGATACACAATAAGTATACATGACCAAAACATTATTTTGCTGTACAAAAAGAATCAGACTCTGAATTATTGTACGATTAGCTTGTGAAGGAAATCAAAAATGCAGGTGTGCATAAATATAGGGATTGGGAATTCAATGAAATGGTTTTTAGTCATCTCCCAGAGTTCTTTTTCTGGGTATAGCTAGTTCAGTTCATTACTGCTCCATTAGAAATGATTTGGTTGATCTCGTTGCTGAGGATGGCCTGATCCATCAGAACTGGTCATCATCTAGTATTGTTGTTGAAGTATATAATGATCTCCTGGTCCTGCTCATTTCCTCAGCATCAATTCGTGTAAGTCTCTCAGGCCTTTCTGAAATCATCCTGTTGGTCATTTCTTACAGAACAGTAATATTCCATAATTTTCATATACCACAATTTATTCAGCCATTCTCCAACTGATGGACATCACATGGATAATTTTTCAACAACGACCCTTGCAAAATCTTGTGTTCCAGATATTACTCCCCTTCCCTCTCCCTTCTCCCCACATGGCAAATAATATATGTTAAATATGTTTTTAAAATATATGTTAAATCCAATATATGTATACATATTTATACAATTATGCTGTACAAGAAAAATCAGATCAAAAAGGGAAAAATCAGAAAGAAAACAAAATGCAAGCAAACAACAACAAAAAGAATGAAAATGCTATTCTGTGATCCACACCTATTTCCCACAATCCTCTCTCTAGGTATAGATGGTTCTCTTCAATCCTGACCACTCTTAAGACTTCCAAACAGAACTCATTCAATCAGCAATAATTTATTAAGAGTTTACTATGTGCCAAGTACTGTCCTAAGTATTGGGGATACAAAGAAAGGCAAATAAAAAAAAAATTCCTATTCTTAAGGAGTTTATTGAACTGGATGTTCCATAGACATTTCATACTCAGAATATTCAAAAAGAACTCATTATTTCCCCCGCCAAACCATCCTTTCTTCCAAACTTCCTTATTACAATTGGGGGTATTACTATTCTTCTCATCATTTAGTTATCATCTGCATCTCCTCACTGCATCCCACATATCCAGTCTATTGCCAAGCCCTATTGTTTCTATCTTTGAAACATTTCTTATATATGTTCTTCTTCCTTTTCTGACATAGCCCCCATTCTGTTATTTGCATCAGTTCATGAAAGTGTTCCCAAGTTTCTCTCACCCTATGTCCTTGGTCATTTCTTATGGAACCATAATATTTCATTACATCCATTATACCATATTTGTCCAACCATTTTTCAATTGATGGACACTCACTTTGTATCTAGTTTTCAACCATCACAAAAAAGTACTGCCATAATTTTCCCACATACACACATATGGGTCCTTTCCCTCTGTCCATGGTCTCCTTGTGGTACATGCAAGGCAGTTGTAATGTTCTCCTCTAAAATGTAATCTCTGAGCAAGTTTCTTGGGGGGCTTCTGGGAGCAGCCTTCCTTTCAGTTCAGTAATCAGAATTGCAGCCAGGGATTAAAGTCCAAATCCTTTATTGTTTCCTTTTAAGTATTGTCTCTTTCCTGGGGCCCAGTTAGCTTTCTTAGAGGCCTATCTCTCTCGTTGGTTCCAAGAGCTCCTGCTGATAGTCCTTTGCCTCTATCAGCTTCTGCCTCTAGCTTCCCCCAAATGAGCTTCTAGTGGGCTTCCGTCTTTTGGTCCTGAGAGCTCCTCTTTTTATATGCTCTCTTAAAGATGTGAATCTTGTGGAATTATAGTAAGTACCAAGTACATGTCAATTAGAGAATCATTATCTCATCAATTCCACTGACTTGGCACTTTGTAAAAATCCTAACATCCTCCACTTTCTTTTAATTTAGAACATAGATGGTCATGACCTCCCTGACTTCTCAAGAAGGTGAGCACCCCAAAAAAGAAGGTAATCACACCTTCTCTGACTGCTCAAAAAAGAAGTGAAAACACCATAAAAGGAGGTGATCACACTCTCCCTGAAGTCTCAGGAAGGGAGATGAAAACACCAAAGGAAATGGGAAATCAAATCAGATTAGCGGGTTTTTGAAGGGGTTCACTCTTAAAACAGGTATACATAAATCCATCAGTATGGGAGGTATTACACATAATTACATAAATTACATAACCACATAGTTACATAACACAGGCTAGTAGTGATGTAACAAATAACATGAATCAATATGAGGAATTATACATGTCCATAAGTCCTAGAAATAGTCCAAAAGAAATCTATTTTCCATTAGTTCATGTGCCAGGAATCCAATAATTCCTGCAAGCTTTGAAGTCCTGCAACAGTTTCATCTTGTGTTAGGGAATCCAATGATTCCTGCTGGTTTTCAAGTCCTGCAACAGTCTCATTATCAGCCATGCTCTTTCAGTGTCAGATGTTTCTTAGATCTTTCCCTTGTTTTGAGGTTTTTTCCTTTTCTGTCTCTCTCCAGGTGCTTATTGTTACCCATCTGATTTCTTCTCCTTCTGTAGGAATACAAGCAAACCCTCTCTCCCAGGCAGTTAACCTATCTCGTCCCTTCTATTTACCACTTTCTAAATCTCTCCTCATCATCTGGCAATTACATTGGAGCTGTTTGCACTGGATACTGCCCTGTTGGTTTAAAAAGCCTGTATTCTCCCTAATTGTAATCCCTTTCTGCTATCTGATTGCTTTTTGGCTGATAGATCAGGTAATCTTTTTCTGCCATATGATTGCTTTTTGGCTAATAGATCACATCAGAGTCCTAACCTTCTAAAGACTCTCTGGGTATAAATTGAGCTGCCATCATGCCCCACCTGCCTTTTGTATGATATCTTTGGGCTGGGCCCTGCCTCTCATTTCCCTAGATCAATCTACAGTCTGAGGTCCAGTGGAAGCCTCGGTTACATTTTGGACATGGGGTTTTAGGTCTTCTCTCACCCTATCCTCTCTATACCTACACTGGGCTCTCAAATGTCCAACTTTTTCACACTGAAAACATCGATGACTCTCTCTAGAAGTCCCTTGCCAAGAGGGACCCTGTCTTTCCATGTTCATCATAGTCTGGGTATAATAAGCATTTGTGCCCACTGTGGCAACAGTTTCTTATGATCTCCTCTAAAGGAGCATCTTTGTGTAGTCCCCATATAATTCTTTTGCAAATCTCATTAGCATTTTCCTTAACCAGATATCTGATCATTATTTCTATAGCTGCATTTTCTCCAATGGTTTTTGTGATAGCTGCCTGCAGATGTCCCACAAAATCTGCAAAAGGTTCATTGGAACCTTGCTCTATTTTTGTAAAGGCTTTACTTTCATCTTTCCCTGGGAGGGAACCCCAAGCTTTTATAGCAGCAGTGGCAATCTGTTCATAAGTTGCTGTGAGGTAATGTGCTGAATTCTCTCCATACTGACCTTCACTGATTAGTTGGTCAAAAATGATTTGTACATTAACTCTAGCTTGCTTATTTCATTGGGCTTGAATCCTACATAATTCACGATACTCTGAAAGTCGCAATAAGTTTTGTCCAGGTTATAAACATGTCCTTGCTATGGATTTTCAATCACGGGGGATTAGGATTTCATAAACCAAATTATCTAGTAACATATTAACAAAAGACAATGTAGCCCCATGAAGAGTGCAACCCTTTTTCAAATCCTTAATTTTTCCCAGATCAAAAGGATTGTATCTTCTCCTTTTTTGACCAGAAAAGTCAAGCTCTTCAATCACAGGATAAACATTTATTTTTAAATCAGATATATCCTGTCCTTCTCTATCAGCCTTAACCAATACCTTTTGTAATCTTGTCATAGGCTGTTTCATAAGAGGTTCTGTTTGTGTCACAGCCTCTCCCCCTCCTCCTCTCTCCACCTATGAAGGGTTAATTGAGGGAAGGTTTATCAGGGGATGGGGAATGACCTGATTTTTCCTGCTGTGAAGTACCACACTTAAAATTGTACTTAACTCCATTCTTATCTGATTCTTCATCCTTTTCACCTCCCCCTCCTGCTCTTTCATCTTTTTCCTTATTCTATAACTTATATAATTTCCTAAAGCCAGTTGTATTAAATTATATGTATTAAGTGTATTTTTGGAAATTGAGTAGTATTCACCTAATTGCTCTCCTACTAATTTCCACTTGTCTGGATTCAATTCTTTTTCCTTAGAGAACCGAGGAGATATGTACTGTACAGTTTCTAAAAGTTCAGTGATCTGCTCCCAGGTTACAATTAAACCTTTATTTTTTATCAGTCTGACCAAGCTTTCAACACATTTTCCTTGAAGAGGAAAAGAAGGCTGTTGTCCCATTTTAGCTGAAATGCTATTTTAGCCCTTTAACAAAGTTTCCTTGTTGTACTCACCCTAACTTTTGGGTCAAGAAGCCTTTTCCATTGAAATCAGGATCAGAGGCTTTTCTACTGAAATCAGGATTGTGTCTGTCCCACGTTCGGACACCAAAATGTAATGTTCTCCTCTAAAATGTAATCTTCTCTGTGAGCAGGTTTCTTGGGAGGTTTCTGGGAGCAGCCTTCCTTTCAGTTCAGTAATCAGAAGTGCAACCAGGGATTAAAGTCCAAATCCTTTATTGTTTCCTTTTAAGTCTTGTCTCTTTCCTGGGCCCAGTTAGCTTTCTTGGAGGCCTATCTCTCCTTAGTTCCAAGAGCTCCTGCTGATAGTCCTTTGCCTCTGCCAGCTTCTGCCTCTAGCTTCCTCCAAATGAACTTTTAGTGGGCTTCTGTCTTTTGGCCCTGAGAACTCCTCCTGATATATGCTCTCTTAAAGGTGTGAATCTTGTGGAATTATAGTAAGTACCAAGTACGTGTAAATTAGAGAATCATTATCTCAACAATTCCACTGACTTGGCACCTTGTAAAAATCCTAACAGACAATAATATTGCCAGGGTAAAGTCATAGTTCAGTGACTCTTCGGGCATTGTTCCAAATAACTCTCCAGAAGGATCAGACCAATTCACAGCTCCACAAACAATACACTAGCATTCCTATTTTTTTTTTAAATTTAATTTAATAGCCTTTTATTTACAGGTTATATACATGGGTAACTTTACAGCATTAACAATTGCCAAACCTCTTGTTCCAATTTTTCACCCCTTACCCCCCCACCCCCTCCCCTAGATGGCAGGATGACCAGTAGCTGTTAAATACATTAAAATATAAATTAGATACACAATAAGTATACATGACCAAAACGTTATTTTGCTGTACAGAAAGAATCAGACTTTGAAATATTGTACAATTAGCTTGTGAAGGAAAACAAAAATGCAGGTGGGCATAAATATAGGGATTGGGAATTCAATGTAATGGTTTTTAGTCATCTCCCAGAGTTCTTTCTCTGGGCGTAGTTGGTTCAGTTCATTACTGCTGCATTGGAAATGATTTGGTTGATCTCGTTGCTGAGGATGGCCAGGTCCATCAGAACTGGTCATCATATAATATTGTTGTTAAAGTATATAATGATCTCCTGGTCCTAGCATTCCTATTTTATAACAGTCTCTCTAATAATTAGGATTTTCCTTATTTATCATCTTTACCAATCTGGTAAAGAAGGGTGACCCACTCAATGGATCTGTGACCTTACCAATGTGGGCATTCTCTGTCACCTATTTTCATGCTTTTTTCAGTTATGTTCAATTCTCTGTGACTCCATTTGGAATTTTTTTGCCAGAGATATGAGGGTGATTTTTTTGTTTGTTTGTTTCTTTTTTTCAGTTCCTTTTGTAGATGAGGAAATTGAGGTAAACATGTTTAAGTGATTTTCCCAGTCTCACACATCCAGTAGGTACTTGAGGCTAGATTTGAACTCAAAAAGATGAGTATTTCTAACACCAGACTTAGCGCTCTATCTGCCTATTTCATATTATTACTCTTGTCTCTATTCTTTTGCAAATCATCCATGAGGCCCATACACTAGGAACTTTATTCAAGGTCTCTTCATATTACATAGGCTATCCACCTATTATATGTCTAGTCTACTTGTTTTTCTGGCATAGATTTCTTCTCTTCTTCTTTTTTTTTTTTTTAAAGCTTTTTATTTTCAAAACATATGCATGGATAATTTTTCAGCACTGTGACCCTTGCATAGCTTTGTGTTTCAGATTTTCTCCTCCTTCCCGCAACCCCCTCCCCTAGATGGAAAGCAATCCAATATATGTTATACATGTTAAAATACATGTTAAATTCAATATGTGCAAATATATTTATATAATTCTCTTGTTACACAAGAAAAATCAGATGAAAAAGGAAAGAAAATGAGTAAGAAAACAAAATGCAGGCAAACAACATCAAAGAGAATGAGAATGTTATGTTTGATCCACATTCAATTCCCACCATCCTTTCTCTGGGTGTTGATGGCTCTCTTCATCACAAGATCATTGGAACTGGCCTGAATTATGTCATTGTTGGAAAGAGTCACGTTCATCAGAATTGATCATTGTATAATATTGATGTTGCTGTGTACAATGATCTCCTGGTTCTGCTCATTTCACTTAGCATCAGTTCATGTAAGTCTCTCCAGGCCTTTCTAAAATCATCCTCCTGATCATTTCTTATAGAACTATAATATTCTATAACATTCATATGCCATAACTTATTCAACCATTCTTCAACTGATGGGCACCCATTCAGTTTCCAGTTTTTTCCAGCATATATTTCTTTGGTGACATTATTATTTTTTTATTAAAGCTTTTTATTTTTAAAATATTTCCATGGATTATTTTTCAACATTAACCCTTGCAAAACCTTATGTTTTAATTTTTCTCCCCCCTTCTTTTCACCTCCTCCCCTAGATGACAAGTAATCTAATATATGCTAAACATGGTTAAAAAAATATGTTAAATTATAAATATATATATATATACACACACACACATTATTTGTACAATTATCTTGTTGCACAAGAAAAATCAAATCAAAAAGGAAAAAAATGAGAAAGAAAATAAAATGCAAGTAAACAACAGAAAGAGTGAAAATGTTATGTTGTGATCCATATTCAGTTCCCACAGTCCTCTCTCTAGGTATAGATGGCTCTCTTCATCACAAGATCATTGGAATTGGCTTGAATCATCTCATTGTTGAAAAGAGTCATGTCAATTAGAATTGATTATTATATAATATTGATTTTGCCATGTACAATGATCTCATGGTTATGCTCATTTCACTTAGCATCAGTTATGTAAGGGTAACATTGTTCTTGTACAACAGAAAAATCTGTTGGACCTTTCTGCATATCTCCATTGCCTTTTGTGTAATTACAATTTTGCATTCTTGGAAGATATGGTATGTTATAATTCATAACCATTTAATATCACTGGGAGAATATTGAAGTTTAAAAGATTGGTTTCTGCAAGAGAATACTGCATATAGTAAGAGCAAGATTATGTGATGATCAACTATGATAGATTTAGTTTTTCTCAGAAATGCTGTGATCCAAGACAATTCCAATAGATTTTGAGTTCTATTGTACTGTTTATTTTGTTAAATATGTCTAAATTATATATTTTTATTTAATATTTTTTCCAGTTACATGTAAAACAATTTTTTTAACATTTGTTTTTTTTTTTTAAAACTTAATTCCAAAAGATTTTGTGTGTAAAATACCATTAGTATTCACAGGGAGAATTGTGGAGACTGAATGCAGATCGAAGCATACTATTTTCACTTTTTTTTGTTTGTTTGCTTTTTCTTTCTTATTTTTTTTCTCTTTTCTGATTTTTCTTTCACAACACGACAAATAAAGAGATATGAAAATTGTTTTATACATCTAACCAAAACATGCTGCTGTCTTGGGAACAGGGGAACTAAGAGAAGAAGGAAGAAAAAAAATGGAACTCAAAATCTTACAAAAATGAATGCTGAAAATTTATTTCTATATGTAAATGGAAAAAAATCACTATGGAGAAACAATGAAAAAAATTAAAATAAAAGATTGGTTTCTCTTTCAGGGAGAAATTTGAGGATGCTAAAGTACTGAACAGTTTCCCAAATACAGTGTAACCTATTGCCTTCTTCCTATTCAATTCTGGTTCTAACTTCTTTTATATCATTTCTATCCAAAGATATGTATGTTGGTGAGATTATTTTTATACTATAGTTTATTAGGTCACACTCCTTAAAAATGTTTTATTGCTACATTTTGTTTTTCCAAAAGAGAAACAACCTTCTCCCTAACACCTAAATTGATCTCTCCCTTGCAACAAAGAGTAATAATTAAGCAAAAATATCTGCTATAGTGACTATACCTGGCAATATATAAATGTATACATATATATATACACATACACACACATATATATATATATATATATATATATACACATATGTATATATCTATTTCTATATCATTCTGTCCAAATCATTCTTCAAATCCTAACTGAAATCTCACATTCAACAGAAAGTCTTTCCCAACTTCCCTTAATATTAGCATCTTCCTGAGCAGAGCCAAGAGAACATTGTATGCAGTAACAACAAGATTGTGTGATGACCAACTTTGATAGACATGGCTCTTCTCAAAATGTGGTGATTCAAGGTAATTCCAGTAGTCTTAGGATGGAAAGAGCCACCCACATCCAGAGAGAGCTATGGTGACTGAATATGAATCAAAGCATAGTATTTTCACCTTTCTTTTTGTTACCATTGTTTTTTTTGCTTGTTTTTTCTTTTTCTTGCTCATATTTTTTTTTTTCCTTTTTGACCTGATCTTAGGAGCACAGCATGATGAATGTGGAAATCTGTTTAGAAAAATTGGGACAGTTAAGTGGCACAGTGGATAAATCACCAGTCCTGAAGTCAGGAGGACCTGAGTTCAAATCAGACCTCAGACACTTAATACTTCCTAGCTGTGTGACCCTAGGCAAATCACTTAACCCCAATTGCCTTAGGAAAAAAAAATTGTATATGTCAAACTATATTTGATTACTTGTCGGGTTGGGGTGGGGATAAATGGGAAGAGAGGGTAAAAAATTTGGAACACAAGGTTTTGCAAAGGCAAATATTGAAAACTATCTTTGCATGTATTTGGAAAAATAAAATACTATTTTTAAAATACTAGTGTCTTCCCTCTGTTGATTAGCTCTAATTTATCATATATACATGATATATATCATGACATATGTGTACTAGTATATAGGAAGCTAGGTGGTTCAGTAGATAAGAGTGTTGGTCCTCCAGTCAGAATGAACTGAGTTCAAATTTGACCTCAGACACTTAGCTTTGTGATTCTGGATGTAACTTTGTTTTTCTCAGTTCTTCAACTATAAAATGGGCTGAAAAAGGAAATGGCAAACAACTCTAGTACCTTTGTCAAGAAAACCCCAAATTTGGTCACAAGGAGTCAGAAACAACTAAAATGACTTAATAGTACCAAATCTCACTTTCTGTCTCTTTCTCTTTGTGTCTGTCTCTTTCTGTCTGTGTATGTCTCTGTCTCTCTATTTCTCTTTCTCTCTGTCTCTCTATTTCTCTCTCTCTCTCTCTGTCTCTTTCGCTCTCTCTCTCTCTCTCTCTCTCTCTCTCTCTCTCTCTCTCTATATATATATATATATATATATATATATATATATATGTATGTATATAGTTTGTTACTATTTTGCTGTTTCCCTGTTGTCTCTCCCATTAGATTGTGAACTCTTTGAGGCCAAGGACTGGCTTCTTCTCTTTGTATCCCAGAAACTAGTTCAGTGCCTAGCATGTTATTATCCTTTCCAGTGCCTGACACACTGTAGACACTAATAAATAAATGTTATTAACTATTTGATTACCTAGGAATACCCTCATCTCTCTGTTCTGAGAAGGAAGATAGATTTAATTATCTGTTCTCTGGTACCTTTACTGATTTCTGATTGAATTTTCTGTCACTGTTAATTGCACCATAACTTTCCTAGTCACTTAGGCTCACCACCTCAGAATTATACTTAATTTAGTGATCTTTTATTTATATTATACTAATCATTTGAGTATATTGTCTTTCTGATTTGCTTATTTCTCTGAGCACCAATTCATGAAAATCTTACTATTTCCCTGAATTCCTCATATTTGTCATTTCTTATTGCACAGTAACAATTCCTTATATATGTAAGCTATTGAGCATAGCTTTTTCAACTATTCCCCAAATAATGTGTATTCATTTTATTTCCAGTTCTTTATATTACGAATAGAACCACTATGAATATCTTGCTACATACTAGGCTTTTGTTCTTGTTTTTGACTTTGAGAAGTGAATCTCTGAGTCAAATAACATGGATAGTTCTTTTTCTTGTGTAATTCTAAATTGCTATCTAGAAGAATTAGGCTAATTCTTAGTATCTGCCGCCAGGTATTATTGTCTCTGTCTTGTCCCATAAAAGCCATGCGTTGGGCTCCTGCAGTAGCTGGTTTCCCTGTCTTTCAAGTTTCTTTCCCCATCTGCCCCCAAATCCAGACTATCCTTTGCTCTGTCAAATTGATTTTTTTTTTAAAGCACATGTTTGACATTTCACCTCTTTATTAAATAACTTCCAGTGGTTCTCGATTACATCCAAGATAAAATTTAAATTCCTCTGTTTAGTTTTCAAAGCACTTTACAACCTGGCCCCTTTCTACCTTTCCAGTCTTCAGTATTTTACTCTCCTCCACAATGTCTGGCACATAGTAAGTGTTTAATAAATGCTTATTGCCAAATTACTGAGAATAAAATAATTATAGTGTATAAGAAGGGATCATAGAGCAGAGAACATGAGACCTGAGGACTTTAACAAAATGTTAGAATATAGAATGTCAACTCTTAGAAGGACCTTATAACACAGAATGTCAGAAATTAAAGCCATTAATAATTGCATGGCTCAATGCCCTCATTTTATAGAATGTAAATACATTATATTTCTTTTCACAGGAAGTTGTTTCATTGTATTTGTGTCCCCACTTCTCAGCATTGTGCCTGACATAAGTAGGTTGATTGATAGACAAGAAAACAGAGGTTCAGATAAATTCTAAGTTGTAAAATATAACTTGTAATTCCATCTGTAACAAGAAGAAAACTATGATTTTGGTACAGGTAATGTACCTTTGGTACAGGTAAAGAAGTTTCTTTTCTTTCTTAGAGAAAGATTAAAAGAAACTGTCATGGGTATGTAATTTGTATTTTTTTATTCATATAGCAAATCTTAAAATCACCAGTCCTTCCAAGTTCACTTTGAGTTCCACCTTTTCTAGCAAAAATTTTTCATTCCATTCTGAACCATTCCTCTTATGATTTCTGAATCCTCATATCAATGTATATATTTAATCCCTTTCTTCCATTTCTCTCTAATTGTTTGATAGAGGAAGGAAGGTATAGAAGAAAGAAAACTGAATTGAGAGTTCAAGTGAACTACTTGGCTGCATTGCCTTTTAAAAATATATATACTTTATTTTTAAAATTATTTTTTTTCTTTTGGGTTTTTAGTTCCAAATTCTTTTTCCTTCACCTTCCATCCTTTCTCTATCCCTTGAAAAGGCAAGCAGTATGATTTCAAGTATATAGGTAAATTCATGCAAAATTTATTTCTGTGCTATTGTTCTATAAGAAATGGTGAGCAGTATATCCCAAAGAGGTCTTAAAGAAGGGAAAGGGACCTATATGTGCCAAAATGTTTGTGGCAGCCCTTTTTGTAGTGGCTAGAAACTGGAACTTGAATGGATGCCCATCAATTGGACAAAGCTGAATAAGTTGTGGTATATGAGTGTTATAGAATATTATTATTCTGTAAGAAATGACCAGCAGGATGATTTCAGAAAGGCCTGGAGAGACTTACATGAACTGATGCTGAGTGAAATGAGCAGGACCAGGAGATCATTATATACTTCAACAACAATACTATATGATGATCAATTCTGATGGAAGTGGCCCTCTTCAACAATGAGATGAACCAAATCAGTTCCATTTATTCAATAATGAAGAGAACCAGCTACACCCAGCAAAAGGGAAATGAGTATGAACCACTAAATAGCATTTCCACTCCCTCCCCTTGTCCGCTTGCATTTTTGATTTCCTTCTCAGGTTATTTTTATGTCTGAATCCGATTTTTCTTGTACAGCAAAATAACTGTATGGCTATGTAAACATATATTGTATTTAACATACTTTAACATATTTAACACGTATGGCTCTACCTGCCATCTGGGGGGAGGGGAGAAGGAAAAAGTTGGAACAGAAGGTTTTACAAGGGTCAATGCTGAAAAATTACCATCGCGTATATCTTGTAAATAAAAAGCTATAATTAAAAAAAAAAAAAAAGAAATGATGAGCAGTCTGATTTTAGAAAAGCCTGAAAAGACTTACATGAACTGATACTGAGTGAAGTGAGCAGAACTAAAAAAAACATTGTACACAGTAATAGCAAGATTATGTGATCAGCAACTATAATAGATTTAACTCTTCTCAGCAGTGCAATGATCTGAGACAACTCCAATAGACTTGGAATGGAACATGTCATCTGCATCCAGAGGGAGAACTATAGAGACTAAATGTGAATAAAAGTATCCTACATTCACCTTTTTTTTTTTAATTACTTTGTGTTTGCTTTTTCTTTCTCGTGACTTCCCTCTTGTTCTGATTTTTCTTTCACAATATGACAAATATGGAAATATGTTAAAATGATTATACATATATAATCTATATCAGATTGCTTGCTGTCTTGGGGAATAGGGAGGTAAGGGAAGGAGGGAGAAAAAAAAATCTGGAACTTAAAATCTTACAAAAATGAATGTGGAAAACTACTTTTACATGTAATTGTAGAAATAGAATAATTAGGAATACCTTTTTTTTTTTTTTTTGGCTGAAGCTATTGAGGTTAAGTGACTTGCCCAGGGTCACACAGGTAAGCAGTATTAAGTGTCGGAGGCCAGATTTGAAATAGAATACTATTTTTTTATTATAGCTTTTTATTTACAAGTTACATGCATGGGTAATTTTACAGCATTGACAATTGCCAAACCTTTTGTTCCATTTTTTCCCCTCCTTCCCCCAACTCCCTCCCCTAGATGGCAGGTTGACCAATACATGTTAAATGTGTTAAAGTATAAATTAAATACAAAATAAGTATACATGTCCAAACAGTTATTTTGCTGTACAAAAAGAATTGGACTCTGAAATAATGTACAATTAGCCTGTGAAATCAAAAATGCAGGTGGAGAAAAATAGAGGGATTGGGAATTATATGTAATGGTTCTTAGTCATCTCCCAGAGTTCTTTCCCTGGGTATAGCTGGTTCAATTCATTACTGCTCCATTGGAACTGATTTGGTTCATCTCATTGCTGAAGATGGCCACGTCCATCAGAATTGATCATCATATAGTATTGTTGTTGAAGTATATAATGATCTCCTGGTCCTGCTCATTTCATTCAGCATCAGTTCATGTAAATCTCTCCAGGCCTTTCTGAAATCATTCTGTTGGTCATTTCTTACCGAATAATAATATTCCATAATATTCATATACCACAGTTTATTCAGCCATTCTCCAATTGATGGGCATCCACTCAGTTTCCAGTTTCTGGCCACTACAAAGAGGGCTGCCACAAACATTTTTGCACATGTGGATCCCTTTCCCTTCTATTAGATCTCTTTGGTGTATAAGCCCAGTAGTAACACTGCTGTGTCAAAGGGTAAGCACAGTTTGATAATTTTTTGAGCATAGTTCCAAATTGCTCTCCAGAATGGCTGGATGTATTCACAATTCCACCAACAATGTTTCAGTGTCGCAGTTTTCCCACACCCCCTCCGACATTCTGCATTATCTTTCCCTGTCATTCTAGCAATCTGACAGATATGAGTGGTATCTCAGAGTTGTCTTAATTTGCATATCTCTAATTAATAATGACTTGGAGCATCTTTTCATATGGCTAGAAATAGTTTCAATTTCTTTGTCTGAGAATTGTCTGTTCATATCCTTTGACCATTTATCAGTTGGAGAATGGCTTGATTTCTTATAAATTAGAGTCAATTCTCTATATATTTTGGAAATGAGGCCTTTATCAGAACCTTTGACTGTAAAAATGTTTTCCCAGTTTATTGCTTCCCTTCTAATCTTACCTGCATTAATTTTGTTTGTACAAAAACTTTTCAATTTAATATAATCAAAATTTTCTATTTTGTGATCAGTAATGATCTCTACTTCTTTTGTAGTCATAATGAAATAGAATACTATTAAAAAAATAAAAGCTGAAATATAAACGAAAGTCAGAGAACTTAAAAACGCAACCATATTTCCACATTAGCCATGTTGCAAAAGAAAAAAAAAAAATAGCAAGACAAAGTAAAAAAAAGTATGCTTCAATCTGCATTCAGAGTTTTCAGTTCTCTTTTTGGAGAGAGAGAGAGTAGTTTTCATCTTGAGGCCTTTGAAATTATCTTGGATCATTGTATTGATTAGAGTCTAGTGGCAGCACTTTGAGGAAGTCACTTCACTTCTCTGACCCTCAGTTTGCTTAACTGTCAAATGGGGTTAATAATCCCTATCCGGTCTCCCTCAGTGAGCTTTTGTGAGGTGATAGAATGAATGTGAAAGCAGGGCTTTGTACTTGGTAAAATGTGACTGAGTACACACAAATGAAAGTTTTTATCATTATTCATGCCTCCCCAAAAAGATTGTAATTTCTTTCCAGTCTTTCAGCTTGGTGCTCAGAATTATAGCTCATTTACCTGTGGTACTTGATGTCAACAAAGTGCTTTTCTCTCTATGTATGGGTGAGACAAATGATAGCTGTATTATTATCCCCATTTCAAAGATGAAGAAGGAGGTATTTCTCAAGATGAATCCAGGATCCCTAGTTTCTTCCGAATTTTGTAGGCAGCCCTTTTGTGTGCTAGAAACTGAAACTGTAATGGATGTCCATAGTTGAGAATGGCTGAATAAATTGTGGTATATGAAAATTATGGAATATTACTGTTCTGAAGAAATGACCAACAGGATTGATTTCAGAAAGGCCTGAGAGACTTACACGAACTGATTCTGAGTGAAATAGAGGAACCAGGAGATCATTAAATCATTGAATCAAACTAGATGATGACCATTTCTGATGGATCAGGCCATCCTCAGCAATCGACATTAACCAAAGTATTTCTAATGGAGCAGTAATAATGAACGAGTATACTAGGAAAAGAACCTGGGGATGATAAAACTCATTACTTGAATTCTAATCCCTTAATTTATGCCCACCTGCATTTTTGATTTCCTATAACTAATTGTACAATAATTCAGAGTCTGATTCAATTTTGTACAGAAAATAATGTTTTGATCATATACTTATTATGTATCTAAGTTATATTTTAATATATTTAACATCTACTGGTATCCTGCCATTTAGGAGAAAGTGGGGTAAGGTGAAAATTGGAACAAGAGATTTGGGCATTGTAATGCGTAAAGTTACTAGTATATATCCTGTAAATAAAAGGCTATTAAATTAAAAAAAAAAAAAAAAATAAAAAAAATCAAATGATGGTGTTAGCTGTACCAGATCTAAAACTATACTATAGAGCAGCAGTTACCAAAACTATTTGGTTTGGCTAAGGAATAGATTAGTTGATCATGGAATAGATTAGGTTCAAGGATAAAACAGCAACAAATATAGCAACTAGTCTTTGATAAACCCTAAAGATCCCAGCTTTTGGGATAAGAACATACTAGTTTGTAAAATATGCTGGGAAAATTGGAAACTATATGGAGAAACTAGGATTGATCCATATTAACGCAGACACCAAGATTAATGTGTCAAATGGGTTCATGGACCTAGGCATAAAGAATGAAATTATTAATAAATTAGAGGAACATAGGATAGTTTACCTCTAGACCTGTGGAAGGGGAAGGTTTTTATGACTAAAGCAGAACTAGAGATCATTACTGATCACAAAATAGAAAATTTCGATTATACTCAAACTGAAAAGTTTTGTACAAACAAAACTAATGCAGACAAGATTAGAAGGGAAGCAATAAACTGGGAAAATATTTTTACAGTCAAAGGTTCTGATAAAGGCCTCATTTCCAAAATATATAGAGAATTAACTCTAATTTATAAAAAATCAAGCCATTCTCCAATTGAAAAATGGTCAAAGGATATGAACAGACAATTCTCAGATGAAGAAATTGAAAATATTTCTAGTCATATGAAAAGATGCTCCAAGTCATTATTAATCAGAGAAATGCAAATTAAGACAACTCTAAGATACCACTACACACCTGTCAGATTGGCTAAGATGACAGGAAAAAATAATGATGAGTGTTGGAGGGGATGTGGGAAAACTGGGACATTGATTCATTGTTGGTGGAGTTGTGAACGAATCCAACCATTTTGGAGAGTAGTTTGGAACTATGCTCAAAAAGTTATCAAACTGTGCATACCCTTTGATCCAGCAGTGTTACTACTGGGATTATATCCCAAAGAGATTATAAAGAAGGGAAAGGGACCTGTATGTGCACGAATGTTTGTGGCAGCCCTTTTTGTAGTGGCTAGAAACTGAAACTGAATGGATGTCCATCAGTTGAGAATGGCTGAATAAATTGTGGTATATGAAAATTATGGAATATTACTGTCCTGTAAGAAATGACCAACAGGATGATTTCAGAAAGGCCTGGAGAGACTTACACGAACTGATGCTAAGTGAAATGAGCAGGACCAGGAGATCATTATATACTTCAACAACAATACTAGATGATGACCAGTCCTGATGGATCAGGCCATCCTCAGCAACGAGATCAACCAAATCATTTCTAATGGAGCAGTAATGAACTGAACTAGCTATACCCAGAAAAGAACTCTGGGAGATGACTAAAAACCACTACATTGAATTCCCAGTCCCTATATTTATGCACACCTGCATCTTTGATTTCCTTCACAAGCTAATTGTACAATAATTCAGAGTCTGATTCTTTTTGTACAGCAAAATAATGTTGTGGTCATGTATACTTATTGTGTATCTAAGTTATATTTTAATATATTTAACATCTACTGGTCATCCTGCCATTTAGGGGAGGGGGTGGGGGTGGGGTAAGAGGTGAAAAATTGGAACAAGAGGTTTGGCAATTGTTAATGCTGTAAAGTTACCCATGTATATATATCCTGTAAATTAAAGGCTATTAAATTAAAAAAAAAAAAAAAAAAAAAAAAAAAAAAAAAAAAAAAAAAGATGATACAGGTCCAGCTGCACATCCAGGACTCCAGCCTAGATCTTCCTTCCTGCATTTTTTCCCTTAGACCCTCCATTCCCCTCAGCACAAGTGCTTTCTACATTTTTACTGAATTAAAAAGTTAGAGTGGGCTCAAGTGAAAGAAGCAGAAAACTACAAAGCCAAGGCTATTCTTCTCACAAATCTGGGACACCCAGCAAGTCATTCCCCTTATTTTTCTACATGTATAAAAAGAAAAAATAGATTGAAGGAACTCAGATTGAGTTCAAACCTCAGTTTAGCCTGTATGACCTAGGCTATCATTTTTCCTTAGTTTCCTCATCCATAAAATGGGGATAATAACAACGCCAACTTCCCAAGATTGTTGTAAGGATCAAATGAGGTAGAATAGATAAAGAGCTTTGTAAACTTTAAGTGAGCTAGCTACTATTATCTTTAAGATCTTTCTGGCTCTGATATTCTATAATTTCTCATTCCATGCTGCTATCAGTTGATAGAAATTTCAGATGGATAATAATAGTTGCCACTGATAAAAGAAGATGAGATTTTTACCTTTAGATTAGAAGCTAAAAGTTGATCATTTCTAGGACTTCTTTTCTACACTGGGCAGTTGCTAAGATAATTTTTAGCTAATGAAATCAGATTTCAACCCTATATATAGAAAAACCTTAACAATTAGAGTTATCAGAAAAGGGAAAAGAATTTCCTCTGGAGGTCATAAGTTCCTTATCTCTAGAGGTCCCCGGAGGTAGAATGCTGAAGAAGCTGGAGAGGAGAGTAAGGCTTCAAGATGGACTAGGTGCTTTCTGAGGTCCACTTTAACTTAGAGACTTTCTGAGTCTATAACAGAACAGATCTCAAAGCTTGTATAAGAACAGTGGAAGAGTAGAGAATAGTATAGAATTGAAGGTGTGATGGACTAGAATAAAATTGAGGGACAAAAGCCTTGAAGTTTATTGTGAAGACAAAGTGTCTATGGAAACAAACATTTATTAAATGCCTACCAAGTACCAGGTGTTGTGCTAAGCTTTACAAATATTATCTCTTAGTAGATGTAGGAGTAGTAAGGAACAGGTAGAGATAGAATGATGTAAGATTAGGATCATATTACTTATTGTGTATCTAATTTATATATTAATATATTTAACATCTACTGGTCATCCTGCCATCTGGGGGAGGGGGTGGGGTGTAAGAGGTGAAAAATTGGAACAAGAGGTTTGGCAATTGTTAATGCTGAAAAGTTACCCATACATATAACTTGTAAATAAAAAGCTATTAAATAAAGAAAAAAAAAAGATTAGGATCATATAAAGGAAATTTGCCATAATATTAACCTCATTCAATAAATAAGAAAACTAAAGTAATGCAGTAATGGAGGCTATGGAGGCTATGTGGTAAGTAGAAAGAACTTTGGAATCAGAGGCAGAGGACCTGAGTTTGAATCCTTCCTCTGCTACTTCCTATTTCTCTGACCTCAGGCTTTCAGTTAACAATCATTAACTTGCAGTTTATTTGCCATTGAATCCTTTCAGTGATGTCTGACTCTTTGTGACTCTATTTAGGCTTTTATTGGCAAAAATACTGGAGTGGTTCCATTTTCTTCTCTAGCTTATTTCACAACTGAAGAAACTGAGGCAAACAGGATTAAGCGATTTGCTTAGGGTCACAAAGCTAGGAAATGTTGGAATTTAGATTTGAACTCAAGAAGATGAGTCTATGATTCCAAGTCTGGAACTCTATCTACTGTGCCAACTAGCTGCTACCATTGAGCACTTACTAGTGACTGTCTTGGTTCCTCGTAGCACAGTGATTGACACATAGATTGATAGAGCATACAATGATAGGCAAAAACACCATCCCTGTTATGGAGGAACATGTACCATGATGGTGTGCTAAATATGTATAGTGTAAATGGAAGGTAACTTTGGAGGGAAGAGGTAAGTAGGGGAACCTAGAAAGATCTGAAGAAAGTGGGACTTGACTGGGATATGGAGGAAACTAGGAAACTTCATCTTTGGAGGCCTTAGTGCCTTCTCTGTAAAATGAGAGACTTGGAATCGATAATCACCTCTAAAGTCCCTCTTCTCAAACTATGATCATGTTCTACCCAAGGAGGTTAAGACATTTGCCCTGCATCATGGGTTTTCTCTCATGCTTCTTCTTCAAATCTTAAGTCTTCATGATACCCAATCTTGCTTTTATCTCATGTTTCACGCCAGTCACCACATTGGACTCCTGGAAGTAAAGATTCTATGAAAAAGAGCTTCAAAGAAATGAAGCTAAGTCCCTGAGACACTCACTCACTTAGTTAGAGGCAGAGAGTAGAGGCAGAATGTTGCATACCCTGTTAGACAGAGTGACTGATAGTTATCCATAGCTATTTTTTTATTTGTTACAAGGGAAAATCCTATGGTGGAGGAGTGTGTGTAGAGGAAGTGAGTGGTATAAAGAAAAGAAAAAGTGTTAGTAAAAAAAAAAAATTGAACTAAATTTTTTAAAAAGAGCATTAGAAAAAATGGGGGTGGGGGTAGGGGTGGGAGGGACAGTTAGGTGGCACAGTGGATAGAGCACCAGCCCTGAAGTTAGGAGGACCTGAGTTCAAATGTGACACTTAACACTTCCTAGTTGTATGACCCTGGGCAAGTCACTTAACTCCAATTGCCTCAGTCAAAAAAAAAAAAGCACATTAGGCTAAGACGCAAAGATGGATTTTTGTCTCAACTCAATTAGATACATGACTATGGAGAGTCATTTCACCTCTCTGAGCTTGTTTTTCCATTTGCTGAATGGAGGCAGTAATGCCTACTTTACTCATATTACAATGCTGCCTGATTTTCTTCCTAACCACTTCTATGATTACTAGGATTATGTCAGTATCACTCTTCTACTCAAAAATTTTGGTGACTTTCTACTCACTGCCTACTTAAAATATCATCTCAAAACTCTGGCATTCAATCTGTCCTCAAGCTAATTGTCTAGCTTTATCTTGCAGTACTCTCCTTCACATGGCCTTATCTGGCCATGTTCTATCAAACTGGATTTTTTCCTTATCCCAATTTTCCTTATGTCTTCTCCCCTCTCCATATAAACTAAAACTCCATCTATTCAATTTAATAAGCATTGCTTAAGCCCTTAGTATGAGCTTAGCCTTCTGCTCGGTGGTGGGGATAGAAAAATAAATATAAAAATCTTACAGTCTACTGGAGGTATATAAGCATATACAGATAAATTAATTTCAAGTACAAGATAAACATAAAGTAATTGCCAGGAGTATTAACAATTAGGAAAAGAAAATGTCTTATGTTGGAGGTGGCACTTGAACTAAGCCATAAAGGGAAATCTCTTCCTTTAAGGCCCAACTCTGGGGCCTATCGGTTAGTAAACATATAATGCCTCTTAGGATGCTCTCAGAAAAAAAAAATTATTATAACCTGGGAAGACCTCCATGAACCCAAGCAAAGTGAAAGATATTGTATACAAAGTAATAGCAATGTTCTGGGATGACCAGCTTGAAATGACTGCTATTCTCAGTAGTACAATCATCTACTACTTCTCTGAAGGACTATCTTACTGGCAGAAGGGACTGATTGTGTCTGAATACAGATTGAAGCATTCTCTCTCTCTCTCTCTCTCTCTCTCTCTCTCTCTCTCTCTCTCTCTTTCCTCTCTCTCCTCTTTTTCTCTCTCTCTCTCCTTTCTATCTCTCTCTTTCTTTCTCTCTCTTCTCTCTCTCTCTCTCTTTTAACTTAATTTTTCATGAGAGTTTTTATTTTCGTTAGGGTGGGAGATCTATGTTGTCTTTCACAACTTGACTTTTTTGAAAATATTTTGCATAATTTCACATTGGTTTCTTAATTGTGGGTGGGGATAAGGGAGAAAAATTTTCCTCAAAATTTTAAAAACAAATGTAAAAAAAAATTTGTTTTGAATGTAACTGGGGGAAAAATGTTAAATAAAAATACATAGTGCCTCTTGCATGCCAGGCTCAGTAATAAGGAGTTTGGGTGTAAAAACAACAACAAAAGAAATAATCTTTGAGCTAAGGGAGCCAATATTCATGTAGTGAGGTAAATTTAGAATTATACAGTATCAGGATTCAATCCTGGCCCTACTATTTATTACTTATGTGATATTGGACAAGTCAATTCTCTCTGGACCTCAATTTCCTTTTCTGTAAAATGAGGGTTTTAAGAAATGTCAAGCATTTATTCAGCACTTACTGTGTGTCAGGCACCAGACTAAGTTCTGAGGATACAAAAAAAGGCCAAAACAAGGTCCTTTCATTTTTTAAATCCTAAAGAGTCTTTCTTGATCATTAGGGGCATAAAATACCAACTTTTATTATTTTTATGTTTTCCAAGTTTTAGATTCTATGTTTCTGTGACTAGATAGAGGTTATTTAAGATCAGGATACTCTTAAGTTTTTTAAAACAGAATGAGTTTAAAAAGAGAAAGAGAGAAGGGTCTTTAGTTCCAAAACCATAAGAGGGTATATCTTCTTCAACTTGGGGCAAGAGTCCAGTCTTTCAAATTCTGGTCTTCTATTCCATTACTTTAAATATCTGCTTAACTAAATCCTTTCAGATGCACATGGTCCCCACTTCCCTCATTAAGGTAATTATAAATTGAATAGGTAAAAAAATGAATGATTATAAAGTCTGTAATGCAAATTGACGGGTATTTGAAAAGCCTAGTCTCCAGCCAGTCTTTACCCACATCCTGCTTCTGTTGATATGATCAACAAATTTTGAAATTACAGCAAACTAGACCTGTCCTACATTGCTGGTGGCCATGCTATTTGGTACACGTTTTCTATAAGTAATTTGCCTATACTATCCACACCCAAAATGGGTCATGATTTGTACCATTCATTCATTCTAATTTCAAATATTTTATAACTAAGGAATTATGTGCACAAGGAGTATTCTAGTTGTCCTGTATGTATTTCTGTCATAACTAATAATGTATGTATAAAGGACCTATGGACAATGGAAGGAGTCTTGTATTTTTAAGATTTATAGTCAGGATCTGTAGTATGATGGTTAATGTTTAGAGGACCTGTATTTAAATCTTGACTCTGCAGCTTTCAAACTCCATAATCTCACTTTAAACTCTCTGGGCCTTAATGTCCTCCTCATATATTGAATGTTGATGGGATTATAGAGAATAATGTAATTTTTGCAAACTCGTAGAATCTTTTTGGAGAGTTGTCTGACAGTATTCAGTCAGTTGCAAATAGAATCATACCCTTTTACCAAATAATCCCCATTGTTTGAAATATACCCTGAAACTTCTAGTCAAAACAATAACAACAACAAAAAAAAAAACAAAAAACCCCTAATCTGTTCAAAGATTTGCATGACAGCATTAATTGTAAATGAAATGAAATGTGGTACATCAACCTAATAGAATATTGCAATGCAATGAAGATAAATAAATGTGAAGATAAAGAAATCTGAAAGAAATTTTTATGAAATATTGAAAAGTAAAGAGATCAGATATAAGCAGAAGAGAGGATAAAGCAACAAGATTAAGTAGAAGAAAAGTTATTGAAGCTGATTGGACAAAGAATATTGATGAAGACAGGGAGTATCTGAGAAATTGTGGTATTTCATGCATTGGAAGAAATTGATTTAAATAAAAAATAGCATCAAGCAAGCTCAGTTAAATTTATTACTGTTTAACATTCAGTTTATAATAAATCATTTAATCATAAAATTTTAAAATTAGCCCATATATATCAAGTATATATGTTGGAGGGTTTTATTTATAGTGAAAAATCAAATCAGCCTTCATTGGAGCTGGATTCACCTCCTTTAATGACTGTCATTCAAAAGAATATTCTGCAAGCTCTTAATATTTTGCTCAAAATTTCTTCCTCTGTACTTTAGGTGATCATCTTCCTTCCAGCTTTGATACTGTGCTATAAAGTCCCTTTTAGCTTTCACTTATAGGTTCTCTGTGAGCCCTTCCAGCCTTAACATTCACCTCTAACATTCTACAGTGGCTTTAGCGTTCTAATCAAGATTCTTTCTAGAAATAATGTTCTATTATTCTAAAGTCCCTTCCAGATCCACATTGAAGGGTATCAGAATTGAAAGGAAACTCATAAACCAGCTAATCCCAACTATACTTGATCAAGAATCTCTTCTAATGGAAAATGCTAATTATGTCCAGAGAAAGAACTGGTAGTTTGATTGTAGATCTAAGCATACTGTTTTAATTTTTTTTCCATGTTTTTTTCCTTTTGGTCTGTTTCTTTTTTCACAAGATGACTAATAATGGAAATGTATTTTTCATGATTGCTCATATATAACCTATATCAAATTGCTTACCATTTTAGGAAGAGGGGAAGAGAGAAAGAAAAATTTAGAACTCAAAAAATTTTGTAAAAAAGAATGTTAAAAATTGTCCTTACACATGTAATTGGAAAAAAAATACTATTAAAAATTTTTGTTCTAAAATTTGCAATGAGTGGCTATCCATCCTCTATAAAAAAGACTTAAAAGAGGAAAAAACCCACTATTTTCTGAATACAGGCTATTCCACTTTTACATTTCTCTTATTGTGCAAAAGTTTTTAGTTATACCAAGTCTAAATCTGTCTTTTTACAATTTCTACCCATAGCTTCTAATTATACCCTTTAGGTACAGTCAGGACAAGTCATTCATATTCCACAGATGGCCCTTCAAATAATTTAAGATAGCTAACTTTATCCCAAATCATGTTTTCTTTTTCTCCAGACAAAACATTCCCAATTCCTTCACTAGGCCTCACAGAATAATTTTGTTTTCCTTCACCATCCAGGTTGCCCTCTCCTGAATGTTTAAATGTGGTGCTCTGATTTTTTTTCTTCTAAAGTCTCTTCCAATTCTTATGTTCTATATTTTAAGATCTATCCCAGATCAGAAATCCCATATACTTTTACTTAAATTATAAAAGCTTTTTATTTTCAGAACATATGCATGGATAATTTTCTTTTTTTTTTTTATTTAAAAATTTTTATTAATATTTTATTCTCCCAATTACATGTTAAAACAATTGTTAACATTCTATTTTTTTTTTTTATTTTTTATTTAATAGCCTTTTATTTACAGGATATATACATGGGTAACTTTACAGCATTAACAATTGCCAAACCTCTTGTTCCAATTTTTCACCTCTTACCCCCCCACCCCCTCCCCTAAATGGCAGGATGACCAGTAGATGTTAAATATATTAAAATATAACTTAGATACACAATAAGTATACAATGCATGGATAATTTTCAACATTCACCCTCGCAAAACCTTGTGTTCCAAATATTTTTCCTTCTCTCCCACCCCCTCCCTTAGACAGCAAGTAATCCAATGTATGTTAAACACGTGCAATTCTCCTGTCTATATTTCCACAGTTATCATACTGCACAAGAAAAATCAAGTCAAAAAGGAAAAAAATGAGAAAGAAAACAAAAAGAATAAAAATACTATGATGTGATCCATACTCATTTCCCACAGTCCTTTCTCTGAGTGCAGATGACTCTCTTCATCATAAGACCATTGCAACTGGACTGAATCACCTCACTGTTGAAAAGAGCCATCAGAATTGATAATCATATAATCTTGCTGTTGCTGTGGAAAATGTTCTCCTAGTTCTACTCACTTCACTTAGCATCAGTTCATGTAAGTCTCTCCAGGACTTTCTAAAATCATCCTGCTGATCATTTCTTACAGAACAATAATATTCCATAACATTCATATACCTTAACGTAGTCATTCTCTACTTGATGGGCATCCACTCAGTTTCTAGTTTCTTGCCACTACAAAAAGGGCTGTCACAAACATTTAGAAATCCCATGTTCTAAGATTTATCCTGGCTCTAATATTCCATGTTTCATATTTATGAATCCAAATTTGTTATGAGAAGTTATAGTCAAATTATACTGCCACAAAAAGCTACCAGTAGGAAAGCTCTGAAGAGGACTACAATCATTTGGATGGGTAAGTTCTGATCCATTACTTAGTTGCTTATATAGAGATTGATAGTAATTTATTTAGTCAGTTGCCATGCCTGCTAAGAAGCTCAGATATTGTCAAATAAATAGGCTGGATTCAAGTTAATGGTATAAGAGCTATACTAACAAATTCTTACTCCTAAAATCTGCCTTTAAAAAACAAAACAACAACAACAACAAAACTTCTGTCAAGGTCATTCCCCCTTCATTCCAATTAGGCTTTCTAATCACAAAATTTCAGATTATGTTCACTGATTGAATAAATGCAAATGGCTGGTTCTGGAAGACATCTTAATCCCATCTGCTACCTCTCAAATCTCTTATGTAGTTTGGTTTTCTCCTAGAAAGAGGCGTTTCCTAGCAAATCTCATCCATATTGAAGTTTTAGAATTCTTTTTACAGCACTTTCATTGACTCTTTCTTTTCCTCTAATCTCACCTCTGAATCAGGGGTTCTTAACCAGGAGTTTTTGAGCTTTAAACATATATTTATATATAATTAAGTATAATTATTGATGAAGGTTTTTTTTTTTATTTTTTAATAGTATACACTTTATTTTGTGCATTAAAAACGTTATTCTGGGAGGGGACCCTTAGATTTTATTCAGCAGACTGCCCAAGAGTCCATCCCACTTAAAAAAGTAGAGAAAGTTGCCCTGGAGAATTAGAACTACAAAGCTAGGTAAAATCAGAGCTGAGTATATCACAGCTTTTTAAAAGGAGATTTATAGCATAGGATATTCAGATTGGGAGGATTCTTAGATTACCATCCTTAATTTCTTAGCGTGCCAGATCTGATTTGGGAATGCTCTTATTTTTTTTTTTTTTTTTTTTTATTTAATAGCCTTTAATTTACAGGATATATATATACATGGGTAACTTTACAGCATTAACAATTGCCAAACCTCTTGTTCCAATTTTTCACCTCTTACCCCACCCCCCCACCCCCTCCCCTAAATGGGAATGCTCTTATAATGGAGAACACAAAATGGTAAAGCAAGTATAACCTTTTTTAATAAAGGAGGAAGAAGTCACAGAAAAGGGAAAATGATGTGCCTCAGGGAATTCAAGTGGAAGGTTGAAGAGCCAGCATTCAAATGCAGGTCCCCCATCTCCAATACTCTTTCCTTTAGAACCGGAACTAGGGTTCTGGTAACAGAAAAATTTCCCCAGGACACCAGAATATACTGGGTGCAAAAATTAGCAACTGGGTTTAGCACCTAATTAGTATGAATAAAAAAAAGTTATCAGATTCAGGGCATTGTCAATCCTTGTACTTCTGAGAGCCACTGTAATAACTGGTTGCCCCTCTAGCTCAGCTAAATTAAATTTGTCTTAATTATTTATTGAAATTTTTAAAAACATCATTCATGACAAAGATTAATTTGAAGAAACATTTCATGCTGATTTCCTCAGGGTTTAAAACTGCAAATGGTGACTCTGCTTTATACTTTAGGTTGACTGCTCCTAAGACTCCTTAAGTCTGTTATATTTGGAATCTGTAGATCTTACCTCTTTTACCATACCCATTTATAATATTGTGGAACTGGAATGGAAAGGATCTTTTTTTTTTTTTTTTTTTTTATTTATTTTTTTTTTGGAAAGGATCTTAACAGACATATTTTCAATTAGTTTGAACTGAGGCCTAGAGAAGTAAAATGACCTACTGAAGGTTATATAGTAAGCTCAGAGCCAAGATTAATTCAAACTGAATAGGAATTAAGTAAAGATCTCCCTCCTCTGGGAGAAAAAAAAAAAGATGATCTTATTAAATAATTTTAAAAATTTCTTCTAACTGGGGGGATGTGGGGTAATTTTTTTTTTTTTTTTTTTGCTGAGGCAATTGGGGTTAAGTGACTTGCCCAGGGTCACACAGCTAGGGAAGTGTTAAGTGTCTGAAGTCAAATTTGAACTCAGGTCCTCCTGACTTCAGGGCTGATGCTCTATCCACTGTGGTACCTAGCTGCCCTGATGTGGTGTCATTGTTGTAACACACATATGGAATTATCTCTGGAATGAACTCCTAAGACCAAAACTATCCAGTACTAAACTCCTACATGAAAGACTGTTTCAAATCACGAATGATATGAGAAATGCAAATCAAAATAGCCCTCAAGTTTCACCTTGTACCCTGTAAATTGGCAAAGATGGAAAAAGATAGCACTGATCAATGTTGGAAATGTTATGGGAAGATAAGACACGCTAATGCATTACAGGTGGAATTGTGAATTAGTGTCATCATTCTTGAAAACAATTTGGAATTATGTAATCCATATTCTTTGACAGGAGAGATTTCTTGCTTAGCATTATAATCCCAAGAAAATTACTGGCAAAATAAGAATAATAAAATAGAACATCAAAATATTTATAGCAGTGTTTTTTTTGGGGTTTTTTTTTTTTTTTTTGGTACTAAGGAGCTGGGGGCAGGAGGGAAGTAGATATTCTGTAACTGCATAATGGTTAAACAGACCATGGTTCATGAATGTAATATAGCATTCATTCCCTTACTGTAAGAAATGAAGAACATGATAAATATAGATGAGTAAAAAGATGGATATGAACTGATGAAAAATGAAGCAAGCAGATCCAAGAAAACAATATATATGACTATAATCGAATAATATCCACAAAAGAATTATGATTTAATGTAGACTTAGCAAAATAAGCTTGGCCCCAAAAAAAGAGATATGAGAAAATGCCTCTTTCCCAGAGATGGGGTAGTACTGTGAGTGTGGGACATTGCATATGTCAATTTTTTTTAGATATATTGATCAATTTTGCTAAATTGTTCCCCCCACCCACCCTTTTTCTTGTTTAAAAAATTTTTCTTTAAGATTCTTTGTGAGAGGGGATAGGAGAGGGAGGGATTCAAGAGGAATTTTAGATGATGCAAAAACTAGACATCAATAAAAAATTTATTAAAAAAAAGATGTGTGGATCTCAAAACTTCAGCCTCTTCTTTTAATCTTTTTTTTAAGAAGTACAAAAGGAAGAAAGAATGCTGTCCATTATATTAAGCTTAAATTTTCCCTGAAGTTCAGTCTTTTCTTTTATAGGAAGAGTTTCAGAGAAGGAAAATTATTTGCTGAAGGTTACAGTTAGCAAATAGCAAGGTCAGAATTTGAACTCAAGTCCTCTGATTCTAGGTCTAAGAATTTCTGAAAGAATCCCTTTTCTTTTTTTGCTGCAAATTTAAAAAATCAAGAATCCTCCTATCTCAGGTCTACCTCCCCCTGAGTATTCCAGTCTTCAGTGATGTCCCTTTCCTGAAATCCTATCAATTTAATTCTCATAATTATACTTTGCTTTATATTATTAAGCAGCTTCATAATTATATCCCGAAATACCATTCTCTTAATTATTTTCTGTGTGTTTTCTTTGCCCTTTTGCCCCAATTAGCAGAAGATCACAGAACATAAAATATCTGGTAGCTTCCAGATAATTTAGACTATTCATCTTTTTTTTTTTTTTTCTTAAATTTAACATCATATAGTTAGTAAGTTAGTAGACTTGGGATTCAAGGTCTTTTGACTCCAAATCTACTCAAATAGATTGCCTTTTAAGCTTTTTGAAGTTCTATATGTTGCTAGTGCTTTCTACCTTTTAAAATTACTCTGTGTATGTGTGTGAGAGAGGGACAGACAGAAAGAGATAGACACAGAGAGACAAAGAAAGAGAGGTATATGAATATCCACACCCAGTTTGTATTATCATCATGAAGCTTTTTCTGGTCTTTTGCCTCCCCCTTCCCCAAATGCCAGTTGCTTGTTTATTCCCCTACAAAGTTACATGATATCCTTTGTGCTCAGCTGACACATAGTAGGAGCTTATAAAATGTTTGATTGAATTGTATACATATTATAACTAACCTTGCTCCCTCTTTTCCCACCCATGAAGTATTATTTTGTTTTTGTCTTTCCTGTCTCCAATATTTAGGCAGTACCTGACATTTGATGAAAGTTTGTTTAATGTCTATATATTCTTTAGCATCCAGTGCATACTTAGAGAATGTTGAGCTGAGTAGTTTATTATGTCATCATTTGAAAGCATTTTAAGGATATATTTAAAGTGAAATCCAGAAAAAGTTCCTACCATAAGTGCTGGTGCTACAGAAAGCTTTGTGCATGCTATGGATACATTCTGGTTTCCCTTATAGGAGTAGGCTCCTGCCTGTATGTCAATCAGGTGACCAAATAGCTTCAGATTAAATGGAAATGTCTTCAAGACAGGCCAGGTTAGCAGGCTGCTGGTCTCCTTAGTGATCTCCATGTAATCCAAAATGTCATTGCCAGAGGTGGGAAGAGATGTTTGAAGTTGTTTTGATCCCAACAAGAGGGTGTGTGTGTGTGTGTGTGTGCTCAAGGGAATTTCTAAGGCCAGAGATGAACCTTAGGCTCTGGTGTTTATGTTGAAATTTAAGTGCTTTAAATCTTTCTACATAAAATCATAGAATTTAGAGGTGAGAAGAGACCTTAGAGAATGTCTAGTTTGACCCTCTCATTTACAGAGAAGGAGAGGAATTGCTTTAGTCATAGAATAAAAGAATGGCAGAGCTGAGATTTGAACATAGGTCTCTCTACTATTGCAACATAGTGGTATAAAAGACCTGAGAATATTTGACAGAGAAAAAAATCCTGAGACTGAGTAAAAGGAAAGAGAATGCCACAAGATTACTGCTACTGGTTAGCGCCATAGTATAAGGTGCCCAGCATTGGGCCAAAATTGTCCAATCTACAATAAAAGAAGCCGAGGCAGAGCTAAGAGCCAATACTGCTTTATTAAAGGGTCCATGACCCCCTCTAATGACATGTATCTCATATCTGAGATAAAGTCCTCAGGGCTTTACTTTACTGAGCTTGACACCCAGACACACAAAAGAAGCAAAGAATGATACAGAATCTCATTTGTTGATAGACCTCGTTCTTACCCTTCAGGACAACCAGAAACGATTCATCAGCATGGGTGGTCACAGGATGGTCAAGACAGTGGCCAAAAGATGGACCCATCTTTGTGTTGGGCAAGAAGGGGTAGTCTGAAGATATACAAATAATTTGGAGGACTTTTTGTATTACATCACAACATCTCACTCCTGCTGGGCATGTTCATGATGATTAAGCAAGAGTGGAGGTCCCCTAGTCAGCATTTTTGTGATTATGCAAGTGAGCCTAGAACTTTTCTTATAATAAGCTATTGAACAGTGAACTTATAGTTTGTTGTTTAAAGTTTGAGATGTTTTATAAGAATGTATCAGAATTGTACATATTTTTTTTTCATTTTCTTGGTTTTGTTTTATTGTTTCTTTTTTTTTTTTTTTTAATTTATTTAATAGCCTTTTATTTACAGGTTATATGCATGGGTAACTTTACAGCATTGACAATTGCCAAACCTCTTATTCCAATTTTTCACCTCTTATCCCTCCACCCCCTCCCCTAGATGGCAGGATGACCAGTAGATGTTAAATACATTAAAACATAAATTAGATACACAATAAGTGTACATGACCAAAACGTTATTTTGCTGTACAAAAAGAATCAGACTTTGAAATATTGTACAATTAGCTTGTGAAGGAAATCAAAAATGCAGGTGGGCATAGATATAGGGATTGGGAATTCAATGTAATGTTTTTTAGTCATCTCCCAGAGGTCTTTCTCTGGGCATAGCTGGTTCAGTTCATTACTGCTCCTTTGGAAATGATTTGGTTGATCTCGTTGCTGAGGATGGCCAGGTCCATCAGAACTGGTCATCATATAATATTGTTGTTGAAGTATATAATGATCTCCTGGTTCTGCTCATTTCACTCAGCATCAGTTCGTGTAAGTCTCTCCAGGCCTTTCTGAAATCATCCTGTTGGTCATTTCTTACAGAACAGTAATATTCCATAGTAGAATTGTACATGTTTAATAAAGATTACTTACTAGCTAGGGGAGGGGTAGAGGAAAGGGAGGGGAAAAATTTGGGGGACCGAAAGTTTTGCAATGATAAATGTTGGAAATTATCTATGCAAATGTTCTGAAAATAAAAAGCTTTAATAAAAAAAGAATCCATCCCAATTTGCCCTAAATATATGTAAAATATATTTTTAATATGTATAATTCTTATATTAATATTAGTTGACTAGACTAATATTTTAATAAATAATTATATCACTAAAATTACTACACTTGTGGAATATCACTAAACTAATTAATAATGATTCTTCTCAGCTAAGAAGAGCAAGTTAGTCAGTAAATATTTCTTAAGTATTCTGCCAGACACTGTGCTACCTGCTGGGGATGCAAAGAAAAGCAAAAGATAATTGTTTTTCATTTCCTGACTCCTTAATTTAGTACTCTTTCTTGAACACTACAATGTTTCCCCAGTTTCTTTGGTCTCTCCCTACAAAGTAGCAGGATCAAGATAGGTGTTTAACTCCAACTCTTCTTATCCAGCCACAAGAAGTTTGCAGGCTTCTGAAAGCCCTTTAAATCTAAGGTTCCTTCCAGCTGGGGAATTCTAGATTTTAGAAAAGAGGAAAGTCTGGGCTCTTTGGAATTTTATCCACCTAATTCTCTTTCAGTCTGGTTCTAAATCAGAGTAACTCAGTAACCCCTCTCTTAAGGAACCTGACAATTCTTCAATTATGGTTATCAGCCTCTCAGTACTTGGGTTTACAAAACAGAAAGAAAGGTTCCTGCCTCAGGGAAGATAAGGCCCTGATTCCAAGGGCCAATACCCCACCCCTTAGACTTATAGGGATAGCTCTAAGCCTAATCAAAATCATAAAGTAGAAAGAAAGAATATTTTGGCTGGAATCAATTTAGGATACAGAAAATCAGAGCAGGAAAGAACCTTAGAACATAGGAGTTCAGAGCAGGAAGAAACCTTAGAATACAGAATTGTGGAGATGGAAGGCCCTTAGAGATCTTCTAGTTTAGCCTTATGTTATGGAGGAGGCAGCTAAGGCCCTGAGAGAAAGAAGGGCAGGGCAAAAATGACTTAATTTCAGACCCAGTGCTCTTTCTACACACCTCACTGCCTCAGGTTTCTGGCATGGGTACAAATAAAGAATAATTACAATGAACAGCAGTTTATTTCTATAGAAACTTAAAGTTTACAAAGCAGCACTTTTTTCAAAATAGCCTTATGAGGCAAGTATTGCAAGTATTATTATACTCTCATTTTACTGATGAGGAAGCTGAGGCTCAGAGCCTATCCAGGTTTACATAGCTAGTAAATGTTGGAGATTTGAACCCTGGACTCTACAAATTCTGGAGCTCTTTTTGCTTTATCATTAAAAAAAAAAATTGGTGAAATTGAATACTGTAGATAATGGGTCAGACCTGGAGTCAGAAAGACCTGAGTTCCAATGTGGCCTCAGATACTTAATAGCTGTGTGATCCTGGACAAATCACTTAAAACTGTTTGCCTCAGTTTCCTCATCTGTAAAATGAGCTGGATTGTAAATAAAAAACTTTAATAAAAATATTATCTAGAGAAGAAAATGGTATCACTAAGAGTCAGAACAAACTGAACAATAAAACAATCTTTTTACATCCAAGGTGAGAAGGGAAGGAACATGAAGGAGAATGGGTCTCTTTCCCTGCTACATCTACAATTTTGATCAAGACAGATGGTGAAATGGAGAGGATGGGTAGGGATAGGGAGATACTTTGGTTCCACTTAGTCTTGGGTGTTGCTACAAATGTCTAATTAGATATTTGATTAATGCAGAAGACTCTCTAACTCCTCATTGATTCTTTGGAGTCTCTGTCATACCTGGAAAAGCCTGTCTCAAACACTTGCTCCCTGGATATTGGCTCTATAAAGACAGTGGGTCTTGTAAAGAGGTGAGAAGGAAATGAGATGAGTTTTCATGTAAAATAGAATTGACTCATTTTATGATTTTGAGTCATAACGGATCATATTGGCCAACTAATCCATCTCCCTCAATTTACAGATAAAGAGATTAAAGTCTTGTGCTATAAAAAGCAAGAGCTTTGGGTCACTTCTAGACTCAATTCTGTCTTTAACTTGTCAAATCAATAAGCATATACTATAATATGATATGATACAATATGATATGGTACAATAACACATTAATTCATTTTTAGCTAGTAGTTACTATGTGTTAGGCACTATGCTAGGTTAGGCATTATATCCAGTTGTTCTTGTTCATTGATTCTTCATGACTCCATTTGAGGTTTTCTTAGCAAAGAGACTGGAGTGGTTTTCCAGCTCACTTTACAGATGAGGAAACTGAGGTTTCAACTCAGGTCTTCCTGACTCCAGGCACAGCACTCCAATACACTGTGCCTCATCTGCAAGCTATCCCAAAAGGACAAAAGTAGTCCTTGCCCTCAAGGTGGTTGCATCTTTGGGTATAAAATAAAAGAACTTGGACAAGATCATCATAAGATTTTTTCAGCTCTGACATAATTATTGAGACTAATGACTCAGATTTTTTCCCAGGCACTTGGGTTTAACTTGGATGGGCCAAGCTGAGAGGGAGAAAAAGGGCATTGTTGGAGTAGGGGCTGGAGAGAGGGGAGAGGGAAGAGGTTCTCTCCTTGTATTTTGTTTCAGGTTTTGTTTCATTTTGTTTTTTTCTCAATTGAAGGGTCCTGGACTTGAAGTCAAAAGATGGCCCCAGCTCCAACACTTGTTGGTATGACTATAAATATTCTGTTCCTCTGAAACTCATTTTCCTCATTTGTAAAATAAGAACAATTGTTCTGCTATTTAACTTCTCTGAATGATTATGAAAAATTATGATAAATAATAACTTATGTATCACATTTAAGTTTACAAAGTAGTTTATGTACACTTTTTTATGTACATTTTAATGTTACACTCATTTGAACTCTCTACATTAGCCTTTTGAGATAGGTACTTCAGATATTCCTATCCCCATTTTACAAATGAAAAAACTAAGGTTGAGAGTAATTCATGTCATACAACATCAGGCAGGATCTAAATCCAGACCTTGACTCTCACCTAGGCACTCTAGATACTGTGCCACATTGCCTTTCAAGGAAAGAGTATTGTAAACCTTAAAGTCCTATAAAAATCTAAACTAGAATATAAGGATAACGCTATGTTTATTGAGAAATGGGAATGTTCATCTCTCTCTTCACTTAGCAGAAACACCAGAGTAGAAGCATTGTTACTAGGATCCTACTTTGCCTGGAGTTGAAACGACCTTCCCTTTGGAAGGCTAACATCCCTAAAAGCAAAAATAAGGACAATAGCTCACATTTAAAGTATTACTTTAAGTTTACTGGGCATTATATATATTCTGATTTGATTATCTTAAAAACCTGGAAGGGTGGCTGCTATTATTATCTCCATTTTATAGATGAGAAAACTGAGGTTCAAAGAAGTGAAATGAAATGCTTAGGTTTAATATCTGAAGTAGAATTTGAACAAGAATATTCCTCACTATCTTAGCCAATATCAAGAAGTTGCTTCTCTGGGCAGAAGAAAACTCTTCTTTATTGTTAGGTTGTCATGATGAAGCACACAGGAACATTGTACTAGACGAAGATGGTACACTTCTCTCTCCTCTGGGAAAGTAGTGAGAGGGAGCCTTCTTTCATTTGACCTGAGTGCATATCTACTTCTCTTTCTGGGATATTTCAAGGAAGTTCTGCAGAAGCTCAGATACTAAAAAGTCATTTGGACTACTTTGTTTTTTTTTTATTTTTTTTATTTTATTTAATAGCCTTTTATTTACAGGATATATACATGGGTAACTTTACAGCGTCAACAATTGCCAAACCTCTTGTTCCAATTTTTCACCTCTTACCCCCCACCCCCTCCCCCAAATGGCAGGATGACCAGTAGATGTTAAATATATTAAAATATAACTTAGATACACAATAAGTATACATGACCAAAACATTATTTTGCTGTACAAAAAGAATCAGACTCTGAATTATTGTACAATTAGCTTGTGAAGGAAATCAAAAATGCAGGTGTGCATAAATATAGGGATTGGGAATTCAATGTAATGGTTTTTAGTCATCTCCCAGAGTTCTTTTTCTGGGCATAGCTAGTTCAGTTCATTACTGCTCCATTAGAAAATGATTTGGTTGATCTTGTTGCTGAGGATGGCCTGATCCATCAGAACTGGTCATCATCTAGTATTGTTGTTGAAGTATATAATGATCTCCTGGTCCTGCTCATTTCACTCAGCGTCAGTTCTTGTAAGTCTCTCCAGGCCTTTCTGAAATCATCCTGTTGGCATTTGGACTACTTTGTGAAGAGGGCTGGACTAAAATGGTCTTGTCCAACTTGCCTAGATCTTCAGCTGGTTTGGCGACAGGATGCTATTATGGATTTATTTTGTACCCTCTTTCCTTGTTAAGCTTTTGTTTCCTGGGTGGAAAACAAAAACCTTCTCAATGGTGAAAGATGGATTGTGGTATGTGTATGAATGAAAGCCTTGCCAAGGTAGGCAGTCCTGAAATATGACCTACATTTCCCGCCATTTCTTCCAGTTGCTTGCAAATCCTTTCTATGTCTCTGTATCATTTTTAGTACAAAGCAAATGAAAGTTAGAGAAAAGTAGAGAAGAGAGGAGGAGAGAGAAAGAAGAAGAAAAAGAGAGAGAAAGGGAAGAGAAAGACAGTGATAGGGAGAGGAAGAAAGAGGAGAGAAAGAGAGAGGGAAAAGGAGAGGAAGAAGGGAGCAGGAGAGAGAGAGAGATAGGTGGTGGTGGGGAGGCAGAGGGATAAGGTCCAATATTGAAATTCTTTGATTTAAGACATAAGGAGGAATTGGAGAGCATGAATATTTGTGAATATATTTGTATAGTGGTGCCCTCCCTCTAAATTCTATGTAGAGCTTAAAAAGATCATATGTTATATGAGTAAATGAAAGGGTCTTTTTGGGTAAGTGACTTTCTCTCTAGGTCTTAGTTGCTTCCTGTATAAAATGAGGTAAGGTCCTTTCTAGTTCTGATATTCTATGGCCTTATGAATTCTAAATGATTTCATAGTGTGGCTAAGAAATCCCTCTCTTCTTGATTTTACTGGAAGTTCACTTTTCCTTTTAGGTCTTATACCCTCTAAAGTTGGATTCTCTTCATTTTTCTTGGCACCATGATTTTTTTTTAATAGCTTTTTATTTACAAGATATATGCATGGGTAATTTTTCAGCACTTACAATTGTAAAACCTTTTGTTCCAGTTTTTCCCATCTTTCCTCCCACTCCTTCCCCCACATGGCAGGTTGACCAATACCTGTTAAATATAGTTAAAGCATATGTTAAATACAATATATATACACATTTCCATACAATTATTTTGCTGCACAAAAAGAATTGGACTTTGAAATAATGTACAATTAGCTTGTGAAGGAAATCAAAAATTCAGGCAGACAAAAACAGAGGGATTGGGAATTCTATGTAGTGGTTCATACTCATTTTCCAGAGTTCTTTTGCTGAGTGTAGCTGGTTCAATTCATTACTGCTCTATTGGAACTGATTTGGTTCATCTCATTGCTGAAGATGGCCACGTCCATCAGAATTGATCATCATATAGTATTGTTGTTGAAGTGTATAATGATCTCCTGGTCCTGCTCATTTCACTCAGCATCAGTTCATGGAAGTCTCTGCAGGCCTTTCTGAAATCATCTTGCTGGTCATTTCTTACAGAACAATAATATTCCATAACATTCATATACCACAATTTACCCAACCATTCTCCAATTGATGGGCATCCATTCAGTTTCCAGTTTCTGGCCACTACAAAGAGGGCTGCCACAAACATTCTTATACATACTGGTCCCTTTCCCTTCTTTAGTATTTTTTTGGGATATAAGCCCAGTACAAACACTGCTGGATCAAAGGGTATGCACAGTTTGATAACCTTTTGAGCATAGTTCCAAATTGCTCTCCAGAATAGTTGGATGTATTCACAATTCCACCAACAATGTATCAGTGTCCTTGTTTTCCCACATCTCCTCCAACATTCTGTATTATCTTTCCCTGTCATTCTGGCCAATCAGACAGGTGTGTAGTGGTATCTCAGAGTTGTCTTAATTTGCATTTCTCTGTTTAATAATGATTTGGAGCATCTTTTCATATGGCTAGAAATAGTTTCAATTTCTTCGTATGGGAACTGTCTGTTTGTATCCTTTGACCATTTATCAATTGGAGAATGTCTTGATTTCTTATAAATTAGAGTCAATTCTCTATATATTTTGGAAATGAGGCCTTTATCAGAACCTTTGACTGTAAAAATGTTTTCCCAGTTTATTGCTTCCCTTCTAATCTTGTCTGCATTAGTTTTGTTTGTACAAAAACTTTTCAATTTGATATAATCAAAAATTTCTATTTTGTGATCAATAATGATCTCTGCTTCTTCTGTGGTCATAAATTCCTTCCTCCTCCACAAGTCTGAGAGATAAACTATCCTATGGCACCATGATTCTTAATAGGCTGATTTCTTTTCTTTTTTCCTTTTTTTAAAGATTTACAAAGATTGGCTTTAGGGTTTGGGAAATACCACTGTGGGTCTCTGAGCAAAGGACTTCTTTAGCAAGAGGCCAAATCTAGGTTTAGCTATGACTAACTGATAGCCACTCAGTAAGCAGGGAAGGAAAGCAGTTATTTTTGTAATCTGAGCTGCCAGTAGCAGTTTAGACTTGGGTGAGGATATGGAGTTGGTGGATCTGCCTTTTTGAGGACAGGTTAATAGTTCATCTTCCAACCTCTGGGAAGCTGGAACCACCTGAAAAAGTTGTCAAGTTTATTCTTGCATTGATCCCATAAAAAGTTTTTGATCATCATCTTTGTGCATAAAATTTAAATAGGCCTCTGGAGATACTAAATGATCTAGACTAGACTTCATTCTTTTTTCTCTTTTCCTACATCCTAGTTCTTATTCCTTCCCCAGCCCTTGTCTCTCTCTTTTTTTTTTTCTCCTCCCTTTCCTCTGCTTCCCCATTCCACCATTTATAAAGTAGGAGTAAATTAATAAATCCAGATCTCTAAAGCTACTATAATAATAATTCAGTTCCTGTTTTGAACAGTTTGGTTTTAGAATATAAAGTTACTTTCTAAGGATTAACTCACAAATGTTTCCAGCATCCCTGTGCTCCCAAATAGGGACAAGGAAGATCTCTTTTGCAGACAATTTGCAATGTACTCTTTGCCTCTATCCTTCTTAGTCCCCACCCCTCCTCTCCTTCTGCCTCTAACACTACTAGATCTAGGATTAGCTGTAGAGAGTTTTTGTTGTTGTTGTTGTTATTGGAGACTCTTAAAAAATGAATTAAATATCATTTTTCAGTTTTCATATCTCTTGCTTGCTCTCCTTTTCCCTCGTTCATTTAGAAGATAAGAACAAAATTCATTACAAACATATAGTGTCCAGTATTGCTAATGAAAACAACACATCAACTATGTCCCCTCCCCTCAAAGAAAAAGGGAAAAAATAGAAGAAAATATGCTTCATTTTGCACTTTAATATGGTAGATAGCTTGTTTTGTTGGGAGTCCTTTGAAATTGTCCTTGGTGATAGTGTTTATCGGTAACTAAGTCTTTCAAAGTTGATTATCTTTATAATATTGCTATTATCATATATATATATGTTCTCCTAGTTCTGCTCACTTCACTTAATATGAGTTCTAAATCTTTCCAGGTTTTTCTAAAACAAGCCTCTTCATCATTTCTTTTTAGCACAATCAGGTTCCATTACATTCATATGCTATATAAAACTTGCTCAGCCATTCCCTAATTGAAAGAAATTCCCTCAATGGCCAGTTCTTTGGCACCACAAAATGAACTGCTATAAGTATTTTTTCCACATATTTCACATTTGTCCTTTTTCCTTTTCTTTGATTTCTTTGATTATTTTGCCCCAATAACAGTATCACAAGTCAAAGGGTAGTCAGTTTATTAGTTTTTTGGGCATAGTTTCAAATTGATTTCCAGAATGTCTGGGCCATTTCACAATTTATGGAGAATTTTTCCTCTTACTGCATGTATGATCCTGGGCAACCTGTTTCCCTTCTTTGTTTCAATTTTTCTATCTAGATTAGGTGACTTTTCACATCCATTCCATCTGCTTGAGACATGATCTTTATTTATTGCCACATAGAACATGGAGACAAAGACTTCCAAGGGTCATTAGTCTAGAAGACCAGGTTTCCTGGGACCAGCATTCTATCCTCCCTGCTCACCTTGTGGTCTGTACCACAAAGATAACTTTGGTAAACTTCAATCTGAAGGAGACTTGTTAGAAAGCAAATGAGTAGGAAGTCAGGGCTGGGAGTCAGTTTCATTATGAATAAAATTGACTAGTTTGGTAGAAGAGGTTTTCTCCCCTTTCTTCTCCTTCCCTGATATCAAGTCATGCTTCCTGCAGTTCTTTATTAGTCCTATGGCCTATGCCTGCTATGGCCTGAGCAGGAGAAGGTGCTGACTGCTGATTTAACAAGTTTGTTACCACTTTCACTTTTTGAGGTACTTCTGGCCGAAATACAATTTAATAAATGGGAGAATTCTCGTTTCACAACTGATTGTCTCTGGGTGACTGAGTTGGGCCTTTCAGGTAGGAGTTATAAGGAGGGAGATTTAAGCACTGGGTCAGCTCTGGGGAGGAGACCAAGATATTTACCTCTCCAGGAAGGAGTAGGAAGGGTTGATCTTTTGATATGGCATCCTGTGGGTAAGGGAGTTAACATTTGTGAAGGACTTTTCAGTCTTCTCATTTGCCATTTTTCATGAGCTCCTCCTCCCCATCTCTTTAGAAATAGATTTATATAATTATTTTTCTTTTAGGAATTAGGACTTTTTGATGGATCCTTCATAGGCATGGATATCAAGAACTGGAAAAGATCTTATGCCACAGAAGGCCAGAGCATGTGGAAAAGCCTTAAGCATGTGGAAAACATGAAATGAAAGGGACAGTAGAGACCAGATACTCCAGGATCCTCTTTCTTCAGTGGAAGAAAGCAAGGCCCACAGAGGTACGGTTTACACAAGGTCAAAAGGGAAAACGATGAGAGAATTGGAACTAGAACCCAGGCCTTTTGGTGGCCATAACAGGGGACTTCTGCAACAGCAGAAGGTTTTATGTTAAACACTGAGACTTATGTGCTTTGTCCTTAGAGCTTTGTGGTTGAAACCACAGAGGTGTGGTTTCTTTTCCATGTGACCCTTTGAATCAGAATCCTGTTAGGGGCCTTGTGTTTTTGTTGTCTCACTTTTAGGTCCTATACTTAATAGCAATAATAATAACATACTTCCTATTTAGAGTATCATATTTTGTCATCAAGCTTTTCAAAACATTTTCACGTTTATTTTGTTCCACTAAAAACCTTAAGAGCAATGGACCTATTGGAAGGGGCCTGGATTCTGGTTTTGTATATTCTGCAGCTAACTTGCTGTATTACAATAGGCAAATCACTTCCCTTTTTAAAACTTTCAGCTTCCCCATCTGTAAAATGAAGGGTTATATCTTATTTTTATAGGTGATTTAAGTTCCCTTTTACACTCTAACAGTTTACCTCTACAGGTATAATATAAACTCTACTGAGATCCAGAAAGTTTGCCTTTTCAAAATATGAGTTAATTTAGTGAAATACTTGGGACTTGGGAGTGCAGGCATCCTTCTCTTAAGATCCATGACAAAAGCAGGAGGGCCTCGGGCAAGAGAATTTGGCAGGTAAGATTCAGGGGAGGTGTTGGGAGAGAGATGGTCATTCAGAGTCCAGGTGGTGACTATTTCTATTTGGCCAGGTGTATGTGTTAGGGAAGAATTTCAAAGTAGGAAGGAAAAGAGCTGAGCATTTAATAGATTTTTTTTTGTTGGGGTTCTTCGCCCTGGCTTGCGGTGTGACTTTTCCTGGAACCCGTTACTCTCTCTGTGCCTCAGGCTAATGATTTCATATAGCTCCTCTTCTAGGACTCGATGGTCGAGCCAGTGAGGCTTCTTAGGCTGGAAGAATAAGGCTTTATGAACTCTGAAATGTTCTAAAAAGTAGCTAAATACACTCTAGAAAATCTTCTATCCCGCTGTTCCAGGACTGGAAGATTTTTTTCCGCAAGGATTTTCCCATACTGGGGGGTGGGGAAAGTTTCAATGAACTATTTCAAATTTCCCTCTCTCCCTCCCCTCCAGTCTCCGCCCTACGAGTTCTTGGGATGCTGAGTGGTTGGCAGCTGGGGCTCCCCTTTCCCCGGCTAGGGGAGGGGCTAGTCGGGGAAGGGCTTGCAAGGGCCTGGGACTCCGCCCCCTCCCCACCTACTTCAGCTGCCCCCTGCTCGCAGCTTCGGTCTCTGCGCACAGCCCACTGTGCTCGGTACTTCTTTACCGGAGCCCTCTCGTTGGAAGGGAAGAGAGCACTCCAGCACCTGGAGAGTTAACCTGCTGCCAAGTAAATATAGTTTCGAGGTCGTTGTTTTGAGATTCGAGACCCGGGAAAAGTCAAGCCTGAGGATCTTGCAAACTCCACGCGCAACCCAGTGTCCCCCAGTCCGCCGGCCCTGCAAGCAGCACGGAACCGCACCGAAGCCCGCACTGCGTTCCCATTCTCCGACCAGCGGAGCAGGTGAGCACGCCCCCAGCCTCCCCAGATCCCAGCATGGTGGGAGGGTGGGTGGGTGGGGCGGGCTGATGGCATGTGGACTAACCTATCCCTTGGGACCGAAGTGGCGAGGGACTCTCCCACTGTCCCTCCGGGTGGGAGGGAGGTGAGGGGCACCTTTCCTAGGAAAAGAGGGGCATCCGCCCATTCCCCGCCCCCACCCCACTCAGAGGTGCCGGGGTTTCCGCCTAGAGAGTAGAGTGGGCTATTGGTCTCTCGAGTAAGTGAGAGAAGGCAAGAAGAAGCATCCATCCTTGTGAAAGACGAGCAGAGGAAGAAGACGGGAAAGTGAGGTGTGTACGTCCGCTTCCTTCCACCTCCACCGCCAAGAGAAAAGGGGGAAAAGCGGGGGGTTAGCTTTACCAAACCGTGAGAGATAAAAGAGGAAGAAGGGTGCTTTGTCCTGCCATAATCCATGGGCCGTATCCATCCGTGGAGAGAAGAGAGGATAGAGCAAAGGGAATGGAAACTTGGGGAAAATAGGGTTTTTGCCCCCAGGAGCAAAAGGATACCTGTTGCAGAGGGGGCGTCCATTCCCACATCAATAACTCCCCCTTTAGAGTGGGGGAGGGGAGAAATGGGAAAATGGAAACAAAAACCATTTCATTGGGGGAGGTGGTAGGGGGACACTTACGTGTGGGGAGAAGAGGTCCATATTGACTTGGAAGAGAAGGGGGCCATGGGAAATTGAGAGGGAAGAAGAAAAGCATCCTTCTTTTGATGTAGAGGCTGTTGGGTCAAGAAAAGGAAACGGGTTTGGGGGAGGGTGCCCCAGGGAGGATTGTAGGAGGGGAGGAGAAAGGGTCTTTTTGAGGGGCTGGAGAAGAGATAGGGCTTGGATAGTGGGCAAAAGCTGGCAGGACTCAAAACTCAGTAGTGCATTGGTTCCAGTCTCTTGCCTTCCCTAGTCCATTTCACTTTTCTTTACGCACACCTGGGGCCTTAGATGGGGAGGGGAGAAGGTGGGACTCTTAGGGTTTAACTGTTCAGATCCTTGGAGAGGCTCCACTTGTTAATTTTGTAGTTACAAAATGCATTTCCAAACTAAGTCTCCTTATACTTGATGCTTAATGTCCTGCCTATGTGCCGGGGTGGGGAAACAGAGAGTAGGAATTCTTAAAAGGAAAATGTGGAGGGTAGGAAGAAGGGGCTGGCAGTAATAGAATAATAATATTAATGTGGAACTCGATGCTTTCTCGGACATTTTCATATCTGTCCATGAATTTGGCCTGGTAACTGCCTGTAAGTACAAGTATTGTACCCATTTCACAGATGATCAAGGGCTGGGCAGTTAGAACTCTTATTTCTAAAGCACTTTCTAAAATTTGTGGAAGGCTTTCCTTGTACCCCCTTGAATTAAGGCAATAGTACCAGGATCATTTGCAAGAAAATGAGACTTGCTGGAAGTGGAATGAGCTGCTGGACCCCACCTCAGGTGTTTGGCACCAGGGCTACTTTCCACTACATTTCTTCCCTTAGGCAGTAGGGGAAGACAGAATCACTCCTTGTTTGTGCTTGTTGCTTGGGGAAAGTTTTTGAGGAGAGGCTGGAAGAAGTTTGAGAAGTGCCATATTGGATGGGGAATGGAGGCAATTTGGGGGCCTAGTGGGTATACAACCTTGTATAACCTGAGTTGAACCAGCTTACAGTGCCTTGGGGTTATATTTTAGTTTAGAACGATTTGATGGATTTGGAATTAATTTTGTGCAGCTTCTGATCTAGGGTGCCGGAATTCTGCCAGGTTTGGAGGTTAGAGGGATCTTTCTGGAGAAGCCTCTTAGGATCCCCAGCTTTCTGCTTCATCTGAACTCTGTAACCTTGGCTGGATAAAAAGGAATCTAGGTTCCTCACTTAGAGAATTCTAGGAGCCATTACAAATCTGGTGAGGGCAGGGAAGAAGGCCCCCGAATTAGATTTGGAATTAGGATATAGGAGTTCAAATACCCAATCATTCTTGCCTCTTCATCTTTGTAGCTCTAGGTTAATCACTTCTATCTTTGGGCCTGAAGTTTATTCATCTTTCCTCCAATTTTCCATCTCCTGCCCCTTAGTAAGGTGTCCATTTTTTTTTTTCCTTGACAGTTTATCACTATTCTCAGTTTAAAGAAAATCAATACCCTGGTGTCGATTTTTCTGTCCTTCTCTTAATATATAATATGTTGGAATTAGGGGGAGAGGTTCCAATTCCTGAGCAGCTTGTTTGGAGGGGGATCCTGACTTAGTCAGGTGGGAACTGCTTGATTAGGTAGATTATATAGTGAAAAGAGTTGCATTTTGAGTCGAGGACCTGAGTTTCAATACTGGCTGTGCTCCTTTATTAGGGTGACCATGGCAAGTCAATCACTGGAGCTCTGGGCTTCAGTTTGCTTTTGAAAATGAAATGATTGGCCAGAAGATGGCTGTCTACTTCCACTTGTACATCCCAAGATTTTAGATCAAGTGGAATAGGAATTATTCCTGGAGAGGGAATAATCCATTAAGAAAAAATCTGAATTCTCAATTTTATCACCATCCACCATGTTCCAGTTTACAGTTAGGTGAGGAGGGAAGAGGCTCGAACTATCGGGATATGGTGGGTTGGGAGAAGATAAAAAGGGTAGAAGAAGAGACTTTAAGTCTGCAAGCTCAGTTCCTCTTGGGTTGGGAAAATTGAGGGCGTGGGGAATAGGGACTGCACTGCCCTCTACCCCATGACCCACTGAGACCCCTGTCTTTCCCAATTAGCACATCCTGCCCTTGTGCTGGGGAAGGCCAGGAGGGGGTCTAGTTAATGTTCCTTTTGCTTCTAACAATAGAAAATGTCCAGGGAATAGCTTCTAACCAGACATCTTTTTCATTTCCTAGCTCCTCCTCTCTAGAAGTTTGAAAATTTCTTCCTCCTAGTCTCACCTAGGGATTCTTTTGTATCCCACCTCCTCCCCTTTTGCTCCAGGCTTACCTTTATTTTTATTTGAGTTGGCTTTTGTTAATCTCAACCCCTCCCCCCAAGGTTTGGGCTGTGGGCTGAAGGCCAGGTTTGGTGTAGTAGCTGATGTGAAGGTGCTCTGGACCACTTGAGAGGTTCAGGCCTCTCCCCTCCCCCACCTTTATACTATATAGCCTTAGGACTTGGATCTAGAAGGTACCTGACTAGATAGAATTTTAAAAGCTCCGCTAAAAGGATCCCAAAGACCTCTATAGAGTTTTCCTAGTTTTACAAAGTACTAGTCCCAAGGATTGTCATTCCCATTTTACAGATTAGGAAATTTATAGCAATGGAAATGACTTGATTGAGCCAGTGCTGTTGGTTTTAGTTCCTTAGTTCTTTCTTAGGAAAGGAGAATAAAAGCAGAGCTACTTCCTAAGAAAAGCACCATTTTGTTTAAAAAATTTTTGCACTATTTTTTTTTTTTTTAGTCTCTTATAGTTGGCCTTTACTATTTAACCTTATTTCTCCAGGATGTTTTATCTCAAATATTCTCTTAAATTCTACTGTTTTTGTCACAAATATCTAAAAGTCTTTCAATTTATTAAATATCCTTTTTCATTCAGGATTTACTTAATTTTTCTATTTCTTAATTTTAAAAAAGTAAAGACTTACAGTCTGTTGTATTATTAGTAAGCACTAATTTTTAAATCATGAGTTTTTATTGATATCTTTTTCCATATTTAATAGAGGAGAAGAGAAGCACAATCCAAAGACGAGAACTTGTGACAAGATCACAGTGAGTGGTTCCTTGTTAGGGGCCAGAGCAGAATAACAACACTAACTCCATTCACCTCTTTTCTTGCAGCCCTGGAATTATAGGTAGGGAAGGTGGTGACCTTAATCCCATTTTACAGTAAAGGAAACTCAAGGCTGCCCAGTTGTGAGTGAAATGCATAGATCCAAGGTCAAAACAAAACAAAACAAAAAACCCCAAAGTTGAAACCCCAATCTATATTGTGGGTCTTAGCAACCAAGAAAATGCTGTCTGTAATGGCTAAGTATTGTCAGGGAGTCCAGTTCCTAAGAGTGATTCCTAGGTTCAAGTCCTTATTCCTAGTCTCACTAGATCAAGTAATAGGGAATGCATTGTAATGGCCTAAGTTTAGGCACTTTCATCTTTCTTTGTATTTCTAATACTTAGTACACCCATAGGTCATTGTATTCTATAGTTTATTAATAAAGTGTTCTTCTGGAGAAAGAATGAATAGGAGGGTCTTGATTTAGATTTAGTGACTTTTCCTTTTTATGGATCTGTTTCCTCTACCCACAAAATGAAGTCAGACTGTTTGTTATTGTTTTCAGTTATATGTCTGTCTTTCCATAACTTCATTTGGGGTTTTCCGGGGAAAGACACTGGAATAGTTTGCCATTTTCTTTTCCAGCTCGTTTTCAGATGAGGAAACTGAGGCAAACAGGATGAAGTGACTTGCCCACAGTCACACATCTAGTAAAGAGTCTTTCTGTTTTCAAGCCCAGCATTCTGTCCATTGTGCATTTTAGCTGCCCCTAAGTCATATTAAGCTACTTGTAAATGTTTGGGGTTTACCTTTAATTCTTGGTGACTGTCTACATATTATCAGGGTCAATGTTGCTAAATGAAAAAAGTGAGAAGTGAAAAACCCAGAAGAAAGCTGTGAAGAGGTGATAGACTTTAAAAAATTGTCTTTTTTCCCCCTTTACCTTGTCTTTCTTCTCAGCCATCCTTTATAGAGAAAAAAAGTTCTACAACAAATTGAAATAAGGGTGGGGGAGAGTGATAACCCTTATTCTCACACCTCTTCTTTGTAGCTAACTCTGGTTGTTAAATTTCTTTTTGTATGCATTGTTACAGGCATCTAGTCCTCATAGACATACTTGTTAGGTCTCATTTTTATAGTGTTTTAAAGTTATAACCTTATAAAGTCGGTAGGAATCAAGAACATCAATGGGAATGAATTTAGCAAACTGAGCCTAGAATTCCAGTTTTGTCTGGGAAGTCATAACTATTGAGAGCCTCAAGTTTTCTTGCCCATAAAATGGAGGTGAGAGCATGATACAGTTGGAAAGGGGACTGATTGTGAAGTCAGTTCTACTAATTATTTTAATCTGCTACTTTGGACAAATGATTGACCTTCTAGACCTCAGTATCCTCATCTATAAATTGAATTTGACTGCATGACTCCTTCCATAGACTATCTTATCAAGGTAAGAAAAGTGATTTGTAAATTTTCAGGGCTTAGAGAAATAAGATTTAATGATCTTGATTTTATCCCATTGACTAACTAGAGTAGCTGACTCTTTTAAATTTTTCAACATTGGACAGGAATATGGAGATGAAGAACAACTTGGGCAGAAAACTAGAACCAGAAAAGTTTTGTGGCTCCCTTGATAGCTCCCTAGAGCCAAATAACATTCTTCAATTGTAGCCCTTCAGCTACTAACCAGAAAGTTTTTTTATTTTTTATTTTAGCCATATGTCCTTGTCTGCCTGTACAGGCTTGTGTATCCTTTCTGTGCCCCTTTTCTCTCCCAGCTCCTCAATTCACACTTAGTTGCTGATGACTTAACATTTGGCTTTCCCAGGATTATACCTTTATAAACAACTTTCAGTTGGCCTTTTTTCCTAGCCTTTCAAGACTTTTGAAGCTATAACTGCAATAACTTGCAATAACTGACTTATGGAAAAGGGATGAAGCGCTAAACTTATTCTACCTAAAACAACTGGGAAGAGGTGTGAACATTTCAGTTTCCAGGCTACCTTGAAGCAGGCTTCGAGTAACTTGGGTGAGGTAGGGTGGAGAGGATTATCTTCTTAGAACTCTATATGATTTCTGCATTAGTTGAATGATCAAAATAGATATTTTGAGATTCTTAAAACTCATCAGAATTGACCAGTAGAGAACTAGCTCTTTCTGTCTTTCTCACTTTCTCATTCTTTCTAATCTGAGCACTCCTTCTCTGCTTAGTATACTTTGTTAAAAAAAAAAAAAGTTTCAGAAGTGTCAAACACTTGTATTCTTACCCACACTTAAATCAGATTAAAATGTAATTGGGAAAAATTTAACAAAATAAAAATGCATTAAAACATAGGTAATATTACTTAATGGAAGAGACCTGATTTCTTCTGTATGGTGAGGGATGCTAGTATTTATAGGTACACATGTACTAGATAAAGGGAGGCCTCATCTAATTCAAGTTCTATGGTATAAAGCACTGTGGAATGTGGGCTGAAATTTGTTGTGGTTGTAATGTTATTAGAAAAAATCATCACAGCTCTCAAAGGAGAAATTTTGGAAATAATGGCAAACACGGGAGCTTTCTGGGCAATTTTCCAGGTGAAGAGAGAATACCCATGGGAAACTTCTGGACCTAGATGGAATAGGGCCTAAGCTTACAGGTGATAGGTAGTTAGTTATAGAGCAGATCTTTTATGATGTTAAAGCTCTTGGTAAAATCACTCTTAGGGTAGAAGTATTGATTATAAATTTAAGGCTGGAAGGGTTCTTTTTGTTCAGTTGTGATTGAGTCTCCATGACCCCAGCTGGGATCTTCTTGGCACTGAAAATTGAGTCTTCCTGACTCCAAGCCTGACACTATCCACTTTGCCACCTAGCTGCCCAGGAATCTTCTAATCCAACTTCCTTTTTCAGTGCTTGGTGTAGAGTAGGCATTTAATAAATGTTTCTTGATTGAGGAGGAAATGGGTTTTGAGAAGAGAAATAAGCGATGCTAAATAGAAAATCTTTATTTTGAACCTGGTCCTTTAATTGGCCTTTACCAAACAATCATTGAAAAGCCAATTTCAGAGGCAACTATATGGTGCAATGGATAGTGCACCAGCCCTGAAGTCAAGAGGGCTTCAGTTTGAATCTGGATTCAGACACTTAACATGAATTAACTAAGTGATCCTAGGCAAGTCATTTAACTCTAAATACCTCACCCCCTCAAATAATAATAACAAAAATCAGCTCTATAGACATACAAATTATTCTCTTTCTCTGACTTTAATGCTAAGTCAATTTAATGTTAGACAAATTTCCCTCCCACTATCTGAAACTATTTTCATTTTCCCTGTTGCTCTATAGTTGTCCCTTCTACACTGCTGGGTTTCAGTATATCAAAGAGTTAGCATGTGAAATTAAATGGGAATTTTTTGGGAGTTTTGCAGAAACTGTAGAGGACAGTGAAAGACAGCAGATGAAACAAACCGTTTAGAAATTCAGAAATGCATAATATATGTGTATACTTTAAATATTTTTATAGTATTATGTAATATTTTTATTTTATCTTTTAATATCATTTTTTGATATAAATATGCATACTTTCTTTTTTAAACTTAAAATAAGGAAAAAAAAAATCAGTTTGCAAAAAGAATGTGAAAGCCAGAAGATGATTCGCAAAGTATTGAAATACAGAGATGTCATAAAAAGTTTAGTAACTCATAAAAGCATAAAATGTAGGTATTGTGATGCATAATACCATAAATACTTGGCTGTTCAGTAATATAAATGAATACACAATTTTGAAACTGTGTTTCTGTGTTCTGGTCTGGAGTTATGAAGTTTGTTTATGGCAATCTCACTTGTTCTTTGCATCTTGATTTTCTTATATTATGTGCTACTTAAACGCCATAAACTCTTAAAATCATGGATGCCAAGCATAGTGTTCCTAGTGATTCAAAAAGTGCTCCCAAGAAACAGGAAAGTGATGGACTTGAAGGAAAAAGTAGAATTGTTAGATATGCTTCATTCAGGCCAAGCAGCTGCTGCCATTGGCCACCATTATGGCATTAATGAGTAGATATAAAGCATATCCCGAAAAAAGAGAAGGAAATCCTTGAGCAGTTGCTGCAGCTACACCAACAACTGCAAAGCATTTATATGAAGCAAGAGATCTTCTTCTCTCCCATAGAAAATACAATATTCTTTTGGCTATAGGATTTTTATTTAAAAAAGGCCTGCCAGTAGACTCTGGCGTCATATTAGAAAAGGTTAAGTACTTTTATGATTTTCTAAAAGAAAATGAAGTTGAAGTGTTTATTCCTATGGATTTTCAGGCCAGCTAAGGATGGTTTGAAAATTAAAAAAAAAAAAAAATTTGGTCTATGCAACGGAAAAGCAACAAGAGGCAGAACAAAAGGCAAATAAGGAGTTTCCTGAAATCCTAAAGAAACTGAGTGAAGAAAAAAGTTACAAATCAGAACACATATTCAATGCTGATAAAACTGCCATATGTTGGAAAAAATGCCTCACAGGATATATATCAGCTGAGAAAAGAAATCAGCCCTAGGTTTTAAAACCCCAAAGTCATGGGGTAACCAATAACCATAAAATAAGAAGGAAAAAAAATTAGACTTCTGGTACAAAAGGAGGGCCAAAATATGGATTTCTCAGAATATGGGCCACCTTGACCCAACTCCTGCAGTGTACATGGAATAACTGTTGTGACTACTACCCACTAACTTGTCCTCTGCCTGTAAGTATAGGCTAGACTGTCATCCCTTAATTTTTCTTTGCCTTTTCTTCATTAAGGCTTTTTCCTTACCATCCCTCACCCAGACTTCAAACATCCTCCCTCCTCCATGCTTCCTTTAGAATGTAAGCCCCTTAAGGGCAGGGACTCCTTTTTGGGTTTGAATCCTCAGTTGCCTTTTTTCATTCTTCTCTCTGGGAGCTCTGATGGAAATCATGTCTCTGAGGCTTGTCTGTCTACTTACCTATCGCCTTTCCTCCTTTAGGGATAGATACTGTGGTTATGTTGAAGTCCTTTTCTTCCGGAATTGTTCGTTTTCAACAAAAACAGATCAACAAACCAACCAAAAATATTTTACATGAGATGTTTTGATAGCACTTTCTTTTGCATATTGGTTGATAAATCTCAAAGAATTATTCATAGTATTGGAGAGATACGAAAGGGAGGAAAAATGTACTTACCTATGAGACTGGTTGGAAAGGGAACAAAGGATTAAGACCTGTTCAATCCATCTAATCTTGGGGTTTGGGGTGGAGTGGGTTTACCAGATGCTAATGAGCCAACTCTAACTGGGCTGGGATACTGATTTGCAAATTAACCTTACGGTGGTAGCTTCTGGTGGGGTGGGGTGGGTTGGTTGAAATAAATGAGGGAGTAGGCTTACTGGGAAGTATTTTTGGGAGTAGTTTTGGGATTCAACTGTAATGTCCAATACACTAGATCTACAGTGTTTAATAGCTCTAACTTATCCTTACTGTACAGGCTAAGGGCAGTGTGATGGCATCCTTTGAGTTTTCTAGTTGGTTGTGTCACTTGTTCTGAGCCCTAACACTTAAGGTAATACAGAAAGCTACTGTAAATTTGAGGAAGCATATGAGGAATCAGAATTGGGAAAAGCTCCTTATCCCAAAGAGGAATCAAATGAGGAAACTGAGTTCCAGAACAGGAAATTGCTCCAAGTCATCAGTGTGACAATGATTGAAACAGCTAAATTAACTGGTTGCTGACCTTTAATCATCTTTTTTGTTTTATCTGCAGGACTTAACCATTTTCCAGGTCAAAGGGCAGAAGGGAAAGCTGGTGTGTTGGGTAATAGTGCCTTCTGTCTTTATTATATGTGTGTAGGCCTTGGTTCAGGTATGATTGTGGGCTTTGTAAATATTTAAAGAAGGGTTTCAATGTGGGTCTTCCATTGTTTGGAGGGAACAAGTAGGAAGACCTATATGACCTTGGAATCTGGGTATTTAAGAACCAGATCTTAAGCTTACTTAGCAATGGTGTGATAGAAGAATTCAGTTAGATCATTTTTCAGTTGTCTGATTTTTTTTTTGTAACCCCATTTAGGAATTTTTGGCAGAGCTAGGGGAATAGTTTGCCATTTCCTTCTCCAACTCATTTTATAGGTAAGGAAACAGTCAAACAGGGTTAAGTAATTTGCCTGAGGTCACACAGCTAGTAAGTGCCTGAGGCCAGATTTTAATTCTTGGATGAGTCTTCCTGACTGCCAGCCTGACTATTTACTGTGCTTCCTAGCTGTTTACTATTCTGAAAGACACTGTGTTAAGTGCTGGGGGTAGAAATAACAAGCTGGAGGGATGGAAGGATGATACCTGTTTTGAGGCATAATGAAGTGAAGAATAGCTGGCTTGGATCTTTTATCAAAGTGAAGATTCTGGGAAAAATTGACCATTTGGAGAGGTGGTCACAGTGTCAGAGGGAGAAGGCAACTGAAACATGGTGACAATGTGGATAAAGGAGGCAAATATTTATTAAGGGCCGACTATGTACTGAATATCGGTCTTTCAAAGTTTTACAAGCATTCACAAGAGTCTGTTTTGTGATAGTGGGCTCTTTGGCATTCTTGGCAATTTCTCATAGCATCTTAGATGAGAAACTTGAGCGACGTTAGAGGCTACTGAATCTAATTCTCTGATTTTCCATATGAGAAAATTTAAAGCACTGAATTAAAGTGACCTTTGGGTTAAGGGAATTCTAAATCATAGAATTCCTGACTTCCAAGTCCAGTATTTGATTCACCAAATCACAAAGGAGCGCAAGTTCCAGATCTACTCTACATGTTTTAGGCAAATTAGTTTGCTTAACTGTGTCTCAGGTACTTCATTTGTAAAATGGAATTGATAATCCCTTCTCCCTCTGATGATATGTTCTAAGCACTTGTCTAGCTTTTCAAAATGTAAAAAATAAGTTTTATGTCTACATTAAGTTTTGGGGCTTCCTTAATCCACTTTCCATCCTATGGCCTTTCAGTTTTGCCAATTCCATAAATATTTTGAGGCAATTCTCACAAGGTCTTGTTCAGTGCTGTGGGGGTATGCAGAGAGCAAGAAGACATAGAATTTATCCAAGGTAGAAGGGTTATAGAGGTTTAGAGAAGAGAGAGCTTCACTATGGGCTTGATATGGTCAAGAAGAAATTGAGAGTTGACCTGGGCCTGGACCATCTAGGATGTTTGGTATGATTCAGAGGCTATGTGTAAGTGTAAGCAAAGAGTCTAAATAACTATTATATAATAATATTACACACACACACACACATATATACATATACATAAACATATAAATAGAAGTGAAAGAATTGAGGGAGGTCGATCTAGCTGGAATTGGTTCAGCAGTTGAATGTGATTTAAAGGAGTGTATCTCTAAAAAACCAGGAAATAGAAGCCTAGATAAAGGGGTAAAAACTGATCAGAGGACAATAATTTTGCTTACTTTGTACCAGTTCATATAAATTCCTATGCATCTGGGTTCACTGGGTTCAGCAGTATTTTTTTAATCTTAAAATATAACTTGTTAATGCAAGAAATATGGTAAAATACATCTAGCTAACAGCATTATAAGGTACAGTAATCTTTTATTATATCCTTGTACCACAATTTGACTTACTATTCTATAGTAATTTGACTTAACAAACCTTTCTTGACCTTTTAGAAAGTCCTACAAAAATCTAGGAGCAAGCTCTTAGGAGTTAGGCTGGTAAATGAATGTCAAAGCATCTGGGGCTGGTAGAAAGTTAGGCCACAGCCTGTCCTCCAGTGTCACTCATGCCAAATGTTCATAGCCATCTCCTCATGCGATAAAGAGATAATGAAGAAAAGAGGGTCTTAACCATGTAATTGAATCACATCTGTCATTCTGGATTTAGTCCTTTGCTCAGCTGGAGTGGCTCTCTAGTAGGCTTCCTGTGATCAGGTAAATGAACTTATAAAGTGACCTTCTGATTATGTAGTATACATTTTGGGACCTTCATAAAAGATTTGAGGATTTTAAAAAATAAGAATCTGGGGTCCTTTTATAAGAGACAATCTCTCCTATTTGGTTATTCCTGATTAGTTGATTAAATATATAGTGATAAGTTTAAGTATGTTAATTGATTAATTATATATATATTGATAATAGATCTATTAATTAAGACTAAATGTATATTGATTGGTTGGCTAATTTGACTAATATAGATATAATGTATCATTTCGTTTCATAAAGTCATTTACAATTGATCGTCATATAATAGTCCTGTTACAGTGTACAGTGTTCTCCAGGCTCTTTTCAACTTCACTTTGCATCAGTTTATATACATCTTTCCAGTTTTTTCTGAAAACACAGTAATGTTCCACCACTATCATATACTACAACATATTCATTCATTCTTCAATTGATGGGCATTCCCTCAATTGCCAATTCTTTGCCACCACAAAAAGAGTTGTTATAAATATTTTTGTACATAAGTCTTTTCCTCTCCATCCCCTATTTTAAAAAATTTTTCTTTGTGATACGGATTGAGTAGTGATATTGCTAGGTAAAAGGGTATATACAATTTTATATTTGTTCTTTGAGCATAGTTCCAGATAGGCATAATTAAGATGATTTTGAAAGTTCTGTGAAAGATGGAGAGATGGTAGAAGACAGACCAGCAAAGCAGGAAGAACCAATTAGGCAGTTGTGATAATCCATAGAAGGACCTTGTAGCAGGCTTGGTAACTGATTGGATATGAATGAAGGAGAGGAATGAGTCTTTGAGATATAGATATGGTGAAGGGACTCTAACAGAAAAAGAAGTTGGGAAGGTTGATAAGAAGAGAAAGAATAAATCTTTAGGCCTAGTGAATTGAAGATGATGACATTTAGAGATATCTCAACACATAGTTATAAAGACCTTCAGTCCAAGAATTTATAGACTGAGGTACCTCAATGTCTGAGTCAGGGGATATATTCTTCCCTCCCTGATTATCTTGTATTTTGTTTGTGTTCTCTGTGAATATATGAAAATTCCTAGGTGGTGAAGTGAATAGAGAGCTGGACTTAGAGTGAGGAAGACTTTAAGATCCCAAGGCCTGGATCCTGGACAATTCCTATAACTTTCCCCTCAGGTCACACTTGTAAAATGGGGATAATGATAGCACTTACCTCTCAGAGCTGTTGTGAAGATCAAATGAAATTAATGTTTATAAAGTGCTTCTAAGCCTTAAAGTGCTATATAAATGTTAGCTATTAAGTTCTCTCTGTAGAAAATAGTAAAATTGAACAAAGATTGCTTTTTGTCTTCCCACTTTTCTAGTAGGAGGATTTGAACATAGTAGACACTGTAAATGTATATTAATGATTAAAAATAGAAAGACCATTGGATTTGGGGTTAGGAATCCTAGAATTTAATCTCAGTTCTGATACAATCTGAGGTGATCTACATCTGAAATGACTGTGAAAAATCTTTCAAATATTTAGGATAATTCAGTTCCATGATTTAATTGTGTATGTTTCCTAAACTAGTGTATGTAGACTGTGGTTCATTCAATCTTGTCTTTTCATTTTGCTTATTACTTACTATGCCCTGCAAATCCTCTGTGAGATATTAGCATAAACTTGAAGACTTTTTTTTTTAGAATGGTTTGACCTCTTCCCCAACTTCATCATCTTTATTCTTTAGTCTTGCTATCTACATTCTCCCTGTAGATAATACTAAGATAACCTTTTCTCAACTCTCATTTAACTCTAGAATTGTAACTGTTAAGAGATCATTTGATCTAAATCATTTTACTGTAGAGAACTGAAATAACTTGCTCACATGCAAGCTAGTAATAAAATGGAATGAAAATGAGATTTCACTGGGCACTTTCTATGTTCTAGAGATCATTATAAACCTTGGGGATACAAATACAAAAGCAAATAAACTCCCTTCCTTGAAGTTTTCCTTCTAAGAGGTGGTACGTAGTCTGAGAGCTTAGTTTGCTTTCCAACATCACAAGCATAATAAGTGGAGTCACTTGATTAACTTGCCCATTCCTGGAGGAGTGGTTTGATCTATGATTTAGTGGAAGATGAGAGGAGGCTATGGTTTTGTGATCCAGATTGCTAGCTATGTGACTTACAGGCAGAACTTCAGAGCAACACTTGTGGAGCTGGAAGAATCAAGTCCTCCATGAGAAATTGTAGAGGTCTATTGTTGTTCTTTCTCCAGTTGATGACATTTTGCTTTCCTTGTCCCGAGTGAGTTATGATTATCTACTTTTGGATCTAGTTTTCATTGCTTTTTGGGTAAGTTAGATTGTGATTTTAAAAGAATGCAAATTTATTTATTTATTTTTTATTATAGCTTTTTATTTACAAGATGTATGCATGGGTAATTTTTCAGCATTGACAATTGCAAAACCCTTTGTTACAATTTTTCCCTTCCTTCCCCCCTTCCCCTCCTTCCCCAAGAATGCAAATTTTAAAAATCTCTTAAAAATTACAGAATATTTTTTTCACAATTGAGGTCCCTAAGGAAGTTATCTCTCTCTCTCTTTTTTAAATCCTTTGAGTTTTCAAATCTTTACATAAAGGTTTCTTTTTTTAATCCTGTGACCTTGAGCCATCATCTTCCAAGTAGGAATTAGTATTTTAGAGGGTGCATTCGTTTTGGTTTCCCCTTGGGGAGCCGGGAGGGAAGAAGGAAAAATAGTTATCTGCAAACTTAATCAACTTGAGCAGGCCTTTTAAAAAAGACTGATTTAAAATTTTAATTTAAATTGTCAAGTACAAAGTAAACTAAGGTGTACTGAGGCTGCTGGTAAGCATATAGGTAAGGGAGAGCAGGGGATAGAAAGGATAGGGGGGATGGGCTCTAGCCCAGTATGCATTCCTGAGCACAGGTGATGCTATGAGTAACCCAGAAAGTTCCTAAGTGCTGGAGATAGCAATATGATCATTATGGATGACATAACTACTTCCCAAAGGAATTTGTTGACCAATGAATAGCCTTGATCTGATTTTGGAAGACCAGGGGATAGCTTCCACAGGAGTTGTTGCTTGAAGTGGAACTCAGGCATCTTTTATCCTAATCATAGTTTGCTACAAGTGAAATTCTGGATAGAATTATAGCTGTATTTCCCTTGCTTCTTGTGATGATTTTAAACCTTAGTGGTTGCTCTAATGTGCCACTTTTAGTCAGTGAGTAGGCTGAAATCCGATGATCACAGATGTCTTGGGTAAGTGCTAGGCTACAGATACACAGAGATCAACTGAAACATCCTCCATGACCATGACCATGGAAATTGTGGATTGTTTGGATTTTCTTGAGCTTGGTTTTTTCCTACCATCTCCAATTGTTCTTTTAGCTCACTTTTTGGGATACAGAGCTGGTTGAGTAGAATCACAATAATGTCCTTGGAAATGCTTTCTTTTAAGAAAGACAGCCATTATTGATTGGTCCCTAGTTTCTTCCAGGCCAGGATGTTGTTGGGGGCCTGGATTTTGTATGGGATAGAGTGTGGCAAAAATTTTGGCCCTTCTTAGAACATAAATGCTGGTAGTCCTGTATGACTCCCTAGAATGCTCAAGGCCTAAGGCAACTACTGGGAGCTTCCATCTTCCTCAGACCTGTCCTTCAGACCTCCTGCAATGCTGCTTTTGTGCTTCTGGGGGATTTTGTCTCTCTCTCTCTCTCTCTCTCTCTGTGTGTGTGTGTGTGTGTGTGTGTGTGTGTGTGTATCTTATTGACTGGCCACTTTTCAGGCATTGTTCCCTAGCCTGGGAACAGACTTGCTGCTGTCCCTCAGGATCTGTGGGGTTATTAGAAGCAGCTAGAAGAAATGAGGTTTGATTTTTTTTTTCCTCCCCCAATTAAGGGCTTTTCCTTTTGCATCTTTTATTTTAATACTTGTCAACTTCTAAGGCTGTCAAGGAAAAGAATATCAAATGTGTAGTCAGAGGCCCTGCATTCAAATCTTAAATCTAATTAGTTCTGTGAAGTTAGATGAATGCCATCTCCTAGACCTTAGTTTCCATATTCATAAAAAAAAATCTTAAAAGATTGTCTTAAAGCAATCCAATCATCCTGTAAGCTGAACATTTGGAAGGAAGAATGTCTTCTGTCTGGTTAAACTCAGAAGAACTTTTCTTCAGAAACTTTTGAAGTTCTTTGGGGGGAAAAACTGGTTGTTTTGTCCTCTGTCCTAAGAGGGGACCACATTTCTGTACAGAAAATTTTCACTTGGGAGTTACTGTTCCTGGACAATTTTCTTCTGTGGCATTTCCCTTTATAGTCACAGTGTTTGTCATATATTTTCAATTATGCTAATTTTCAATTAACACTTTAAATTGCTTCTTAGAGCTGGAAGGATCTTAAAGATCATTTATCAATTCTGTTATATCCAGCTTGCCTTAAAGACCCCCAGTAAGAGGAGGGTCAACTATCTCTTGAAGCTGCCCATTTTCTCATTTATATAAGAAGTTATTTTAATTTATGGACATTTGGCATGATACTACCATTTTCTCCCCTTGATCCCAAACAACAGTGAAGTTTCTGTTTTTTTTTTTTTTTTTTTTTTGTGTGTGTGTGTGTGTGTGTGTGTGTAAATTTACATGTTATGGCTGCTACATGTTATTTAAGAGTCAGGGAAGGCAGAACCAATGGAAGGAAATTACAAAAGGAAAATCTTAGGTTTACTTTAATGACAATATTCTTAATTATTAAATAATAATTTCCCTAATTATTCAAATTATCTCAAAGTAGAAAGAACAGGCTACTATTATTACAACTTCTCCTTCACTGAAGGTTCTCATTGGAACATTTATTTTTTCCTTTATCCTTTTGCACATTGAACTGAATTATGCCATAATCTCAAGATTCTTTTCTTTTCTTTATGTCCACCCCATATATGTCCTTTGCCATGTCTACAACATAACAGAGAAGTCTAATCATGTCAAGCTCTAGCAAGTTCTATAATTTCAATACTTTTGGGTACACTATGCCTCGATAGGCATCTTTTTACATCTTGGGAAACTTGGACCAGGAGAAGTAGTAAGTAGCAAAGCTGAACCTACAACCAAGATCTTCTAACTCTGAATCTTTAGATCTTTTGGATAACTACCTTAGTCCATGATTTCTAGCTTTGGTTTTTCATCATACTCTAAGACTCTGGAGTGACCTTTGGTCCATCTATTCTGGTTTCACTATCATTCTGTACTATCTTAAGGTTGCTCAGTTAGCATATCAGAACCCTAGTCACAGGACCTCCACTCTTGACTCTGTCTGACTGATTTGATGTCAGACCCTTGCTCATACTTAGCCCCCTTGACTAAGAGGTGGTGAAGGAAGAACTGGCCATTTTAGCTTCTATAAAAAAGTTTTTATTTCCCTTGTCCCCAAGGAGAGAAACTCTCCATTTTGAGCCAGTAGGGGTGGGAGATTAATCTTTGTGGGTTCAGCATAGAATTCTGTGCACTTAATGTGGTGTGATAGTTTAGTCTACTTAATGCATTCATTTGGTTACGGTATTTTCCCCTAACACTGGATTTATTTAACCAGTACAAGCAGAATGGTATATCTTTTATGGATTTGCAAATGTATCGTGTTAGAGTTGACTATAGAATCGGGGAAAGAGTATTGACCTTATTTTCAAGACTTTCTGGAGTGCTGGCTCTTTGTACTGTGTCCTTTGGGTTAGTTACTTAAACTGAAGCTCATATAATATTTATTGTTTCTACCGGTATTTGATCGAGGGAAGGTGGGGAGAGGAAGAGAAGTGAACAATTTAAGTTAAGGTGCTTTGGAAATGGGAATTATTCTTGCTGTTGTCTTAGAAGCAGCACTTTATAGTGGAAAGGATTCTATATTTAGTAGCTGTGGCCTTGAACAAGCTCTCTGAATCTGCTTGCTTATCTGTCAGAAGGGTATAATATTTGCACTTTCATAGGATCATGAACAAAATAGTTCACATAAGCCTTAAATATTCTTTAAAAAATTTTTAAATAGTATGTAAAATTGTTCAGTGATGAAGAGAGCCATCTTCAACCAGAGAGAGGATTGTGGGAACTAAGTGTGGTTCCCAACACAGCATTTTCACTCATTTTATTGTTTGCTTGCATTTTATTTTGCTTCTCTTTTTTTCTTGTATGGCATGATGATTGTATAAATATGCATACATATATTGGATTTAACATATTTGTACCATGGTTAACATATATTGGACTACTTGCCATCCAGGAGAGGGCTTGGGGGGAAGGGGAGGAAAAATTGGAACACAGGGTTTTGCAAGGGCGAATGTTGAAAAATTGTTCATGTATATGTTTTAAAAAATAAAAAGCTTTAATTAAAAAAAATAGTATGTAAAGATAGTTTTCCATATTCGCCCTTGCAAAACCTTGTGTTCCAAATTTTTCTACCTCTTTTTCCATTCCCAAGACAGAGCAATCTGATATAGTTTAAACATGTACAATTCTAAATATGTTTCCATATTTGTTATGCTGCGAAAGAAAAAATAGTTGAAAAGGGGAAAAAACATGCAAATAAATAACAACAAAAACATGAAAATACTGTGCTTTGATCCACATTCAGTCTCCTTTGTTCTCTCTGAGTATAAACGACACTTTCCATCACAACTTTTGGAATTGCCTTGAATCACCTCATTGTTGAAAAGAGCCAAGCACATTAGAGTTGATTATCCCACAATCTTATTGTTATTGTGTACAATGTTCTCTTGGTTTTACTCATTTTGTTCAGCATCAATTCATGTAAATCTTTACAGGCTTTTCTGAAATCAGCTTGCTCATCATTTCTTATAGAACAAAAATATTCCATTATATTCATATGCCAAAACTTATTCGGCTATTTCCCAAACTGATGTGTATCTATTCAGTTTCCATTTCCTTATCACCACAAAAAAGGGCTGCACTTTTTTGCACATGAGAGTCTTTTTTCCTTTTTTATGATCTTTTTGGGATACAGACCCAGTAGAGACACTGCTAGATCAAAGAGTGTACACAGTTTTATAGCTTTTTGGACAGTTCCAAATTGTTCTCCAGAGTCGTTGGATCATTTCACAACTCCACTAAGAATGCATTAGTGTTCCAGTTTTCCCACATCCCCTCCAACATTTATCATTGTCTTTTCCTATCATTTTAGCCAATCTGAGAGATATGAAGTTAAATCTTAAATATTCTAAAAGGAGCTTAATATACTATGAAGAATTGGCATATTATTGGAGTTCATGTTCCATGTGTTTTCTTTAATCCCTGTTGTAATAAGACTTTTTTTCCTTCTAGATATGTTTCGCATTCTTTACACTCCCATCTTCTGACCCTCTTTGGAAGTATGACCCTAGAAGATGCTTAGTTCTAGAGGATGTACAGCATATTCATGACTCTGCTACTACTTCCTGATGTTTCTTTATTGCAAAACGGGGATATTGAATCAGTAGTTATAAGCCTTACATAGCAGAAACAGTGCTTTAATAATCAAAACATCACTGTTCTCTGCTCCATAGAACGTTATTTCCCTCCCTTCCCTGGATTCCTAGTAAGGACATCCTTAATAACCCCTAGGGCCAGTAGCAAGAATTCTGGACACATCATTTTCTTGCAGCAAAGAACAAAGCATTTCTCTTTCCCTTTCCTCTTGGCTGCTTCCTTCTGAAGAGATAAAGTAGGCTGCCTCTGGGCAGCAGGTTGAGAAAGAGTTCTGGATTGTCAGTTTGGAGTCTTGGATGCTATTACAGGCTACAATCTTACCCAGCTAAATTCACCCGGTTCCTTAGAGAATTCACAGACTAACAATCTTCACTTTGATTTGGGATCTTTGACCATTTAAAAACCTATGGAAGGACCAAGAATAACCTTATTAATAGACCAGATAAGTTGTCATCTAGCCTCTATTTCAATGAGGAGTTTCATTGAAGGAGAAAACCTATATTTAGCAAAGTAGCCTATTTTCACTTTGGGATAAGTTTTAATAATTAGGAATATTGTCATTAAAGTAAACTTAAGATTTTACTTTGGAACCTCTTAGTTCTGTCTTCTCTGACACTAAGTGGAACAAATCCAGTCCTTCATCTTTGTGGACCCAGTTGAGAAAAGATAGTGTAGTCCATGTTATTTGCTACCTAGAAAGCTCAGCATATAGAAACTGAGAAAACAGATGATAATATACACCTAGAGTTCAGGATTAGGATGACCTGAGGCAAGTTAGGGGTAAGGGAGTGGAAGATAGTCTATAGTTAACTTAGGATCAAGATTGCTAAAAGAAGTTAGGTCAGAGTAGGAGTAATTGGGAGAAGTATGATCTGTAAATGTCAGCTATATAAAATTTACAAAGCACTTTATATTATTTCATCTTTTCCTGTATTTGTCATTTTTATGTTTTCAATTAACAAGCATTTTCTCTCACATCGCCCCTTAGCCCTGTCCTGATGGACAGTCACTCTCCCGTTGTTTGTTTATTTGTTTTTCTCATTGTTTATTTTCAAAAAAGTGATTTATTTTATGGCTTGATGTGTCATCTCCCTTTGAGATGAGTAGGGAACATGACTCATTTTCAATTCCCTGGAATGTGGCTGCTGTACATTGCATCAATCAGTATAAGGATTTCAAAATTGTGCAGTTATTCATCATTCCATCATTAAAACATTCTTGTAAACCTGAGTATAGGATTATTGGTCCTCATTTTATAAATGAGAAAACAGCATTAGAGTTAAATTAACTCTTTTTCCCAGGAAGTAATATTTATATATTAGACAATCTGACTGCCCTGGATTTTGAAGCTATATTTTGCTTGCAACAAATAAAGTATGTTGTGTGATTAGGACCCAGTGAGAGGTATAGAGTCAGGACTGTGGGTTCAGAGAAGATCACCTATTTCTTAGGCACTAAAGCTCTTTTAAAATATGGAGTATAATTTTGCTGTGGTTGTATATTGGATTATGTCAGGTCAGGACTTTACCTGAAAAGAGAATTGATGAGTTTAATATGAAGATCTATCAAATTGCTGCAATTTTTAGGAGAGTAGTAAAAGGTAAAAGCTGGATGCCTAGTTTTGGGGGAGGCATGCTTTAAATATTGGCTAAAGGAGTTTAGATTTGATCCTACAAACTTTAGAGAATCATGGATGGTACTTATGTAAGATGGCCAACTTTATTAAAAGCTTTTTCTCACAGTGCCCATGGGTAGGTAATACAATTAATATTTTTTCCATATTAAAGATGAAGCAATTTCTTAGTTCAAGAAACAAGAACATTATTTTAGGGGCCTTTTGAGATAATGCTGATCAGAGAACTTTGCTTAAAAGGTATTGCCTTTTATAAATTTTTATAAATGAGAAATTGAGACTCTCCAAGGTTGACTGACTGATTCATAATCACATGGTTGGAGTCAGAGTTTGCATTTGAATCTATGTCATTCTGGCTTCAAATTTAGGATGAACTTAAGCTGACTCTCTAAGAGGCTTCTTGGACTAGTACTAGAAATGACCACAAATATGCACTTAGATTGGAGCCACCTATAAAAGCTTGGAAATTGAATGGACTTAATTCAGTAAAACTGCTTCAGACTTTGAGGCCTAATTATTATAATTCATATTCATTTACTAGAATTTACATAATAGTAGGTTGACTAGGTCTTCATTCCTGTGTATAGAAAGGTTAAGGATGGGTTTAAAGCATTAGCCTTTTGAGACATTTCAGTCATGGAACAGATCTGGGTTTCTGTGTCTTTGATGTCATTGAAATGAGAGGACTTACACATCTTCTGACTCTTGATTTTATTCATTATCAATTGGTTAGACTTCTGGAGGGATGGAGGAGAGGTGGTCAAGGAGTTTAAGAGCTGTTTTTGTTTGTCTTTTCAGAGATAACCTTATTCTTTTTTTTTTTTTTTCTTTTTTTGTGAAGCACTTAGGGTTAAGTGACTTGCCCAGGATCATACACCTAGCGTGTCAAGTGTCTGAAGGTGGATTTGAACTGAGGTGATTCTGACACTTGGCTGGTGTTCTATCCAGATAATTTTATTCCTAACATCATACATCATTGCTACTATCCTCTAACTCTTTTCTCCTCTGCAAACTCCTCAAACTAAATGTTGGCCTGGTGAATTATCTTGGAGGGTTGGAGTGAGGAAGCATTACTCAAGAGTGAGGAGCTATTCAAAGTCCTTATCTCAGTATAGACCCTATACATATCAATAATGATAATAGCTATTAATATACTGCCTACTGTATGCCGGATGTTGTGCAAAATGTTTTATAAATATCATTATCTCATTTTATTCTCAGCCACCCTGCAAGGTAGGTGCTTTTATTATTCCCATTTTACAATTAAGAAAACTGAGGCAAACAGGCTAAGTCTTTAAAGTTACATGTCTGTTCTCCTTTGTAATCTGTTGAGATGATCCAGTGGAAGCCCATTTTACAGATAAGGAAACCCAGGAATCTTAATGCTTGTACACAGTGATTAGTAAGTTTCTTTGCATTCTTATTTTTGTAAAAAAGATCTTTGAAAAGTATAATTCTCTTTCAGAGAAAGTATACTTTCAGAATGTTTAAGGAAAGCAAGCAATTAACCTTGTCAGCTATCAGCTTAGATTTTCTGATTCCCTATCCTCAAGGCAATTTTACCAATTGCCTGAAGGCTTTCAAAAATCCTTGAACCTTTCAATTTATAAAAATGCTTACAGTTGTGGCAGCCAGGTGGCGCAGTGGACAGAGCACCAGCCCTGAAGTCAGGAGAACCTGAGTTCAAATGTGGCCTTAGACACTTAACACTTCCTAGCTGTGTGACCCTGAGCAAGTTACTTAACTCTAATTGCCTCAGCAAAAAGCACAAAAGCAAAAAAATGCTTAGAACTGTATCTTGCACACAGTTGACAGTTAATAGATGCTTTTTCTTCCTGGTTCCCTCTCTTTCTGTTGTGGGAAACATGTAGGCATCAAACTTGAGAGGGCCAGATTATTGTGAGGGACAGTCTTTATTCTGGGATGCCCAAAGGCAGACAGATAAGTTGAAAAGAGTAACAGATTTTGCAGTCTGGAGACCTGGATTCCAGTCTTGCTTCTGCCTGCTATTACCTGTGTGAACAGACATTTAGGGTAAGGAAATGTAGTTGAAGATTGGAGGCCTGAGGTTAGCTGTTGAAGAATGTAAGATGTTATTTATTGCAGAGTGGTGGTTAATCATTGTCAGGCTTCAGGAGGAGTTGGGACAACCTGGGCCCCTGGTGTGAGGAATTAGATTGCTTCATGGTGGAGGATTATGTGTGTGGTTTGATGGTTCGCAGTTTCAGTCACCTTTAAAAAGGTACATCAAGGATCAGGCCTTCTGATGTATAACCCAAAGAAAGACATGTGCCCTTGAGGAGATAACCAGAGCTGGGGGAGACCCGTGCTCTGTTTCCTCCTGAGTGTATGGCTGGAGGATGAGGCCTGCCAGGGGGTGTGGAGGGGGATTTGGAGTTTCAGGGCCTGTATTAAGCTGGGGCCAGCAACTACTCTCCACTTTCCCTCCCTCCCTCCTCTCCTTCCCCCGCCCCTCAGAGGAGGAAAAGGCAAAGTGGCCATGCTTCCTTCCTGTTGTGGACAGAGAATTAAAGCTGAGAATGAAAGGCGCAGCCCTGGACCCAGGAGCTGCTGCTGCCCAGTGTCTGGGTTGAGTTGAGTTAGCTGGTTAAATAGCCCAGGGGCCAGAATAGGAGGGAGCCTGGCATGAAATAAATGACTACTTCCAGCCCAGAAGGTAAGGCAGCTCTGAAATAGCAGAGGAATTGAGGCACCTTGATGAACGTAGGAGCTGGGTTGGAATCCTATTTCCAGCTCTCATATTTTGGTGTGGTCACCTTAAGCAAATCATATTTATTCAGACAAAATCCCTTTTAGCTTTAAATTCTACTCATCTCTGACTAGCCTTTTCTCAATCTGTAATTCAGGACCACCTTGGAGAGGCTGTGTGGGTCTGCTGCTTTTCCCTGGGTAAATGGCTTGTTTGGATAAACATGCACAGTAGAGGGAGGCTCTCTAGAGTTGAAGTAGGGAATTGATCATTTAGCAAATGCTTTGCTTGGGGGTGGGGTGGAGTGGTTGGCAGTGCTTGAAGTCCTACTCAGAAATGTGTTAGCTGTGTAACCCTAAGCAATGAAGTGAAGAAGCTTGGTGATAAAAGCAATAAGAAATATTTAAGACTTGAGATGAAGATCCAGTTCAAATAATGCACATCTGATCCTTGCCAGCTCTAGAACAAACTGACTTTATTCATTCACACAGATGTTTTGCTTAATCTAGGGGTGAATCATCTCATTTGTCTTGGTGGAAATGATATCTATGTAAATTTGCTCATTGTTAAATAAACTTTATGTAAATTTGACTTAGATGAAAAAAATTACATTCCACATAAAAAAGTTGCAAAAATTATCCAAAGCAGACACTATATTATGTGGGCAGTGAGAAGTTCACTTTAAGTCAGTTTCCCTGTGTCAGCACACAGTAAATGATGCACAGCATTCCTAGTATTCAATAGCGATCCTTATTTTTTCATCATGCCTATGACAAACATGCTCTTCAGGGGAAAAGTGAACCATTTTGTAAACATAAGCCAATAGACTTGGAATTTAAAATGAAAATAATTAGAAAATATAAAGGAAGACTGAAATTGTCATCAATTGTACATGAACTTAATCTTGTGCTATTGATTGTAAACACCTTAGTGAAGGATACTGCCTGGATCAAGGAGTATAGCAAAAGGCAGTGTTTACATGAAGTTATCTATTGAAACAGAGAAGATGCTATTCCAAAGATGGAGAAACTATTAATTCTGTGGACAGAAAAATATTCCTTTAAGATTTTTGACAAGTTAGAGCTTTTGAAGCTTCTTTGAAGATTTAAAGGTAAAGCACCCTGAAGGAATAATGCTGCTTTTTTATAGCAAGCAGTGGTTGGTTTGTTCAATTTTGAAGTAGTGCAGGATTTCATAATGTGTAAGTATCAGGAGAGGTTGCTAATGTAGATATTGAAGAAGCAAAGACGTTCCCAGAATTCTTGCAAAAAATAATAAAAGGAGGTCCCTACTTGTGGGAGCAAATCTTTAATGTAGCGGAAACTAGCCTATTTTATCAAAGAGTGCCCTCTTGAACCAATATCTCCGCGGCAGAAAAAACTTTGCCAGGGCATAGAGCTTTGAGAAATAGAGTTACTCTTCTGCTTGGGGGGAATGCATCTGGGACTTGCAAATGAAACCTGCTCTTGAGCGTCGTCACTCACAAAAGCCTAGAACACTGAAAGGGATCAGCAAGACAACACTTCTTGTGCATCTTTCCCCGTGCTAAGAACTCTGCCTTCTGTGTGCTTTGTGTTGTTTGACTAAATGAAGCGGATGGGCAGGGGCGTGTTTGCATTATGTCAAATCGCTTCCCTGCATGTAAAGCAAGAACCATGTGCATTCTATGTGTTCTTGAATTCTAGATGGGAATCTGCCAGCCAAAGGCCCTGTTAAAGGGGGGCTGGAGAGGAGTGAAAGGGCAGATGCATCCTCCTTGGGAGCTGCCGACAGGCGGCGCTCTGGTACGCCTCCTGCTTTTGCCGCCTAGGGCCCCCTTGTGAATTTGGTGCTGGCGCAGCTGGTCCTTCCCCCCCCCCCCCCCCTGCAGCGGGCTGGCTCCTAGCCTGCAGGGAAAGCAGCTCCCTAACTGAAGCGGGGCTGGCTGCTGCCGGGGAGGAGCCTGCCAGGTGGGCTAGCTGAGGCTGAGCCTCCTTGTCGCCCCTTTCCCGGAGGCTGGCAGGGAGATCTCCCCGGCGAGCTGCGGCCGCCTGGGCCCCTGGGACAGAAGCGGGGGTCGGCCCAGGGAGGGTGTGGCAGCCCCTTTCCCTGGGCAGCCAGGATTCCTGCGGCCCCGAGGGCCCCGCACCGGCTCTCACCGGCCCGTTTTGCAGACGAGGAAACTGAGGCCCACAAAGGTGAAGTAACTAACTCAACGCGGTTACCAAAGAGGGGACTGAGCGTGACTAGTCTTTAACTCCTGGGTTTTAAAGTTTGGCGGGTGCCAGCGGGCAGGGGCAGAGAGAGATGGGAAAGAAAGAGCTTTCCTTTAGGTCAGCCTGCACAGCCGCAAAGAAACAGGTGCCTTCTGTAAGAAAGAGTGGCGAGGGAATGAGACAAAGAAGCGGGCCTTGCCCCGGGGCTGTCCCTAACCAGACACTGGGTAAAACCTATCCTCAGTTTTCCTTTTCTCTTATTTTTTTTTCAGTGGGATTTTATTTTTTCTCAAATATTTGTAAAGGTAGTTTTCGATATTCCTTTCTGTAAAATTTTGTGTTCTAAATTTTTCTCTGCCCATTACCTCCTCCTTCTCAAGATAGCAAGCCATCTGATACCGGTTAAATATGTGCAAATCTTTTTTTTTTTTTTTTGTTTGTGTTTTTTTATTTTTATAATTTGTACTTTCATTTTTTAATAGCTTTTTATTTTCACAACACATGGAAAGATAGTTTTCAACATTTGTATTGCAAGACCTTTTGTTCCAAATTTTTCTCCCTTCTTCCCTTCCTCCTCTGTCCCCTATACAGCAGGTTATCCAGTATAGGTTAAACATGGGCAGTTCTTCTACACACATTTCCATGTTTACCATGTTGCACAAGAAAAATCAGATCAAAAAGAAAAAAATGAGAAAGAAAACAAAGTGCAAGCAAACAACAACAGAAAGAGTGAAAATACTATGTTGGGCTGTACAACATAAGCTCTACAACATAGTCCCCATAACCCTCTCTCCAGATACAGATGGCTCTCTCCTTCACAAGTCTATTGGAATTGGCCTGAATCATCTCATTGTTGAAAAGAGCCATGTTAATCAGTTATTCATGACATAATCTTGTTGATGTATACGGTGTTCCCTTTGCTCTGCTCATTTCACTTAGCATCAGTTCATGAAAGTCTTTCTAGGACGTTCTGAAAACATCCTGCTCATCATTTCTTATAGAATAATACATATATATATATATATTTTGTAGAAACATTTAAAAAAACTATTTCATAACATTCTTATAAATGTATTCAGCCATTCTCTAATTGATGGGCATCCATTCAGTTTCCACATTCTTGATACTACAAAAAGGGCTATTACAACCATTTTTGCACATGTGGATCCTTTAACCCTTTTTTCTATACGTGGAAATGTGGAAATCCACATTTATCATGCTTGTACAAATCTTTTTAAACATTTTCATATTTGTCATGTTGTGCATGAAAAAGACCACAAAGAAAAAGAACACAAGAAAGGAAAACAAAAATCAAAGGTGAAAATACTATGCTTCATTCCATATTCAGGCTCCACAGTTCTCTCTCACTCTGGATACATCTGTATTATAGGCTCATCTTGGCTAAAATTCTGGGTAAAAGACAAAGTATTTACAGGGAAGTCAAGAGTGGAGAGAATGCAGATGATTTCATTGTGATAATTGAAGGGTTTTCTGGAGTCTGACTTTTTCTTGGAAAGCATAAATGGATGGTGAACAGGTTTCATTCAAGGAAAATTGTCTCTTACTTGTTCTCTATTTATTATATTTAAACATTCATCAAGCTCCTATGTAATGGTCCCTGTGCTGCAAATAGGAATATGAGAGAAAACTTCTTGGGAGTGTATACCTTAATTGCTCAAAAAGGGAAGACATTAATCATATAACCTATGCAAGGGAACATGAGAGAGACAAAGGAGGGGGGTGGGGCAAGCAAAGATGTTTGAGGAGAGATTATATTAAAATGTATTCATTGATATTATCTTAATTTCTGAGTATATCTCTTTCCCCTTGTAACAATGCAGATTTCAGTGTATGCAGTATGACATATCTAGTCCCTTACCTTTGAAAGAGGGGAAGGGAAGCATTTATTTGCTTATTGACTTGAAAAACCATTACTTTCTGCTTTGATTTGAAAAGTGTTGGTATAGGCTTCCTGAAGTACTGTATTTTGAATTTATTTGAATTGTGGCCCTAAGAAAGAGAAAGTCTTTCCAACAGAAAAAAATAGTTGTAGGTGGGCTTGTGCTCACAGGTTGTCCAGGCATGGTAGTGGGGAGAAAAAAAAGCAAAGCAAAGGAAAGACATGAAGGAGAATAGATTGGGCAGGCAGCCAGGAGTAGGATTCTAAAGGGTCTTTAATGCTATAAGAAGTTCATTTTTTTTTTTTTTAATGCTGGAAGTTCTTTTTTTTTTTTTTTGAATACTGTAAGAAGTTCATTTTTTTCCCTTTCTGACAGTTGTATACCAGGTTCCCTGAACTCCAGGAGATAATTAACAGTAGTAGCTAGAGCTGAAGCTCCATTTTAATATGATTGAATTTGGAAATTAGGGAACCAGTAGTGTTGTCTATTCATTTGGGATTTTGGGAGGCAAGGGAAAAGAGAAGTCCTTATGAATTACAGACAGAAGGGATGATTGGTAGTCTTTAGGCCTTTGACCTCTCCTACTTAAAATTTTTTTTCTCCTGACCACTTTCCTGTTGGTGATTCCCTGTTCCTTCTTAGAATTTGAACTTTTAGTGCTTGATTGGGGAAAACTAGTAGGGAAAAGGAAAATGATAGGCAAAAATCTTAGCCAGTTGGGTCCAAAAAATTGGCAAGGTAGATCTTCTTCCATCGACAGTAGAGAAAGTGATTCTTTGGGAGGAGAGAAGGAAGAGAAGAAGATCTGGAGAATGAGGAGGAGAGCAGAAAAAAGAGGCAGAAGTGGAAAGGAAGGGTTTGAAACTAACAGAAAAAATAGCTTTGGTGCATGAAATTCAAAGAGACAGAATTTGGGGTCAGGATTAGCATCAGAGGAGGAGAGAGGAAATATGTGGAACAGGTCTTATGTAGGATCTACAAGTAAGAGATCAGAACCTGGATCCTATCTGCAGAGGCAAGGGTATCATAGTGTTAACTGCTTGAATCAACACTTTGTTTCTCTTCCTTTTCTTCACCCTAACAAGACACTGATTCTTGGATTCCCTGCAGTCTCAATGTCTCTTGGACATTCTTGATTGTAGGGGTTTCTTTATCCAGCATAGTTGGGTTTGGAGCTTCAGTTAGTTGGTGAAGATATCTTGTGGAACAAGTACCAATGGTGCATGTAAGGCAAGGTTTTCTGATCACTGAATGATCCCAATATCTTCATTAGATGCTTTTAGGTGTAGAGGTGTACATCATTGTCTTGTTGAGTTGTATTATCTTAGACTAATGCTAGGATGTGTCTACTATATGTTCTTCTTCTCCGCTCCATTCCCCCTGCCATTTCCTATAGGGTACAATGAAGGGAGAAACAAGAAGATATAATGGTGAGGAGACCAACAAAGAAGAATTTAGTTTGGTCAATGGCAGTGATGATGACACTCTTTCTCCTCCAGTCCTGGAAGCTGTGGAGAGCCTGGAGATCAAAGGTAATTTTCTTTTTTGTTTTCATGTTTTTTGAAAATTGGAAGGGGATGTGTCCTTGAAGTTCTGAAAGGGAGGACGCTCTAGGGGCCTTCTTATGCTCTCCAAACATGTTTAATTTGTATAAAATGAAGAATCCTGCAAGGGCCACTTCAAGATTGGGAAATTCACAGGATACCATATTTCTTGGTACTTATTGGGTCTATTATTAGACCAAACCTGCTAAAAAAAAAAATGGATGAAATCTCAGATTGTGAGTAGAAGTTTTGAGTGAGGAAAGAATCTTTCCTTTGCTCTGCTTAGAATTCTTCTGAAGTACTGTTTCCTGTCATAAGCATCATCCTGAAAGGATGGACTATAAAAGTTCAATTATGTATCAAAGGAAGTGAGGAATCTTAGTAAATTAGTCTACAGTGTTGAAGTTTCCTTGGGGGAGTTGGGTATAGAGTAGGAGAAGAGAACAATGTATACAACTACTTTAAAAACCTGAGTTTTACATAATCAAGTGAAATTTAATTTAGTAAATATTTTAAAAAACATAAAACTGGAACTAAATGCGTGAGGTCCCACAGAGGTGAAGAGCTTTTTTCAGGTCACACACATACATAGTGAATGGCAGGTCTGAATTAGGATCTTAAGGGGTTATATTATAGACAAATAATATTTCTGCTAAACCATACTGCCTTCATGCTTATATTATAGCTCTCTTACAAACTCTTCAGAGTGGGACCATTTATTTCATTGTTTGATTGTTAATTTCTCTTTATTTATAGAGCCAATATATAGTTCCCTACTAGCGTTATTATTGCTTTTTTTTTTTTTTTTTTCCTTTTCTGAGGCAATTGAGGTTAAGTGATTTGCCCAGGGTCTCATAGCCAAGAAGTTTTAAATATCTGCAGCTAGTTCTGAACTCGGCTTCTCCTGACTCCAGGGCAGATGCTCTATTCATTGTATCATCTAGTTGCCCCCCATCAGCTTTATTATTCCCGTTTTTGCAAATGAGGCAACAGAGGAGATGAAATAAGGAATAGGAACCAATCCCATTGACTTTTTTTTCTTATTAAAGCTTTTTATTTTCAAAACATATGCATAGATCATTTTCAACTTTCACCTTTGCAAAACCTTCCACAATTTTTTTCTCTCTCCCCCTCACCTCCTTCCCTACATGGCAAATAATATGTTAAACGTGTTCAGTTTTTCTATATGTATTTCTACAATTATGTTGCACAAGAAAAATCAGATCAAAAATGACTTTTTCTATATTGCAGGATGTAACTTTGGAGCACAGGGGAATAGGGGTGGAATCAGACTTTTTGGGAAAAACAAGGGAAATCTGAGTCTGCTAAAAAAATTCATATGACATAATTATACCTGCCAAGGTAACCGTCTTATTATTTCCACAGGTCGTAGGGTAAGCCGACGGGGACTGTCGAAAAGGGAACTCTCTCATATGATCACCTTCGATGAGGTACCCATCCAATGAGCCCTTTACCCCAATATCCCTTTGCCCTTCTCCTGAGGGGCTCAGGGACCTGGATCAGTACACAGGTGCTTTCTTGATAAAGAGGTAGGAGAACTTGTTGACTTGAAAAGCTTCAAGGTGAAGCTTTTCCCCATTCATTGGGTTTCCAGCTGTACTGTTGGAACAAGGAAGATTGTTAGAGGTGACGGATTTTTCATTCTTCCTCTTCTTTCTGCCCTTTACTCATATTCTTCCAGAATGGCATCATCATTATTCTCTAGACTTTAAGAACTTCAAGAAGTAGGTTAATGAAATAGTTTTTCCAGCAAAGGTCCTCACTACCCAGGAATCTCTCATTGTCTTCCCATCCCCATCACCAAAATTCAATCTTTTCTCCAATTCCTTTTGATGTATGGTCTATATCATCCCTACCCCTTTTAAAGGGTCGTGTCCTGATTGGTAAAGGTATTGGAAATCATGCCTTTGGATATTGGAAAAGATGTTAGTAGAGGAGACATATTAGACTTTTTTTGCTTGGCCTCAGAAGTGAGAAAACTAGGAGTAATGGAGAGGCAGTTTTAGGCTTCATGACAGTGAGAGCTGTCCAAGCCAGTATGGGCTATCTTAGGAGAGATTAATGTTATTCCCAGCACTGATTCATAAGCCCAAACTGGATAATTCTTGACAAGGATGTTCTAGGGGGCATTCCCGTTCTAGGCATGAGTCAAATGAGATGTCTGTGAGGCCCCTTTCTAACTCAAGATTCTGAAACTTGAGGCCCCTAGAGAAGAAGAGAGTAGACAGAGTAGTGAGTTTCAGTGATGTAGAAAAACCTAGGGCTCATTTACTTCTTTGCTCTGATACTGATTGTATGAGTACTTGAATAAACATTGATTTGGGTGGGTGGGGAGGTTGTTCTCCAGTCCCTTATAGAAAAAAGGTTTTTATGTAGAAGTCTTGCTTACAAATTGGCATAATGGTCAAGTTGCATCAGGGTTCCATATTTAAAAATTAGTTTTAGTGTTTTTAGATTAGATTAGATTAGATGTTTTAGTGACTTTAAAGTACTTGAATTACAATTATTTTCTCAATTGAGCTTTCTCAGAAATAATATGGTGAGATAGGCATTGCTATCATTATTTCATAGATGAGGAAATTGAGACTTATAGTTATATATATGTCTAGCCTGTTATTACACAGTAAGTGCCCAATGACAGTGTTTGACTCCCAGGTCTTGCTGACTCAAGTCCAGCACATTTTCCATTGGATTAGTTTCACACTAGGGTCTGTTTACATTTGCTCACCTTTCCTGCCTACTTCCCTATCCAGATTATAATATCTTTTCTCATAGCATTTAGGTTTGAATATAATATACTAAGGAAATACTAGTTTAATTCTTAATCTTATAATCATTTTAAATAGAAGGGCTTTTTTTTGGGTCCCATTTATTTAAAAAATGAAAACTTCCAAATTTGTTCTCTATAAAAGGAGCTGACAGATGACTCAGAAGTATCAGAAATCCCTGTGATGCCAAAGCTATACAGAGAAACCAAGATTCAGCCTGAAAGTTCAAATGTAAGTCACCTTTGAACCTGAACAGAGAGAGTTATGTGATGGAAAAATTCTTGAGTTGATTGATAAATAACTGGAACATTTTCTAAGGACTTGCCACACCATGTACTTAGATCTGTGGGCACTTAGACCCAGCATATGTGAGCTAAAAAATGACAGTCAACAATGTACAGTATTTTCTTGGTTCTACTCATTTCACTATATCAGTTCATGTAAGTCTTTCCAGGGTTTTCTGAAATTACCCTGCTCATCATTTTTTTTTTATTTTTTTTATTTTTTTTATTTAATAGCCTTTTATTTACAGGATTTATACATGGGTAACTTTACAGCATTAACAATTGCCAAACCTCTTGTTCCAATTTTTCACCTCTTACCCCCCCCCCCCCCCCTAGATGGCAGGATGACCAGTAGATGTTAAATATATTAAAATATAACTTAGATACACAATAAGTATACATGACCAAAACATTATTTTGCTGTACAAAAAGAATCAGACTCTGAATTATTGTACAATTAGCTTGTGAAGGAAATCAAAAATGCAGGTGTGCATAAATATAGGGATTGGGAATTCAATGTAATGGTTTTTAGTCATCTCCCAGAGTTCTTTTTCTGGGTATAGCTAGTTCAGTTCATTACTGCTCCATTAGAAATGATTTGGTTGATCTCGTTGCTGAGGATGGCCTGATCCATCAGAACTGGTCATCATCTAGTATTGTTGTTGAAGTATATAATGATCTCCTGGTCCTGCTCATTTCACTCAGCATCAGTTCGTGTAAGTCTCTCCAGGCCTTTCTGAAATCATCCTGTTGGTCATTTCTTACAGAACAGTAATATTCCATAATTTTCATATACCACAATTTATTCAGCCATTCTCCAACTGATGGACATCCATTCAGTTTCCAGTTTCTAGCCACTACAAAAAGGGCTGCCCCAAACATTCGTGCACATACAGGTCCCTTTCCCTTCTTTATAATCTCTTTGGGATATAATCCCAGTAGTAACACTGCTGGATCAAAGGGTATGCACAGTTTGATAACTTTTTGAGCTCATCATTTCTTATAGAACAATAATATTCCATTACATTCATATACCATATATGTACTTATTTGCTCAGCCATTCCCTAATTAATGGGCACACACTCAATTTTCAGTTTCTTGCCACTACAAAAAGGGCTGTTACATTTTTGCATATCTTGGCTTTTTCCTTCTTTTGTGATCTCTTTGGGATATAGACCTAGTAGAGACACTGCTGAATCAAAAGTATACATAGTTTGATAGCCCTTTGGACATAGTTCTAAATTGGTCTCCAGAATGGTTGGATCAGTTCACAGCTCCACCAAGAATGCATTAGTGCACCGGTTTTTGTGAAGTAGTACCTCAAAATTGTCTTAATTTGCATTTTAGTGATTAGAGCATTTTTTCATATGACTAGAAATGGCTTTAATTTCTTCATTTGAAAATTCTCTTTATATCTTTTGACCATTTATCAATTGAAGAATGGCTTGTATTTGAGTCAATTCTCTATGTTTTTTAGAAATGAGGCTTTTATTAGAAATACTGGCTATAAAATTTTTTGCCCAGCTTTCTGCTTTTCTTTTTATTTTGACTACATTGGTTTTGTTTGTGCAAAAACTTTTAAATTCAGTGTAATCAAAACTATCCATTTTGCATTTCATAATGTTCTGTAGTTCTTCTTTGGCTACAGATTCTCTGCTTCTCCACAGATCAGATAAATAGACAGTACCTTGTTCTCCTGTTTTGCTTAAATATCATTCTTTATGTCTAAATCATGAACCTATTTTGACATTATCTTGGTATAGGATGTTAGATGCCTAGTTCCTGCTATATTATTTTCTAGTTTTCCCGGCAAATTTTTTTGAAATAGCGAGTGCTTTATCCCTGAAGCTTGAGTCTTTGGGTTTATCCAACACTAGTTTATTTTGGTCATTGACTCTCATGTTACTTTTTACAAAAAAGTGAGGTAGAAAGTCCAAATAATATTGTCTCTGTTTTATAGATGAGAGTCTGAAAATTAGATGAAGTAACTTGCTCTGAGTCTGATCCTAACAGATAAACTAATTTTTTTTTTTATTCCCAAGACCAGTTTCTACCAAACTGGTTTTGTTTGACTTTATTTATTTTCCAACCAATTTAGCTTCATTTTACCTATGATTTGAAGAAAGAATGAAATTTTACTGGATTCTTTTTTTTTTTTTTTTCCTGAAGCAATTGGGTTTAAATGACTTGCCCAAGCTCACATAGTTAGGAAGTGTTAAGTATCTGAGGTCAAATTTGAACTCAGATCCTCCTGACTTTAGGGCTGGTACCCTATCCACTCTGCCACCTAGCTATGGATTCTAATTTTTAAAAGTGTTTTTTGGAATGTATCCTCAGGTTTTTGGAAACCTTGATTGTTTTTAATTTAGAATAGGGATTCATCATTTCTTGAATCTTCTTGTACAGAACATATAAGATTGCTGATATTCTTAAAGTTGTGGATACCAATCAGCTTGCAAAATTATTGTTGTCTCTTGTGATTACTTCCATAGTTGGACTATCACCAAAGCCCACAAAGGATTCTTAGGCATTGTGTATTAAGAACAGATAATTAGCTGGTTTAGATATTGATAACATCTTTTGATAACTCATCACTGAGTCAGTCTTGGTCATTTAAAACTGGAGAATTCATCGTCTTCTGGGAAATAGGACATTTGTGTGGGGGAGGGAAGTTGTTGGGGAAAAGGGAGTTTTTTATGGAAGGTCAAGTTATGCTAGTCAAGGATAGGGGAATATTTCACAAAATCTACTTAGAGAACATTTTGCTTACGTCCCTTTATAAAAAGTGGTGAGATGTCCTTTTACTGTTGATTAAAACTTTAATGATAGAAATCTGTTGTCCCTACTTCTTTCCCTGTAGTCTAGCCATGTCCTTTATTGAGACCCTGTACATGTGCTTTCTTTGTTCCAGGTCCAGTCCCAAAGTGAGGATAGTGCCACTGAGTGGGGAAGACGCAGACCTCCACCACGTCTGGCCTCACGAGCTGAGCCCAATAAGCTCAGCAGAAAAGAAACTGAAGAAATCAGTTCTGACTTCAAAGAGACTCCTGTGACGAGGGTTCGTTCTACCAAAGGCCACTCATGGTTCTCTCCTCAACTTTATTTGATTTTTAAGCTGGAGCCTGGGGAGGGAAAGTTAGGTTTATTTTCTTCTCTTGCCATGGTCATTTGGTGCCTTTCTTGCTGTCTTAATAGGTGTGTGAGTTGAGTGTTGGAAATGAGTAAGCACACATATCTCTTTTGACTGTTTTGGGTTATAGGGCATTCTGTGTTATCTGTGACCTTTCTCCTTCTCCCAGCGCCATTGGAGGGTGGTCACTTTCTCTTCTTCCTTCTTCTTTGACTTTTCTATTTTTTACCTCTTCATATCTGTGAATGTGTTTCACCTGACTTATGGATGGAGTACTGTGGACGGTCAGTTAATTCTGTTGCCTTTGTTTGTCTGTAGGAGCTATTCCCTTCTAAGCTGGAAAGATCTTAAGGTTTGAGACAATAGCCAGATGTATTTGTCTGAGCAGCATCTCTCACAAAAATTTTGTCCTTATCTGTCCATTGCGCTCAATGCATTTAAGGAGCTTTTTATTGGTTTTCCTCAAGGTTCAGGTTGTTTATATATACCCAAACTTCATTCTTTTTCTCAACTTCTCATCTAACCTTTAATCAATTGAAGAGTTTCATCTCGCCTCTAGTCATGTTTATTTGTTAGAAAAACGGTCTCAAAGCTGTTGGTTTCAAATCCTGCAGTTAAGACAGAATTTTAGGAGTTTCCTTCTGTGGGATATTCTATCAGTGAGTTCACAAATCTTGTCCTTTTCCTACAATTGGTTTAAATACTAGTAAGTTGGTATTTATGAGTTTATTTGTGTTTGTATGTGTTTTACTAATCTGTTCTTTGGAATCTTTTCCCATTGCCTTAACTTTATTTCTGGATCCACCATCTTCATCCTGGCTTTGATTCCCTTCCTCTCCCCCCCCCCCCCCTTGAGGCAATTGGGGTAAAGTGACTTGCCCAGGGTCACACAGCTAGGAAGTGTTAAGTGTCCGAGGTCAAATTTGAACTCATGTCCTCCTGACTTTGGAGCTGGTGCTCTATTCACTCTTGGCTTTGATTTTGACAGTTTTTGTCTCTTTTGATCACTTTTTGATGACATCATTTTTGTCAGGCTGTATCTCTTCATTCTACCAATTTGATTTGTTTCATTCTAGAGTAATAGGCGTCGACAGTCCACTGGCAACCTTCCCACTGGTATCCAGGCTTCCCTGAGCTCTTGCCTCACTATTGATCTCACTGATGATCTTGGGAGTAACACTACCACCAGGCGTAGTGCTCGAGAAAGACGTCGTCATTCTCTGGGTTCCCCAATTGTGCTTTTAGACAGCCATGATCAGATAGAATACCAGGTATGGAAACTTGACATGAAATGGCCACCTCAGTATCACATACCGTTAGAAGTGAAGTGGACTATTGGTCACCAAGTCCAACGCTTCCTTTTAACCTCTAGTGAATCATCAACATTTATTAAATTGCCTATCACATGCTACACTTGTCTTTGGCCTTGGGAATACTGACAAAAATCAAAGTGTCCCGAACTCAAGGAAATGGCCTTCTATGAGGCAGGCAACATGACCACAGTTCTATGGAATATAAATACAGAGTGGATGCAAGGTAATCTTGGGAGGAAGACAGCCACAGCCAGGGAAAGCCCCATACAGTGGTGGTGTTTGAGCTGAATCACTGGCCAAGCTAAGGAATTGGAAGAGGTAAAAAGGAGGGAATGAATTCGAGGCATGTGATGACAGCTGGAGGAAAGTCACAGATATGAGAGGGAATACTTGAAATGTAGGGTAGGCCAGATTGTGGTAAAGAAGATGAAAGTCCAAAAAGCATTGTCCATAGAGTTGCTGCTCAAAAATCTGGGTCATCTAATCATTTTCTAAGTCCTTTTCTTCTGCAAAGACACTTAGTCTTCTTCCTTAATGTAAGACTTCATAATGGAAACAAATGAGTTTTAAAGCCAGAATTTTGATCCTGACTCAGGTCATGCCCCTCAGTACTGGGGCAAATAAATATCTTATCTTTATAAGCACTAAAAATGAGAGTGAACTAAGGCAGGAGTGTGAAAAACTTCACTAGAAATGAATCCCTTTGGCAGATTTAGTCTATTAGAAAATCACAAATTAACATGCATTTTAATCTGGGTCTAACTGCACTCAGAGTTTTGGCCACATGAACTAGAAGATTTTGAAATAGTCAGTGTAGTGAAAGGAACTGATCATGGGGTAATCAAATAGATAGATAGATACTACTGGTTGACTTTGACTTTTCATTGTCTCACTATTCCCTCTGATTTTTTTTTGTAATTGACTTTTAGGATGGAAAAGAATTTCACATTGGTGAACTTGTCTGGGGGAAAATTAAAGGTTTTTCTTGGTGGCCTGCTATTGTGGTTTCCTGGAAATCTAATACAAAGCGCCAGGTCATCCCTGGCATGAGATGGGTACAGTGGTTTGGAGATGGCAAATATTCTGAGGTAAGTCCCTGATTTTGGCAACAGTGATTTGATATCTAAGAGACTCTTGATATCATTGAATGGACTGGGGGCGAGTTTCAGCTCTCAATTCATTTATTCTGAGCATTCTGTTTCTTCAGGTCCCCTTTTTCAAATAGGGACCAGACATCACTTCAATGAATTGTAAAGTTCAAAATGAAATGATGTAAATTCTTTGGTTAAAACATGAAATGTACATTCAGCTTAATAATAGCCTGTATGATGAGGTGGTCAAAGGCAATGTGACAAGGTTTTTAAAGATGCCATAAAGATACCATCCTAGCCTCTTTCCTTTCGTCCCTTCCTTCCTCCCCCTTACCTTTCCCATGGTGGAATAGTAAAAGCATTTAGTAATTCCTGTCCATTTGCCCAAGCCATCTGCTAGGTATAAAAATTTAAGAGAATAGTTCCTGCCTTTAAGGAGCTTTCATAGTTCTAACAAAGGGGGAGGTAAGGTATAAAAGAGAATAATGGCCTGAAAGGTGTTTGGTCTGGTAAGTAATAAGGGATAATGATTGGTGCCATGGAGTATGTAATTGGCAAAGCCCTTTCCTGAAACACTGATATAAGCAGTAGAACTCGATCAAAGGTCTGTCAGAAGTGGAGAGATGCTTGGAAGATAGAATATCAACATTTTGAGAGAATTGTTGCCATGAAATTTCCTTATCAAAAATTCCAAGAACAATAAAGCAATAATTAGTTATGTTAGCAGTTTCATGGGCCACCAGAGGGAGCTCTAGGTCAAAGAATTGGGACCACGATTAGATTCTAGACTTATTTCCTTATTCAAAGTGAAATTGCTTATTTTTTCTTGTTAAAGAGCAAGATTAAATTTTAATATATGTTTGACAGGTATAGGGAATACAGAAATTTTGGTTCAATTAGATATCTAGATTCCCTAATAATAATGTCCCATATTAGGGACAGGTACACATTTTACTTGTAAAATGTGAGAAAAGGTGGCCAAGATATCTCCCAACTCTAAATCTAAATAAATAGGTATTTATACACATATAGTCATATGACATTATGTGAACATGTTGAAGAAAGAAACACTGGTTTTAGGTACCAGTCTGCAAGGAACAAATTTATTAAGCTAACATTAAGAACATCTAAATTTGGGCATTACCTGCTCAGGCGGAGATGTCCCCTCATATGCTTGGAAATATCTCAAGCACAATAATTTGATTGTAAATTTATAGAAATCTGGAATGAAGAAAAGGGTACAATATTTTAAAATACAGTTTTAGGTTAACATTTTACTCTCTAATAAAACAATCACTTAATCTTCCTGGACCCTTCCCCTTTAGGATTAATTACTCCTTGTGATCAATCTGTTTCCTCAGATTATTTTCCATTGAATATTTTCAGGTGAGTTAAAAAGAAAGTTTTTAAATATACTCATGTTGGCTTGGATTCATAGGAAGCAAATATGAATTGCTCCATGTAAGTTGTAGTTTAAGAATAATTTGTAACAAACTAGATGTAAGTGGAGATTCCAGAAATGAAATTGTCCAAATTATGATATCCAGCTAATGTTAAAGAAGATTCAGGTCTTTGCTCACTCAACTTCCTGTGCACCCCATAGTCATTACATTGTTGGGATCATCCAAATGGAGCAGATCCTGGAGGTGTGGGGATTTACTCTTTTCAGGAATTAACCAGAATTGGTGTCACTATAATTGGTGTTTTACTCTTTGCTCACATACTTATGGTGCTGCCAAGTCTCCTTCTTTCTACCTAAGATGAGAACAGGGGTTGACATTCTGGAGAAAAAAAGATGTTTTCTCAGAGTTTGGGGCATAACTATCATTCACACAATAGCTGTGTGTTGGAGTGTGAAATAATCTCTAAATGATCTTAAATATACTCAGATTCAGGAGCACTTGAAATCTTAGTTCAGAATCACAGATGATAGAAGAACACCTGAGGTTATTACCTTATCTATAGATGCCTTCTCTTTCATGAGGCAGATTTGTGAGTATGCTAAGGAGAAAGCCCAAGGTTTTTTTTTTAGTGTTTCTGTATGCTACACATATATCTATAATGCAACTTTTTTTTTTTTTCTCTTTTTAGGTCCCCTCAGACAAGTTAGTGAGTCTTGCTTTATTTAGCCAACACTTTAATTTACCTTCGTTTAACAAGCTGGTATCTTACAGGAAGGCTTTATTTCAAGCCCTAGAGGTAATTGTGGGAGAGTGTCATGGGATGGCTGAATACATAGAGACATTTGATTGCGTCCAGTTAGAAAGATCTAATTCACCTCCTCTGAGATAAATACTGAGTTTGTAATTGGGGAAGTTTTGGGGAGGTGGAAGGTTATGAGCTTTTCTTGATATTGAGTAAGAATTCTTAGAACAAAAAGAAGATTTAGGGAAATTTATCTTAGAAAAATCAAACATTTTACTCTAATAAAACAGTCATTTAATCTTCCTGGACCCTTCCCCTTTAGGATTAATTATTCCTTGTGATCAATCTATTTCCTGAGATTATTTTCCACTGAATATTTTTAGGCGAGTTAAAAAGAAAGTTTTTAATATGCCCATGTTGGCTTGGATCCATAGGAAGGAAATATGAATTGCCTCATGAAAATTGTAGTTTAAGAATAATTTGCAACAAATTAAATGTATAGGCAATCAACATAGGATTCAGAATTGGGCGATTTTAACCACCTTCCCTTTTCAGTAGGGAGAAACTTGAGTCCTAGCAGGGAGAACTGACTTGTACAAAGGTAATAAGTAGCAAGATTACTCTAAAGCTGTTAGTTATTCGCTGGACAATAGTGTTAGGCTAAGGAATCTTAAGGTTCTTTCCTCTTATCCTGGCTGCTTCTGACTTTATGCTGTTATTGAAGCTTAACATCTGGTATCAGGGGAACTCAAAGCATAATTGCCTTGACTCTTCGGGTACATTCATGGAATGTTAGAACTGGGAGGGATATTAGACCACAAACGGAAAGGACCTTAGGAAAGAACTTGTCTCATAGTAGTAATCTTAGACATTTGGTGTTATGTATCCCCATTTATGTGTTAGTAAACTAATTAACACTGATATTAAGGGACTTAAAAATATTCATTAATAGTTTTTTTAAGCTAGTAAACTTGGGTATCTCTCTATTCTGTTTTCTAAATCCATGTTGCCAATACTTTTCTTCTACCCCAAGGACCTTAGAACGCAAAAGACTAAAGGTGGAAGGGAATGTCATCCAGTCTCCTTCTGTAATTGGTGATGTGATTTGTACAAGTTCAATTTCTATTGTATCTAACTTTATTCGGGGCGATGTTAGGACTGCCTGTTTTTTTTTTTTTTTTTTTTTTTGAGATGGCCTTCACCCATCTCAAATTCCTCATTTCTGACTGATGCTTGTGAAGGAAAAAACTCAGCATGATATTTGACATCTGTCACTATTCTCAATATCCCAACTTATTTTCCCCTGGTTGGCACTGCTAACCAGCCCCACCCCTCTGTGGAATCCTCAGCCTTACATGTTTCTTTTCCCCTTTGCCCAACAATCTCCTCACTCCCCACATACCATCCTAGCAGCTGTCCTTGCAAGACACTCCTATGAATGAAGTCAGTGTTCCCATCAAAGTGTGGGGTGAGAACTTGATTCTAAATTGAAGTATACTAACAAATGCTGTGATTCAAGGCAGCATCCATTGTGGAAAGCAGTATGTGAATAGTGCAGGAAAGATACACAGAGCATCTGCTTGAAGACTTTCCAGTAACTAAGAACTTAATTCAGATTTGAGATAGATCTGTTAGGAAGGTTTCCCTTACATTGATTGAGCCAATGTTTGCTTCTCTGCAAGTTCTCTACTTCAGGGACCAAGTAGAACAAGTTTAAGCCTTCCAAATTTTATCCAATTTGTGATTAGTCATGTCTTTTATTTCTCTCCTTCCGCAACCCCTTTTCTCCACCCCACCTTTACTCCCTCTTCAATGACTAATCTTATGCAGATAAAACTTCATCTGTTCTTGTAGCACATGATTAAGATGTAATTTCTTTTCCTGGATACAGTCTACATCTTGTCAACTTTCTCCTCAAATTTCCCTGGAACTCAAATAAATGAATGGTCTAATTAAGTCTCACTCTCTCTTGACATAAAACCTATTTGTAAATCTTGAAATTATCATAACTTTGGGTAATCTGCTATCCTAGGAATCATGGAATTCATGTTAGATTTCCCTTCCCCCCCAAATCCAAACTTTTTGTGATTATGTTTTGATAAATATCTCTACCCCTAATCTTTCAGAGAGCCATCTTTTTAACAAATAATGTTTTTTAAGGAAAAACTAAGACATTAAAAAAATATTTGAAATCATATTCAGTGTTTCACATCCATAGCTCTGACATCTATGCAAAACTGTGGGGTTGGGGGGCTGGTGTCTTTTCATGTCTTCTTCTTTGATTATTTTCCAAACAACTTAAAATAAATATTTTATTCCCCCCCTCCATACATGTAAAAGTGTTGACATTTAAAAAAATTTTGAGTTCCAAATTCCAAATTCTTGTTTCCCTCTCTTCTCTCATTGAGAAAGCAGGAAATTTGACATAAACCATACATGTTTAGTCATGCAAAACATAGAAAGAAAAAGGATACTGGGATCTTCATTCAGACTTTAACACTTCTTTGGAAATAGTTAACATTTTCATCATAAGTCTTTCAGAATTGCCTTAGAATATTGTATTACTGAGAATAGATAAGTCATTAACAGCAGCATACGCTTTTGATTGATTGAAATGGTTCATGAAGTTTGTGAAGGAACTGGCTGAACCATCCTTTTTTGACCCAGATATTAATTTTTAAAAATTGTGCTTTGTAGATGGCCAAGGGCCGGGCTGGCAAGACTTTTCCAGCCATTCCTGGTGCTTCCTGGGATGAAAAACTCAAGCCCTTGTTAGATTGGGCTCATGGTGGCTTCCAGCCAATGGGAGAAGAAGGACTTAAACCAAAACAGAAATCAGATGGATCTATCATTCCAGGTAGGAACTGTGGCTTAGGCCATGTTCATCTCTGTTATTTGCAATGGAGTTATGTGATGAGATAGAATTTCTTAAGAGTTGAGGAGAAGCCAAGCAATTGTGTTTTGTTTGAATTTGTGTGGTTTTATTTGATATCAGACTTAAGAAAAAAATTTTTCCTGGTATAAAAACACTTAGCAAATTGGGGAAAATGTTCTTTGATTTAAGCATTTGCTACTATGATGCACAACAGACATAGAGGGACCTTCTTCCCTTTCTTTTGTTCATACTTTTCATCTAGTAACCAGAAAATGTGTTAAAAGAGGTTTAAAAAAAACCAAAAAACAAAACTATGGCTGTCTGAGGACAATGTGGCAAGAGGATTGTTAGGAAGACTCATGGAAGTAGATATTATTATCACAACCAGCAACTTATTGGAACTGGGTAGCTACAATTTATCAGTTTTTGCTATTTACTCATGGGAGTAATATTTGACTCTGTCACACTTGAAGGAGGTTAGATGGTTGTGCAATGGAAAATTTAGGTGCTTAAGCCTAGGTTTAGAGAAGAATTATTATAAGACTCCCACTCTTGCAAAGAAATATGTCAATATAGTCCACGTTTCAGTTTCACAAGTTTTTTTTTTTCCTTAGTATTTACACATAGTTAGGTTCAGAAATATGTTTGATGTCACATTTTATTTTACTTGAGAATGAATGAGTTACCTTAAGTATGATTGTCTTTAGGAATATTGGAAACTAACCAATTAAATTTGGCCCAGCTTCCAGCCCATGCTCTGAGGTTAAATGAGTTATCTTTTATAGAGCCCAAACAGAGAAGAAGGACTATAGAGGAAGTCGCTGTTCAAGATAGCACACCTCCTTCGAAACGCCTGAGGACCAGCTGCTTGAATAACAACAAAGAGCGGGTAGAAGAAGAGCAAAGTCGAGGTGATTGTTATTGGCATTCAGCTTCTGGGTTGAATTCATTTTGGGGTAGTGGGGTGAGAGAAACTTAGCTTTTCCCTCTATGGATATGTCTTCTCCTCTGGGTGGATGGGCTGTTACTATCTACTGCTTATATAAATTTAATTTCTTTTCAAAAATAAAACTATAAATTGAGTGTCACAAAAGTTTGTAAAATATTAACCAAACCATTTTTATCCTTCCCACCCAAATTTCTTCTTATTTAGAAAAAATGGTTTCTGACATCATAAACAACAAAAGCAACCCTGAAGGTATGTTGTCTTCATTATATGCTTCTGGCTGCCCTAACTTGAAATTAGTCAGATTTGATTCCTTGCAGAATTTGTGTGTGTGTGTTAACAAGCATTTTTTATCGTTATGCATTAGTCACTGTGCTAAGATTTTGTATTATCTTATTTGATCCTCACAGTAACCATAGGAAATAGGTGCTGTTTTTGTCCTATTTTCCAGGTGAGAAAATTGAGGCAAGCAGAAGTTATTTGGCTCCTGGGTTACACAACTAGGAAATGTTAACTATACTACCTAAATGCTTCTAGGCCACATGGCATTAGGAATAGATACCTGCTCTGCAAGCATTTTGTCTTAGAATCTCTGAATTCATTTGAACAAATACTCTATTTCTTGTTTGTGTTATAGTGACTGGGGCTATAAAAAAATCCCAGTGAACTTCTGCCTTTAAAGAGGCTACATTCTCTGATCTGCAATTTGTAGGTAACTATGGTAGTTCATTTTCAGTGTTCAGGCAGTATATGTAGAGTGATGGGAGTGAGCAGAACTGTTGGGGGGACTCAGCTGTGGGGCATTGAACAAATCATTTCATGTTTGAGTCTCGATTTGCTTCTTGTAAAGAATGTGACTCTGCCATCACTTAGGAGTGAGGCAGGTGATCTTACATCCATGTTACAACTAATAGTGGCTGGTGGTATTGTTTGTCATCAGACTATTAGAAGTTCAGAGCTACAAGAGGCACAGACTGTTAGAATCCAGAGTATTTGCAGATTATGTAGTTCAATCCCTTTGTTTGTCAGAGGATGGCACAGAAAAGAAGGGACTGTAAGAAAAGAAGAAAAAGTTAATCCCACGTCTGGGAGTAGAATTGAGATCTCACCTCCTGATCTACATGTAATACAGAAGGTCTTTTCCCAGAGATTGGCTTAACCTATTCTCCTGCCTTACTGGGATGCTTTAAATATTTGACAGCATCTTATAAATGTAGGTATGGGCTGGGATAAACATGATGTGGTTAGTCTTACTCTGCCTTGGAGACAGGAATATGTTCCTCTGATTAGGGCAGGTGCATGGTAAGTAAAGAAAATCACAGCCATTATTGAGAAATGAGCTTATCGGTATTTATTTTTTGGTCAGGTATTGACTGAGCAGGACAGGGGCAGTGAATCAGGAAATTAATGGAATGAATAGATTGTCAGTAATGATAATGCTTGAGTAATGAACAGAGGAACTGGATAGGAAATGAGGTAATGAGTTTAGCCACAAGAAGTGTCATAAATTACAGGTGACTAGTTCTAGATCAAGAATTGCTGACTCCAGACTTCTAAGTATTATGTCCAAGGAACTGATTGTAGAGATTAAAAAGTATGAATTTTTAAGTTTGATGACTTGCTATTTAGGGAGGCAGTCTAAAAGACTAAAGTGTTACAGTGGACAGAACAATTGTTTTCAATGCCTGACTCTGTTACTAAGTACCTTTGAGAATTGGAGAGCTCTCGTAGCAGATTATAGGTTGGCCAGATCAGATTTCTTAAAGGGAAGAAGCAGTCATATTCATATGTACCTGAGAATATTTTTAAGAAGTAGTAGGTACCAATGTGTTATCCTCAATTGACTTGGGAACCACTTCATATCAAAAGGGGTTTAAGATGTTAAAGATTTTTTTAAAAATTCCACATCTAATCCTAATTTAGTATTCCAGACATAGTTTTAAAGCCTCAAAAGAGGATGGTAGTTTTGGAATCCTACTATTTCCTTTATCTTTAACAAGACCTTTATCATTAAAGTGGGAAAGTTAATGGGAGCAAAAAGCTGCTTAGGCATTTGGAAGCAAAGAAATGCTTATCCATAGGTTTGTTTTGCATGAGTGCCATGCCTTATCTCAAGGCACAATGATTAGTGCTATGCTGTAATTGGAAGTACTAGTTTGGTTCTTTAACCATTTTCCCCTTTCTTACTTATTGAGTTAAACCCATAGAAAGATATATTTAAAAAAATTATTGAAGTCTGTTTTTATAGCACTTAGATATTTCATTTTGTGGATCCCTTCAAGTCCATACTCATCCCTTATGACCTTGTATACAGTGTTTTGTGGCCATGCCTCTTCCCACCTTATCACCTTTGAAAAATAAGAACAGGAGGAGAAAAGATGGTTTCCCTTAGTCCTTGATCATTTTAATTTTCTAGCATTTATTTGCATTTACATTGTTGTCATTATCTATATTATTTTCCTAACTCTGCTTCCCTCACTTGGCATCAGTTCATATAATTTTGAGCGTGTTTTTGTTGTTTTAACGTTTTTATGATTCTTTGGAAGATTATGTTTGTTGTAAACTAAAAATTTCAATTTGTGTTCTACTTTTGGTAAGTAGTACCTGGAATTAGTATGTATCAAGCACTATGGATACAAAGAAAGCCTATATATCCTCAAGGAACTTAGCATCCTAGTAAATAGAAACAGCATGCATGAAGGAGTAGTTCAGAGAGTGTTAAAATGGGAATGGAGTTGGCTTGGGGTGAATCACACGGATGAGGAGTTGTGTGGAGCAGTCAGTTCATAGACCATGTTGTCAGAACTTGGAAGAAGGGGTTAAGCAGGTGGCATGGTCACTGATTAACAGTGAAATCTGGTCTGGGGCCTACAACATAGAGCAGGCTAGTCGAGTTTGTACTCTATCACTAGACACCTAAGACCCGGCCTCTGAGTGCCAAAGAAAGTGCATTAATTCTTTCTCTTGACCCCTTTCAGAAGTCAGAATACTGATTCTGCTAATCATTGAGTTTGGGGTACCATATCTATAAATTCCTTTATTGGGGAATTTTTGAGTATAGTTTGGGTAGAATGGTTATTATCCCTGTTGATATATCAACTTTATTTTATCTCCCCTTCCCTTTTTGTGTATGTTACAGATAACTGCATAGCCTGTGGAAGAAAAAACCCGCCCTCTTTCCACCCTCTCTTTGATGGGGGTCTTTGTCATACATGTAAAGTAAGTCTTAGTAAAATATATGGCTTTTCTTTCTGATAGTCCAACTACACATTTCTTTTTAGATTCCTATGTTACTTGTTACCTATTAGTTTTATTCCTTAGAAAAGGGTCAAGGTCAGGGGTGGTTCATTTCTTCCCTCAAACCCCTCCCTAAAGCATTAGTGGATTCCATGGGCCTAGACCAACCCTTTGACCCGATGACTAGGTATCCAGTGGGTGGGACTTAGTATTCTGGGACTTAAAGGCAATTCTTCCCAAATGTGTTTCTATCTTTCCATTTTTTCTAACCAGGATAGATTTCTAGAGCTGTTCTATATGTACGATGATGATGGCTATCAATCGTACTGTACTGTATGCTGTGAGGGACGGGAACTCTTACTATGTAGCAATTCAAGCTGTTGCCGGTAAGCCCTTTTCTTGTTTATCTCTCTGTGTTCTGGAGAGCAGTCTGCTTTGTACTTGACTTTGACTAGATGGTTATGGAGGTATTACTTCAATCTGAAAATTCCATTACTCTTAATGAAATCACTACTGCATTAGCTTTTTTGTCAGTAACACAAAAGTGAATAAATTTTGGAAAGCATTAAGAGTTTACTGTTTATAAAGCTTCATACTAAGCACTGGATGTACAAACAGAAAAATAAAAAGGCTACTCCTCTTAGAGCTTATTTTGTAGGAGGAAATAACACATATGGGGGAGTGCTGTGGTAGAGTGATTGACCAGTCCTGGGAAGTTCAAAAGGTGTGTTGGTGAGGCAAGATAACACACGACCGTCTTTCAATAATATATGTAGATTTGCTCCTTGCTCTTGAACTGAGAGCTAGGATGGGGCATTATAAGTATGTTCACGTACAGAGATAAAGGTTAGCTTTTACAATTACAACATTTTAAACTGCTTCTTTATTGCTATTTTGTTAATTTATTTTATTCATTCTGTGTTTTCTTGTTTCTTCATCATTCTCTCTAAATGAATATATGGCAAGTATTTTCAAGTTTCTCTAAATTCCTCATTCTTGATTTATTAATGTTCTATTGATGCTACAATTTTGCTATTGTTCAATTGATGCTACAAATGTTCTAAGATGCTACAATTTATTAAACTATTTCTCATATGGTTGTCTCAGAAGTTTGAATTTGAATTTTTTGATGTGACTAGAACATTTAGTTAATAATAATAAATGGGCAGCCAGGTGTCAAAGTGGATAGAATGCCAGGCCTGTAGATAGGAAACTGAGTACAGATCTATCATTAGATGCCTATTAGCTGTGTGATTCTAGTCAAGTCTCTCAACCCTGTTTGCCCCAGTTTGCCAAGAAAAAGGCAAGCCACTCTAGTATCTTTGCCAAAGACTGAATAATAATAACAACAAAAGTCAATAAATGTTTAATAAGCATCTACCATGTGCCAGGCATTGTGCTTAGAAATGGGGATACAGATATAAAAAAAGAAGAGTCCCTGTTTTCAATCCAAAAGAAGAAAAGTGGAGAATGGGGATCAAGAGACGCATAAGTGCCTAGTGTAGTGTAGCCAGGTGAGAAATGGGATTTTCTAAACTCAGCCACCTCCTTGAAATAGACATTTTGGAGTTTGTAGCTCCACCTATCAAATAGAGGGGCCGAAAGTAGTGCTGAGAAAAAATTAGGCTGATGGGATCTTGTACAATGTTGAAGTTTTCTCATTGCCTTCTTGGGGCAATGGTAGAAAAGTCAGAGAAATCCCAGAGAGGTATAGCCAGTTAAGAAATGTCTTGTTCAGGCAGTTCCAATAAACTTTGAATCCAGAGAGAGAACTATAGAGACTGAATGTGGATTGAACCATAGTATTTTTACCTTTTTTTCTTTTTTTTTTTCTTTCTCATGGTTTTTCCCTTTTCTGATTTTTCTTTCTCAACTGACTCATGGAAATATATTAAAAATGAATATACACATATAACCTATATCAGATTGCTTGGTAGTATGAGGAGCTAGGGGCTAGGAGATAGGAGAAAGGGAGGAAAAAAAATTAGAACTCGAAATCTTACAAAGATGAATGTTGAAAACCATCTTATAAGTAATTGGAAAAATACTATTAAAATAAAATTAAAAAATAAAAGTCTTGTTTAAAGGATTTAAACCGCGAATAATTTCTTTCACATTCTTTCTGAATTGTTTTTCAGAAAATAATAGTTGGGTTATCAAAAGAGACCTAGAAAAGGTCCTTCTCTTCAAATCCTGTCTTTGCAAATAATATGATGAGAGCTAAGATTACAGGGGCACTAAAGAATAGCCTTCGAACTAGGGGGCTTCTGAGACCACCCAGACCAGTATAAGTTACCAGAGATCATTGGATATTATTTTCTAGTCTCTTTTAAGCATCTCTGATCCGCCTAAGTTTTTACTTCTGGCTCTTCTAGCTTTATATATGACTTCTCCTTTTAGTTCTAGTTAAAACACAACTTATTATTTAAATGGAATTCTTTTAAAATATGTGCACCTAATTTTTAAATTAGGAAATCATTTTCCTTTTTTACCAGTTGACTCCTTCCTTTTCAATCATTGGAAGCTTTCAAGTGAGGAGTTGACATAAGGGATGTTGTAGGAGTTTCTGTTTTAGGATTCTGTGGTAGAAATTTAGAATGGATTTAGAGATAAAGTGCAAATCCTCTTCATTTGACAGATAAAAAATTGATGTCGTAGAAGGTGTTTCTGATTTGATTAATATCTGATAATGAACTGTCTACTTTCTTTGATTCTAGTGGTAAAAATGGTGAAGATTTGGAACAGTTATAGAGGGTGGAATTGGTTACGTGAAGATGGACATGATAACCTGGCTTAATCTTCTTAGGTGCACAGGGCTTTGAGTGCTCAAGCCATTTAGTTGCAATATGTAGGAGCACTTTGGCTAATCTCTTTTTCTCTTTACTCCTGGGCACAGGTGTTTTTGTGTCGAATGCCTTGATGTGCTGGTTGGAGCAGGCACGTCGGTCAGTGCCAAAGCACAAGAGCCTTGGAGCTGTTACATGTGCCAGCCTCAGCGGTGCTATGGGGTCTTACAGCGTCGAAAGGACTGGAGCATTCGCCTTCAGGAATTTTTCACCAATGACATAACTCAGGAATATGTAAGGCATTTGTAGGGTTTTTCATCTGTGATAAATGAGTCTCTCCCCCACCCCCACCCCACATTTGGCTGGGTTCCAGCTTTGACACTGGAACTTTATGAGCTTTTAAAGGAAGGCTAGGAATTCATATAGCTATTTAAAGAATGGATATACAAGGGGGAAAATAATCCAGTCAACTGAATGTAACTCAAGTCCCTTAACAGTTTTTTTCTGGAGACATAGATTCAAAGGATAAAGTGTATTGTGATTTGTAGAAAGAGGATGACTACTAATTCTTTGTCATTGTATAACTTGAATATTAAAAGAGACCATAAGGATATTGCAACCTCTCCATTTTTAGAAGAGACCCAAAGGCTAAATGGGTTGCCCAAGGTCATCTAGTAAATAGTATTGGTAGAAATTTTATCCTTTTCACTTCTGCTCTGTGTATCACAGTTTCATTCTTTGTTTAGAAAAAAGAAAGTTGAATGTCATGAAAAAATTGGAACTATTACACATAGTTTGGTATTTTAGAGAAATGTTAATGTTATCTAATGTATTCTTCTGCTTGAAGGGTGTATTCTTGTGAGATACTGAAAAAGACTGGCTTCCTATGTAGGTTGTTCTTTATTGGCCTTCTGTAGTTTTCTTCCTCCAAAACCACAGACCTAATGTCCCTTCAAGCTCTAAGTCTGGGATTTTAGACTTCAGGATAGAACCAGGACTCTCTTGAAAGATTTATATCTGGAAAAGTTTGGGCAACAATTAAAATTTACTTTTAAAAATCTCCCCCACATTCCATTCTCAATATTTTTACCAGGACAGTTTTAAAAGTGCAATCTTTATAATGAATCCCAAACCTTTTCATCATATAAGACTTTCCTGGTGTATCTGAAATATTGTACAATTAGCCTGTGAAGGAAATCAAAAATGCAGGTGAGCAAAAATATAGGGATTGGGAATTCAATGTAATGGTTTTTAGTCATCTCCCAGAGTTCTTTTGCTGGGTGTAGCTGGTTCAGTTCATTACTGCTCCATTGGAACTGATTTGGTTCATCTCATTGCTGAGGATGGCCAGGTCCATCAGAATTGGTCATCATATAGTATTGTTGTTGAAGTATATAATGATCTTCTGGCCCTGCTCGTTTCACTCAGCGTCACTTCATGTAAATCTCTCCGGGCCTCTCCGAAATCATCCTGTTGGTCATTTCTTACCGAACAATAATATTCCATAACATTCATATACCACAATTTATTCAGCCATTCTCCAATTGATGGGCATCCACTCCGTTTCCAGTTTCTGGCCACTACAAAGATTCCTGCCACAAACATTTGTGCACATACAGGTCCCTTTCCCTTCTTTATGATCTCTTTGGGATATAAGTGAACAGGGTTTTTTTTTTTATGGTGAACAAGGACAAACTGGAAACACAAATTGTTATTGCTCTCCATGGTGAATTGTCTTGTCCCAAAACTTTTGAGTTGAACAGTTAACTACCAGTAATGCTATCTGAGGGTTGGTTTCTTTCCTAAGGGTACAGTAACTGAATAAAAGCCAGAAATCTGGCTGAGAAATATTAGAAACTGGGATCTTATTATATAGAAAGTAATTTGTTTCAGTGAGAAAAATATTTCACAGTAGTTGCTCAGTACCTGCTTCTTAATTGTTTTGCTATTGTTTTGTTGGATAGGCAGTTCCAAAACTGTATCCAGCAGTCCCTGCATCAAAGAGACGGCCAATCAGAGTCCTGTCCCTTTTTGATGGTATAGCTACAGGTGAGTCTACTGAAAATGCTCCTGATCTATTTTCTCCTAAGTCTGGGATGACAATGAGGATGCCAGTCTATCCATCTCCATTTCTATGGTAGCAAGACTCCTCTCTGGTCTTTTTTCACAAACTCACTTTACAATTAGTGGGCATAGGAGAAATGAGAAAAGTGAGTAACTTTGAAACTTCCTGTCCATAAAATGGGAGAAGTTTCTGAGGTTATTTATGGTTTTGTTTTGCAAATCAGGAAAGTTTAATAAAAATGGTCATTTTTGTTCTTAAAGAATTTACATTGGAGAGTCCTTAATAGGCAGGATCTCTTTTAGCTTGCCTGTCAGAGTAGGCTTAATGGAAGAGGGGTCACCTAACTAATCTCTAAGGAAGAATAAGAATTTTGATTGTATTTATTTAAGAAAATTTAAAAAAATTAAAATTTAGTAAACATGTAGTATTAAGGATCTTATGTTGTAGTTAAAGAATTTTTGCTTATATGTTATTGGATGGAAGGCACCTTTTATAGTGATAAATAAATGGAAAAGATAAGAAATTTAAATAGTGATTGGGGATAATTTAAAATACTTCAAACTGCAGGGAATGAAATTAAAATGGAATCTGTAGGTACTTAAATTGAATTTTTAAAGAAATAGAATCTTTCCAGGAATGAGGAAGCACAAATGCAAAGCATGGGAAGAGTTAGAATGCTTGAGGATTGGTGAATAGATAGCACATGCTTTCACATTCTAAGAATTGATAGATAGCCTGACCATATCAATTAAGCGGAGATAGAAATAGAGCTCTTATGTAATTAGTGCACTTGACAAAGGCAAGAAGCTGGAAATATGTGTTTATTTGATACTTCTTCCCCTTTTTGTTCCCCTTTCTCCTTAACCCCACACACCAAAGAAGATTACTTTTGATTTGGCCTTGATCTGAACTCTTATCATCCCTTCCATGGAGATGACCTTAGCTCCTGCTATGCTAATGAAACATTTGTTATGCCAGATCTTCCCAAGCTATAGGCTTAGCATTCCTGGTTTCTGATAGACAAAATACTCTTATATTTCTAGAAGAACCCTAGATAAATGAAGAAAGGATCAGCATAAGATGGTTATTAAACCCAGTAAATGTATTTGACCTTTCCTACTTTAAAACTGTGCTCTTGGGGCAGCTAGATGGCACAGTGGATAGAGGGCTAGCCCTGAAGTCAGGAGAACCTGAGTTCAAATCTAGCTTCAAACACATAACACTTCCTGACTGTGAGACCTGGCCAAGTCACTTTAACCTCAATTGCCTCAGGAAAAAAACAAAACAAAACAAAAAAACCTGTGCTCTTGGGAAGCCATAAGTTTCTCTGATCTTTGGAAATGAGGAAGCATGGGTCATGTATGTATCTATAAGCCCTTCCAACTCTTCCATTGAGATTATTGTTAAACCATGGGTGGAAAAAGTTCAAATTTCTTGCACTCTTTATTGACTTTATGGTTTTTAACAGTTGTCCCTTCTACTTATTCCACCAATTCCACGTCCAAATAATAGATAATTTCCTGAGTGGTAGACTTGAACAAATCATCTAATCACCCTCCTTAGTATGTGTTTAAGATGTGCCTCAGGTTGCCACTTGGTGACTAGGCTCATGGTGAAAGTCTTTCCATTTAAATCATTTGTTTTTCTTAGATTGCTCTGGCTCTCTCTGTCATAATTTGTTTTTTTGGGAGTGTAAGTGATCCCTTTGTTACCTTGGCTACTAGAGAAGGTATCCAACAATATTTGTATTTGTATATGATATTTAATCTTCCCTGCCATCATATTATCTCACATAGTTCTAGTTGGTTACTTGACCATATGAGTGTATAGATTCCCATCCCTATAGGGACAAGAATAAAAAGTGAGTCCTCATTACTTTCCTCTGCCTTTGACAGGCTATTTAGTGCTAAAAGAATTGGGTATCAAGGTAGATAAGTACATTGCTTCAGAGATCTGTGAAGATTCAATTGCTGTTGGGACAGTCAAGCATGAAGGGAACATCAAATATGTTCATGACGTCAGAAACATCACAAAGCGCCAGGTGAGTACCCTTGGGCTCACCTCAGTCTAGTAGTAGTAGGAAGAGGAGGAAGAGGAGGAAGAGGAGAGAGTTCTTTTGACTTGACCCTTAACTTAGTTCATATATAAACACATATGATGTAGATACTGACTAGAATTTTCTTTCTTGGCTTTCTGAAAGAATATGTTTTATCTACTGGTCATCCTGCCATCTAGGGGAGGGGGTGGGGGGGTAAGAGGTGAAAAATTGGAACAAGAGGTTTGGCAATTGTTAATGCTGTAAAGTTACCCATGTATATATCCTGTAAATAAAAGGCTATTAAAAAAAAAAAAAAGAAATATGTTTTGATGTATGTGGTATATATGTGTATACCCTACTTGATGGTGGAGAAACTACCTTTTCTAGTAGGACTGGAGGAACTAAAGTCTTAAGTTTAAGTACATAGAAGCATCTTTTTGATTTTATTATAGCTTTTTATATACAAAACAAATGCATGGGTAATTTTTCAATATTAACCTTTGCAAAACTTGCAAAACTTTTTCCCTCCTTCCATCCCCTCCCCTAGATGGCAGATAGTCCTATACATGTTAAATATATTAAAATATATGTTAAATACAATATTTATATACATATTTATGCAGTTATCTTGTTGCACAAGAAAGATATGATTTAGAAAGAAGGCAAATAACCTGAGAAGAAAAAACAAAAATGAAAGCAAATAATAACAAAGTGGTTATGTTGTGGTCCATACTCATTTCCCAATGTTCTTTCTCCAAGTGTAGCTAGAAGCATCTTTTAAAAAAAATAATAGTAATAGCTTTTTATTTTTCAAAATATATGCAAGGATAATTTTCAAGATTTATCCTTGTAAAACCTTGTGTTCCAAATTTTTCTCCCTTCTCCCCCTTCCCCCTCCTTTTAAACAGCAAGTAATCTAGTATAGGTTAAACATGTACAATTCTTCTAAACATATTTCCACATTTATCATTCTGGACAAGAAAAATCAAATCAAGAAGGAAAAATAACAAGAAAGAAAAAAAAAACTAACCAAGCAAATAGCAACAAAAAAGATTAAAATACTATAATGTATTCTGCATTCTGTCCTCATAGTACTCTCTCTGGATGCAGATGGCTCTTTCCATCACAAGTCTGTTGAAATTGCCTTGAATCACTTCATTTTTGAAAAGAGCCAAGTCTATCACAGTTGATTATCATATAATCTTATTGTTGCTGTGTACAGTGTTCTCTTGGTTCTACTCACTTCTTTAGCATCAATTCATGTAAGTCTCTCCAGATCTTTCTAAATCATCCTGCTGGTCATTTCTTACAGTAATATTCCATTACATTCATATACCATTACTTATTTAGCCATTCCCCAACTGATGGGCATCCACTTAGTTTTCAGTTCCTTGCATAGAGTCATCTTTTAATTAAATTTATGCATCAGTGAAGTGGAAATCTAATATTTCTTATGTGACATCTCTTATATAAGACTCCTTTTCCCCTTTGTCTCTTGACATGGCCCTCACTCTACTCATATTCTTATCGCTTATGTGTCAATTACTACAGTAATCTGCTAATGAGGTCTGCCTGCCTCAAGTTTCTTCCCATTCCAATTCATTCTCCTTTCAGATGCTAAATGACTTTCCTAAAGTACTGGGCCAATTTATGTCACCGTTTCTTCTCTCTTCTGTATTGTTCTTCTTTCCTCCCTTCTCGCCTATTCAATAAATTCCCATGGCTTCCTATTAACTTCTTGGATCTAATGTAAATACTCTGTTTGGTTCTGAAAACCCATCATAATCTAGCATCCTCTTATCACCATCCCTTTTCCTTTTAGTCTTCTTATAGCTTACTGTATAATGTGTGCTCTTTGATCCAGTGACACTGGCTTCCTGGATTTTTTATTAATAAAGACACTCCATCTCTTATCTCAGCATTTTCTTTGGGTAGTCCCCATTCCTGGAATGCTTTCCCTCCTCCTCATTGACTGTTAACTTTAAGTCTCGACTAAAATTCTACTTCCTACAGGAAGCCTTCTCCAACCCCTCTTAATCCAGAGTCTCTGTTTTAATTAATTATTTATTGTGTATATGGCTTGTTTTATATGTATTTATTTGCTTAATTTTTCTCCCATTATATTATATGCTCCTGAAGGGCAGGGACTGTCTTTTGTCCCAGTGCTCAGCAAAGTGCCTGGCACATAGTAGGCATTTAATTAATATTTATGCATTGGTTGATAGCATTGAATATCACTTTAGAGGAAAGAACATAATGTCACTTTTTGAAATGCAACATGGCAGGCAAGCCCAGAATGAGTTTATTATTATTGTCTTTTCTGGAGTGCGTTCTGAAACAGCTGTAGTACATGATTTGTTTTTCTCAGATTGATGAATGGGGACCATTCGATTTGCTTATTGGTGGAAGTCCATGCAATGATCTTTCAAATGTAAATCCTGCCAGGAAGGGCTTGTATGGTAAGAATCATTATTTTTGGGTTTTCTAAAGAGTTTGGGAGGTTTCCCAAGGGGCTCATGCAGAGAAAATCCAATGGCTTGGGGTTCATTACAAAGGTTTGTCCTTTTGAATCTTTTCGCAAAGATACTGAAATGAAAGTTTTGTAGGGATCTTTATTTTTAAATAAAATTTTATTGCCCTTAACAGATTTGATACTCTTATGTTCCTTAGGTCAGACATTTTTAAAAAAGAAAGATACATTTTTGTTGATATCTGCTTAAATTTTCTTTTTTTTTTTATTTTTTTTTTAAATTTTCTAAATATTTATTATCATATGGAATGGCTTATATTTTATACATGACCAAAATTTTCCCAATTATTGCTCACTTACCAGAGCCACTCCATATGACAAACAATATCTTTAAAGAAAGATCAGCATAATTAATCAAGATATCAAAAAATATGTGCAATGTAACCATCACACCCAGGGATCCATGCAACGAAATGAAATGGTAGATGCATCTTGTATTACTTTAGGAGTCACGCTTATTCTCCATAGTTGTGCTTTTGAATGATTTGTTCTTTCAATTTCATTATTATGTTTGTTGTAGTGTATATTTGTTTCTTTACTGTGCATATTTAATTTACTCTGCATCACTTTTGTGCTAGCAAAGAATTTGAAAGTAGAGGCCTATTGATTGAAGGGATGGTTAAATAAAATATGGCACCTGAGTTAAAGGTCCAATGCATTAAAAAAAAAAAATTTAAAATTTATGCAATCTCCCATAATTGTGGATCACAAACTAAATATGCTCCAAGTATATGTTAACTTACTAAAGAAAAAAAAATTCAAACCAACCCCTCTCTTCCTCCCCAAAAACAACAACAACAACAACCCTACAATACTTTTGTTTCTTTAGGAAATATAGAATTGAACAAAATCTTGTGCGATATTACAGAATGACTCTTATGTTTGTGTAAACATTATTTATTTCTGTATAGAATATTGGAAATGAAAGAAATCATGTATTTTATCTTGTTATTTTGTGGGTGCATAAACTGAAAGCCTAGGAAAGAAGCTAGGAAAGGTAGCAAATTAGGAGCAAACCTGGGTAATTATTTTGCCTTTTTGGCTTTATTTGCTATCTTTCTGACCACAATTTGATTTTTATTTGTCTTGACCAGAGTAGTAGGATAAAGTGCTATGTGTGAAATAGGATAAAGTGCTATGTGTGGTGTCAGGAGTCAAAGGGTCTTTTCTTAGCCAGAGGAGGTTGAGAAGATTTACAATCCCTTCTGGTTCTACATTTTATGATTTTCTATTAAAATATTTCTAAATTTCTATTTATTTATATAGCAAAGGGAAAGAATCAGCATTAAAAGGATTTGCTACATTGGTATAAAATTACAGGTTTTTAAGAATGAAGGACATAATACTGAATCTACTATACACAAAAGATGGTGGGATGTTAAATCAAAAGGGCTGGCATTCAGGTACCTCTTATATTTTGATTTTCCCTATCTTGTTTCTCTTGTTTTCACAATAGAGGGCACAGGAAGGCTGTTTTTTGAATTCTACCATTTACTCAATTATACGCGTCCCAAAGAAGGGGATGAACGCCCTTTCTTTTGGATGTTTGAAAATGTGGTGGCCATGAGGGTCAATGACAAGAGGGACATCTCAAGGTTTTTGGAGGTGAGTGATCTCATTACCTTTGGGGAAAATGGAGGATGGGATTATGAACTATCTTCATATATCTGAGATCAGAATAGTGTCAAAAGGGATCACATATTTAAAGTATCATAGGTAGATTACTTCCCCAAGAGGATGTTGTGTCTAAGTTGTTGGGTTGGTTTTTAATTATTATTCTGAAGTTGTTTGTTGTACCAAGGTTGGTTGTTTTCCAGAATTCCAGAATCTACTTTATTATCTTGAAAAGGTAGTTTTTTTTTTCCTTGGAAATTACAAGCTTAAAATACTTAAAAATCTTCCCATAATTTTTCATATGAAACGTTTGTATGTTATGTAGTGAGACTGGGTAGCAGTGGTAATAAACTGTTACTTTAAGATCTTTTCTGAGATCCTACAACCCTATTCCCATCCCTCCAGGACAGAAAGTCTAAGTATCAGATGCTTGTACCCATTTTTTCCCCTGGCCACATCCTTTTATAGGCAAACTATAAAACTTAAGAATTCATTATAACAATATTGCCCAGGCCTCTTGTCTATGCATTGTTACAATTAATAATCATTATTAATGATTACAGGTTGGAGGCCTCAATATCCACTCCTAAGTTTTATCTATATTGATATTTGGTTCCTTTGTTTTTTTTAAATTTCCTTTGCTCTACAGTGTAACCCAGTAATGATTGATGCCATAAAAGTCTCAGCTGCACATCGAGCTCGCTATTACTGGGGCAACCTGCCTGGAATGAACAGGTAAGTAACTAACCTCCTAGCTTAAGTTTTGTAATATACTCACTGGGGCCCTGATAATGGATTTTTTACTGGAGTCCCTGATTGAAAAATGTTTTGAAGGACAAAGTACACAAATGTATTTTTCTCCATTCCTACCCTTCTATTTTAGGTTATCTGGAGAGTATTTCACTTCTCCAATAAGATGGCTGAACTTTAGGCAGGAGTGATATGGGAGAGACCACATCTCATCTTTGGTGTGTGTCCTGAGTTTTATGGAAGTGGGAAGAGTGGTTCTTCCTCAGCCCATTTGAGTAAACCAAGAGTTTCTTTCCTCTTGGTGTCAGGTTACCTTGCATTTTATTCATTTAATTTACCTGTTTACTATGAGACTATGTTGGCTCTTAATAATACAACAATAGAAGTCTTATTATTAGAAAATTTTTTGTAGTACAATGTTCCTGAGATGCATGGCTTGGGGGAAGTTTATATTTTGTGGTGGCTTCATTTTACCCTGATTCTAACAGCCCAGTTTTCCTTATTTTTGAAAAATCAGAATCCTACCCTAATTTTATTAGTGATTTTGATTGACTGGACTTGGGAGCATAGGGAAAAGCCCTACTTGGTAACTTTTAAGCCATGACAGTAAACCCTCCAATGAATTGGCAAGGTAGTTCTTTTAGGATTTGCATTAGTCTAAGATTTATTCCAATAATCCAGAGATTATGACTTTGACTCTCTTGTTGGCTCAATGAGATATAGTTTCAGGATTGTTTTTGAAGTTTAAGAGACTTCTTCACTTTCATATATAGTTCTGTTTGGACAGCATAGACCAGACTAGTGAGGTGAGTTTACCTATGACTTCATCTAATCAAATGCATCTTATCTCCTTCAGGCATTTTGGAAAATTTTTGGGGGGGGATGGGGAGAGAATTCCTTGCTGAATGATCAAATAAAGTATATTTTACCTCAAACTATCATAGTCTGAGATGAATAGGTTCAGAAGCAAGTCTCTCTTTCTTGGCAATCCACAGAACTTTGATCTGCTTACCTTTAGTGATTATATAAATTATAATTGTTGGTCTGAGTGGATTATATGAATACTGGAGAGGCTCAAAGATCACAATAACTTGAAATTAAATAGGGATAAAGTCTTGCCTGTTCTGTCTTTTTCCAAGTACAATGTGGTCCCCTGTTAGAATAATATTACTGAATATGAAACATGGTATTCTGAGGATCACATAAATTGTGTTGGAGGAAAAAAATGAGCACCTACTAAACTTTGTCACAGTTTTTCATCTTTGGATAGTTATATCTGAAGGTTATTATTTGTTGACATTCAACAAAGCAAGTTCTTACTGTGTGCCAAGTACTTGGCTACAAGGTAAAATGAGTTGTTCCCTTAATCAATTTACCTTTTGGTAGTATATTTATTCCCTCTATAGGCTATACTAGATTTAGCAAACACAACAGGGAGAAATTTTTGATTTTTGACTCTACAGTATGGAAGTCATGAGGGATAATCAGTTTCAACATATGAATATGATTTTAGAAGTGAGAATTTGGAAGACTAGACAATGTTCAAGGTCCCTTTCTGGGTCTTCGTTGTTTGGGAGTTTCTAAGGAAGGACATTCATAGTATGAAGTATGAAGATTCATATCACTCCCACAAAAAGGAGGCATGTTAAGTGATCTTTATTTTTATTTTTGGAGATATGTAGTCATTGAGAAATACAAGTAGAGTTCTTTTGTTAGCCTTGTAGAGAAAGGGTCCTGGCTTGACATATATGTAATGTTAAAATTCCTTTTCTGAGACTTATATTTGTGGTTTCTTGCTGTTAAATCTTGCTTGTAGTAGCAGTGCAGTAGAAATATTTACAACTACAGTTTTAAATAAAGAGTATTTGGTCACAGAACCTTATGTAAATAATGCCTAAATTGGAGGATTGACTCTAATAATATTCAACCAAAGTTTTAGTCATTGCAACCTTGGTTGATTGGATTCAGGTAACTGGGATTCTGTATTTCCTGGACATATATGGACATTTTAGGTCATTTTCTAATTATCCTGTGAAGTGAATGAGGCCCTCAGTAAGAAGCATGATTTATTCACCATAATTCAGTTTGAGAACCAGGCTCTCATAAATTGCCCTTCCTTTTATATGTCAAATTATTTCCTATGGTACTAGAACTCTTTCTTTCCTATGTATGCACAAAAATAGCATCTTCTCCTGCAATAAAAATTGTGGATAAAATTGCTTTCCTTCTCTGTATCATGAGACACTAGTGTGATCCCTTTTTATTCTAAATTCTGATATTTTTCATTGTACATTCACTCTGAAGTCTGTGTTAGCTCAGAATCTTAGAACTGTAGTCAGGGAGCTTTTTTCTATTTCAGTATGCTGTCTCTAACCAAATGATCATGAAATCTCTTAAAGAAGACTTCCAGGTTAGGAGAATTTCAGTGAGGCCGAGGGACTCTTGTTTAAATCTGGAAAGCTCTAATATTCATTTTTTTGTCCCATACTGCAGCTCTTTTATTTAACCTTTTAAATTATTGAATGAAATCATCAGTTTTGTGTGGTATCTCACTCTTCCCTGTCTCCCAGAGTCCATTTTCCAGTCCTAATAACTTGAATCACTCTCCTTGTCCTTTTTCCCCACCCATGCCTCTTCTAAAAACTTGTGGTATGTTCTCATCTTCTTTTAGAGCTTTTAGAGCCTTCTATTGATGCAGCTTTGGAGCTGCCTTATCAAGTTGTGTCATTGTTTGCTAGTCTTAACAGTAGATGAGACTATAAAGGAATCACTGGCTTAGAAGGCAGCTGGAAGCAGAGTAGATTTATTTGTGGACTGTAGAACATAATGAGTTTTGGCTGTTCCCAGGCCGGTGATAGCATCAAAGACCGATAAACTCGAGCTTCAGGACTGCCTGGAGTACAATAGGATAGCGAAGGTAAGCTTGTTCTGAAACATTATCCTCTTCATTATGAAAATGTGTGTGCCTTTTTACTAGAATCTAAGGGATTTGATATTTTAGGGTCCTTTCCTTTAGGAAAGGGATAACCCTTGGGATTCCTTGTGAGGAGATCCTTGTCTTTTTCCCCAGTGCCCTATCTATTTTATCTATGCCCTCTAGAGGTCTGGCTAGACTTTTAAGGCATATTTCTTATGAACTCCCCCTTTTTTGGCCTCCAGCTGAAGGATTTCTAGAGCCTAACAACTTCTGCTTTTGAATTGTCACATGGAGGCTTCTTGAGGACCAGAAACCCTGAGCTGCTTTTTCTTTCTCTTCTGAGAAGATAAAAGAAATGGCTTAGCATAGCCTTGGGGGTTGGCTGCTCCAGTAAATTGGGTTTGTTTAGAATTCTATTGATTGTGACTGACTTGCCTGGCTTACATCCTCTTTTCTCACTGACCTTGAGTTGTACATACAATGGTTTTGTCCTTTCCTCACTGTTACTCAAATCAAAGCTTTGTCTTCCACTTGGATATCAGTCATTCTTTCACCCACTTAGTGACCCAGTAGTTTTCTTTGTTCTTTACCTAATGTTTTTGTTCCCCAGTTAAAGAAAGTACAGACAATAACTACTAAGTCGAACTCGATCAAACAGGGGAAAAATCAGCAATTCCCTGTTATCATGAATGGCAAAGAAGATATATTATGGTGCACAGAGCTAGAAAGGTGAGCAGACTTGGGGTTGAAGGCCCAGAGAGAAACAGAGAAGGTGGGTTGGAATGGGATCAAGTACAGGCAAAATTATAGAATTGGTGATTTTCTAAACTATCCACACATTTGTGATTGTCAGTTGTGTTGCTTAACACAATGGTTTTAAGAAAAGTAAGAGAATTCAGCAACTTGACATATTTCTTGTGTATCTGTTCCTGGACTTCCCTTCTATCTTTTCCCTATTCCTGTTTTATTAATTTTTTTTCCTGTGACTTTGCTTGATTCTGGAGATATAATGGGGCCTCTGGATTTGGGGAGTTTGTCCTACTTGGGAAGACAAGGCATCTATGCATATCACTACGATATATATATCTGTTTAATTAGTTCACTACTTCCTAGAAGCTAGGGTGACAAGAAAGGCCTCATGTAAGACAGCAGGTAGACTTTGAAGGTTTTCAAGGATTAGGTAGAAATATTGCAATAGTCGAGGTATAGTAATGTCTAATTTTGTTTTAAGTATATAAAGGGAGAATAGACTATGAGATAATGTTTAGTCCTGTCCTCTATTTGGTTTCATGAAAGATGTGATCAGTCTGTTAGTTTGTTTATTTCCCATTTGGAAGAGACCAAATGCAGATTTCCAAGATAAAAGCAATTTTGTGTCTTTGCTGATCTCTTAATGACCATTCACTATGTGTTTCTCAAAAGAGAAGATGGGATTGGGTCCACCAATATTTTCACTTTTCATTAGTGCATTAAATTGAGGCAGATCTCTAGGCTTTTAGATTATATATCAGGCTTGGATCTGGCTCAGAAGATTATGTGATCTCTCCTTCCCATCTGATATTGTGACCTTATAGAAGTGTTTTTTCCAACCATATTATTTTATAGTTGAAAATTATACCTTCAAAGGGTATATGACTTGCTTATTGTTATAGGAATAAGGAAAAGGAAAAAAAAAATTTATCTCTAAATTCTCCTACCTCCTTTTTTACGCCTACCTCCTTTTTTATTCTTCTATTGAGAAAGCTAGAAAAATAAAAACTATTACAAATATAGTCAAGCAAAACATTCTTTATTAACTATGTCCAAAAAAAAAAAAAAGCCTTAATCTCCCTGAGTCTCCTTCTCTGTCTAGAGGTAGGTGGTGTTTTTTGCAACACAGATTTCACAACTGGAGTCCAAATACCCTGACTCCATGTACTATTCTTATCTTAGTGACATTAAAGAAACACATCAAATGTTGACCTTAGGTTTTCCTTAATGGATGCTATGGTGTGCAACTGGTGAGGTGGGTAAGTGACATAGTACATAGAACACGGACTTGAAGTCAGGAAGAACTGAATTGAAATCCAGCCTCAGATGTTTATTAGTTGTGTGACTCTGGGCAAATCAGTTAATCTCAGTTTCCTCATCTGTAGAATGGAGATAATAATAGAACCTAAATTCCCAGAGTTGTTATGAGGATGAAATGAGATAATAATTAAAGCACACAGTACAGTGCTTTGCTAGTTATTAACTATTATTGGTATAGAATAATGATGGCTAGAGGTGTCATGGGGAGTTAGTTGCAGGCTCAAATTGAATTATCTTTGAAATTGAATAGATTCCCCAATTGCAATTTTAAATATGTGTTTTATGTGTTAAGATTGGACCAGATCAATTTTAGGAATTTTAGTATAGGTATACATTAAAGGACCTCAATCTTTACTTTAACTATAGTTTTCCCCCAAAAAAATTTGGCACCAGCCTTGGGTGAATCAATTTTGCTGCCTCTCATATCCCCGTATTTTGCCTTGTTCCTGCTCCCAGAATTTTTGGCTTTCCTGTCCATTACACCGACGTGTCAAATATGGGTCGAGGTGCTCGCCAGAAGTTGCTGGGCAGATCCTGGAGCGTCCCTGTTATCCGGCATCTTTTTGCCCCACTGAAGGACTACTTTGCCTGTGAATAACATATGGGCTGGAACTGACAGGTGGAAGGGGATTTTGGCCATGGGAGGAGGGTAATATTGGGGAAGAACCGTGACCAGGGATGGCAGAACTTCTAGGTTCTTCTCCCCCTCTCATCTTCCCCTCCCAAGTTCTAGTCTCTGCTATTCTTCAGTTTTGTTGCTGTGATGAATAAGGTCAAACCAAGACCTAAACCATCAGTCATTACATGTACCTCAGACTTCTCCCCATTTGCTCAGTGGGACTCTTGTTTTTGAGACACACTCCTTCAGATGACCTGTTCAAACTATTTCTCTGAAGCCTTACAGACAAGTTCTACCACTTGATTGTGGCCACTGAGAGGGGCAAGACCGGTGCTTCTGTCTTTTTTTTTTTTTTTTTTTTTTTTTTTAACTACACTTGAAATAGAGATTTTTTAGTGTTTTTTTTTTTTTTTTTTTTTTTTTTTTTTTTCCCCTCACAAAATGATGGCTTAAGTATGTAGAAATAAGGTGTCAAACCTTGGTAGGTCATATTCTGAAGCAATAAGACAACACAGGTGTCAAGAATGCCATTAAAACAATTTTTTTGGGGGGGTTGTTATTCCTTGTGCAGTGAAATATAATCCTATTGAGAAAGTTGTAAACATAGCTGTATGGAACTACTGACAGACCGACTTATATACAGATGAAGCTGAAAGAAACCGAGCAGCAAATGATGATTTTTCTAGTAATTAGTAACAATAATTTGTATGTTCTCCAATATTTTCTACTTCATTAAAATAAAAAAAGAATAAAAACTCCCTCACCTTAAAAATTAAAATAAAAATCAAGGACTAATGATTTTGAAAAACTTGGGTGCAAATCAATGCCCATTTAATACCTCCAGGCATTTTGGAAAGTGATAAATCCAGCTGGGCTGGTTTCAACACATTTCCAGTGCATTTAAAGTAAGTCATTGACACAGACTAATTGAAATTATTCATTGTCCTGCTATACTACTTCATGATGGCCCTAAAGGGGGGATATGGGGAAGATAGAGGGACTGGAGTAGTAAACAGAAGCATTCATTCTTTGTTAGGATTTGGGATATCTTTTCTCCTGTGTAATGTTGCAGTCAAAGACCCAAGACTGAACAGGCAGCTAAATGAATATGTGCCTTAAAAGTGTGTGTTATGATTCTCTAGGCTGCTAACCTCCCCGTCACTTTGGCTCTCTCACCACTTTCTCTCCCAAAATGTGGTAGAGGAAGGAAAAGTCCTCATCTTTTCTTTACTCAGGTGGCACTTTGCTTAGTAACTGCTAGGTGCATTATTTGTGGTGACAGAGGTTGATTGCATGATAACCCCACAATCTTGTATTGAATCACCTTCCTGTAGTGGTCATGTTTGGGGTTCAGATGCACATTTTTTGTTTTTATTTTTTCATCTAAAAGATGGAAAGTCTGTAATAACCCTGAGGCTTCCTCCAGAAAATTTTTATCTGCTATGACACCTGTCTTTTAATTCCATATAGGAAATTTTTTAAGGGGAGGAAGCAACTGGGGAGGCAGCATTTCAGAAATGCTATTGTAATGGTTTTAAGGCCTTTTACTCTTACTGGTGCTATTTTCTAGAATAAAGACATTACTGTTGACAGTTTTTCTATCTTTTTATGTTTGTGTTTCTTTCTTTTTTCTTTTTTTTTTTTTTTTGGTAACAATAGCCAAATAACAAATGAAAAACTGCCTTGTTTAAAGTTTTCCCAGTTTTTAGAATGGAAATTGATGAATGCCTAGAGTTTACCTTATTATAATGGTTTAATTAAAAATCAGTATTTCTCTATGGCCTCCTTTTGTTTTTATTAAATGTCATAAGGGGAAGATAAGATGCATGAGGGTGACTGGAAAACAAACACATTACCATGCGGTATCTATCCCTCGTGGGGAAATGCATCTGAATTGCATTTCTCTGTGTCTTCCATGTCCCCTTCTCAGAACCAAACAATTAAACCACAGATACATATACTCATCACGGATGAATAAATGAACATGCATTGTTGCCCATTTTATGAAACGAAGTGACACGAGGACGACCCCTTCACAGTCTCACTGAAGGTTTTCACGAATATGCAGTGGCTGCCATCATCCATCTTTTAGGTGCTATAGAGGGAGTATCTGCTGCAGAAGACTTTTAGGACCTCAGGACTAGTTTAATCCCCTCGTTTGGAATTCTAGAGAGAAGATAGTTGCCCAAGGGGGTAACTAGTAGAATTGAATCCTCCAGAGTCTGATTCTGTGGAAAAATGCCTTCTAATGCCAGGGCTCCTTTAGGAATTAGAAACTCAGGGTTTGAGGTTGCTAAGACAGACGATGAGCATGTACCTCCTTTCTAATGAGCTAAATGAGCTCTTTAGCATAATAAAACATGTTATTCCTTTGTGGCTCAAATCTGGCTCATCAGAAATGTTTATTGTCCTTAGACACCAAGCTCAGGCAACATAGTGTACTCTTTTCAAGGCCGAGATAAAATGAAACAGACCAAACAAGCCCGTTTTCGAAAACCCAAGAAGGAACATGGACAAACTTCAGAGGTGAGAGATTAGGGTTCAATGAGTATGCTACAATGACACAAGGATGATGAAAAGATCATTGGTTGGAAATTGTATCTAATCATTGATTCAGAAAAGTTAGTATTCTCATAGTAATGTCTTTGGAGAGAAGGTGTCTTATTTATAATGTACTCTGCCTCCAGAATTCTTAAAAAAAATTCTGTCAGAAAAATCCTTGTTCTGCCCTGAATTCTTACCAGTCTTGTTTTTAATGCTTGCCTTCATATCCCTCATAGTAGAGGGTACAGTTCTGGTGGTCTGATTGTCCCAGGGATATGGTTTTCACTGTGCCTCTAGGAATGTTTTATTTTGCCTTCCATTGGATTTTGAATAACTATTGTAGCCCCTTTCTGGTATTATCTAGTAATCATTGACTGTTTTACTGGATGCTTTGATGAATGCTCTGCATCTATAATTTGCTGTCTTTTTTTTTACTACCTCTTTGATTGTTCATGTGTAATTCTAGACAAATGAAGCAACTACTCTGCTATAGACAAATTCAGTATTTAGTTTCAGAGAAGATGCTGACCTGCACTGGTAAAGGAATTAATTTTTAAATTTAATTTTTATGTTTGCATCCTCTCCTCTTTCTCCCCATCCCCAACGACAAAGAAATAAAACTTCTTATAAATATATAAAGTTCAGCAAACCAAATTCTGCATTGGCCATGTCTAGAAACATGCATTAATTTGCATACTTGCGTTTATCAATTGGTAGAGGAGTTTTATCTGCTGCTCTTTACACCAAAGCAATCAATTTTTTTTCATATACTATGACTTTGGCTCTCAGTTTTCTCATCTATAAAATATGAAAAGTATTATATAACTTATAAGGTCTTTATCAATCTGCAGTTTGATCACATGAATATTGGTTTTGCTCTTTTGGTCTTAGTATCTTTAAAACAATAGAGTTAATAGAGGAACTCATGTCTTTTTTCATCCAACATTTTGTAATCCAGTCTTATTTATGCCATTTATAATAAGTACAGATATAATAAAGATACCCGAGCTTCCCAATTCACTTTGAATTCAGAAATAAGGTGATGTTAGGATCCTCCTGGCATTACCAGGATAGGCCAGTTGTTTTGATGGATGTATTGTTAAATAAAAACTGTGAAAAGGAGTCATGATCCTTCAGTGTTAAAAATCTCTGGCATACTTTTAAAAATTAATACCTTTTTTTCTCTTTCCCCATCTTGTACACCTTCACCCACCATTAAGCAAAAACAAATTGTATTACTTTATGAGGCTGGCAATACCTTTCTGTCTATAATTGGGAAGCATATTTTAAAATCAGGATTATTTGACCAAAATTTGGAGAAACTGAAAAGTGTTTTAGCAGAACTTCTTTTTAGACCAACAACTCATTCTGTCTCCTATGATTAGCTCTAAATAGATAAGTTATTTAGATATTAATGATCATATAAACAAAGGATTAAACTAGAAGTCACCTCTTGCATCTATATCTAGGGGAAGAGTTCATGGTCAAAGAACTAATAAAGAAGATCATAGGTTAAATGGAAAATTTTGATTATGGAAATTGATTATGAAAATTATAAGGATACATTTAAGTGGAAAAAATTTCAGGGTCCAATTGGGTAACAAAAACAGAGAAAATCATACTAATAAATAGGTAAGCAAAGCAAATTCCTGAATTATTCAGGTCCAAATAGGTATATTTCACTTGACTTCTTGATTTCAGTAAACTCTTTGTCAGCTATGATAGTACGCTGCTTTTTTGGTGCTCTGAAGTTTTGGCTTGTCTGCTTTGATTAAAAAACTATTATTTGAAAGATAAAAGTAAGGAACAAGCCATCTTCCACTTGATATATGTTTAAAGTATATAAACAAGTGGTTGAAAATTGAAAGCAGAAATCCAACCTAACAGATGTATGAAAAAAATGTTCCAGGTAATTTTTAGAGATTCAAGTTAAAACAGCTGTGAGGTACCACCTCCTACCCATTATATTGACAAAATTGATAAGTATTGGTGGGGTGCCATGTCAGAAATGGGCAAATTAACATTTTAGTGAATTGGTAAGTTGGTCTAGCCATTCTACTAAGAAGGTTGAAATTATGACACAAAGATCACTAACATACATATCCTTTGGTACCTGAATGCTACTATTAAATTCATCCATTAAAGAGACAAATGAAAAAAGCACCCATCCCTTCTATTTCAGTGCATGGGTGTCTGGTATAAGAAATAGTTTTAGTCTTACATGATGGAATCACTTGAAGGTAATGATGGATATGATTTTAAATGAAGGAATAAGTGAATTCTAATGATAAGGTCCTTGCCCTCAAGATATTCTTCACATAGAGAGTCAAGACTCACATAGTTTAAAAAAAAAATGTGGACAATGCAAGAAATACAAACAGGAGAGAAAATGATTACTGGCTTGACACAGTATCTTAAAGTGTTTTGACCAATTTAATTCTGGGAAGGCAAAGCTGGTAGCCAAGGGCAGAATCTGACAAGATAACACGATTTAAAAAAAAAAAAATGTGGTGCCTGTCAGATTAATGCTAGTAAGTTTCCTGTAGTTAGAGGTAGTTTTTTGTTGTGATTTCTTTCTGGGATATTGTATACATTATCTTTGTTTAGCTATACAACTATATATCCTCTAAGGTCCTTTGTGATTTTATGGAATGTGAATCGGATATTAAAGGATTGGAAGTACTTTGATAAGAGGAGGCAGAAGGACCCTTTTATTTTATTTTATTTTATTTTTTCAGTTAAGTATTTTTTCTATTTCTCATCCATTCTAAATGGGGAAAAAGGACCCTTATAACAAATATGCATAGTCAACCAAAACAATTTCCCATTGACCAAAAATATTCATTTTGTATTTTGAGTCCACCAATTGTGTTAGAAGATGGGGTGTATTCACCAGTTTTATTGAATTGAGGTTGATGTCTGCATTGATCATACTTCAAGATTTTTATTTGTCCTTATATAAAGTCTTTTACTGCTCACTTCATTCTATATCACTTCATATAAGTCTCAACAGATTTCTCTAAACCTATCCCCTTTGCCATTATAGTGTCAGTATTTCTTTATATTCATTTACCATAATTTGTTTAGTCATTCCCTATTGGTGGTCCCTCCCTTAATTTTCCAGTTCTTAATATCACAAAAATTGTTGCTATATTATAAAATCTAAGTCTTTTATTTGACCCCTTTGAAGTAGACTTAGTAGTGATAATGGCATGTTATTTTTAGGCAAACTTTATTAACTTTGAAGGCTTAATTTCAAGATGAGCCAAAACAGGAAATTCTTAGAGATCCATATCTCTACTGAAAACTGACAGAATTTTCAAGTTAAATAAAAGCAAAGAGGCTGCTGCAACACATAAATATACATGATGACCAAGTTGAATTTTTACCAGGAATGCAGAGTTCATTCAATATTAACAAAACTATAAAATACAATAGATCGTAAGAAAACTACTAAAACTACATGTCAATAGATTCTGAACATCTTTTTGGAAAATTATACCACTATTTAGAGGAATAAATGGACCTTTCCTTAATATGGTAAGTATTTTCTGTCCAAGAGCCAACATCGCAAAGCAAGGATGTCCATTTTCACCACTATTATTTGTTATAGTGCCAGAAATGCCAGCAAAAACAATAGGACCAAAAAAAAAAAAAAAAAATCAAGGGGAGAAGAAACAAAATTAGTTATTTATTTTTTTTGCAGATGATCTAAAAACCCAGGACAATGATTTTACTCTTAACAGTCATTTGGCAAGACTTTATCATATGAGAGTTATGTTAGTATGTTAGGCACCAAGAATAATATAGAATATAGAATAATATTAGTATGTTAGGCACCAAGAATAAGTGAAAATTAAACCATCCCCATGCTCAAAGAACTTGCATTTTATTATGAAACATGTTAGAGCTAAGTCAACAATGAAATATATTCAAAGTTAATACAAAGCATTTTAAATGGGAAGAGTACTTGCAAGTAGTAATCAAAAACACTTGAACTTAGAAGGAAGTTCAAACATGATGAAAAATGCCTTCTAAACATGAAGATCTACTTGTGCAAAAACAGAGCTAGTAGATCGGGATGTAATGGGAAAAATAACTAGGCCAATTGATTGAATTATATACTATGGGAAGGGGAATAAAATAGTATAAACCTGACAGGATAGTTATATTATGCTGGGTTTTAAACACTACACAAAGGAGTTTTTGTTTATTGCCAGAGAGAATAGGTAACAATTTCCATTCCTGAAGCAATATTTGGGGAATACCAGTTTGACAGCTGTTTGTTGAGCTTGTAGAGGGGGAGAACTTGGATCGAAGAACAATTAGAATTTTGTAATAATTCTGATAAAAGAGGGTGAAGTCCTAAGCTAGTAGGGTGGTTATTGTGTGAATGGATAGAAGGGGAAGGATGTAGAGATGTTTGGCAGTCAGAATTAAGGAGAGTGAAGAGCTGAGAATATTGTTTGTTTATTTGAAATAATGGTACCCTTGAGAGAAGTAAGGGAGATGGTTTTGGTGGGAAAGTTTTGTTTTTGACATACTGACTTTCGGGATGCCTAAGGTTATTTGGGGTATTAATTGGGTCAGAAGCATTTTATAGGAATCATGTATTTATTAAACACAGAACTATATTATTTTGATTTGATTACATTTTGTATTCTGTACATAGTAAGCTATGAATGTATAAAATGTAAGTTCTTAGAGTAGGATTTGCTTTTTTTGTCTTTATCCTTAGCATTCCAACACAGTGCCTGAGCATGTAATAAATGTTCTAGGCTCAAAAAATGTTTGCTGATTGATTCATCCGTTGATAATTTGGAAAGTAAGCCCCCCACTCTTTTTTTTTTTTTCCAATTATGACTCAGATAATTTTTTAGCTCAAAGAGGAAATTTGGGGAAGAAAGAAAATCTAAAAATAACTTAAGTTGATAGAGAATGAGAAAGGAAGAACTGGGCATTTACTAAGTGCTTACTGTATTCAAACTGCTAAGTTCTAATGATACAAATATAAAATATGGGTCAATGAGACACATTTTGGAAAGTTACAGGTATTGTAAATGTAACCCTAAGAGGAAATTTCTGTACCTTTCCCAGTAACTGACAGTAATGATTTGATTTTAGTTTGATACTGGAAACTGGTAGAAGACAACAGATGAGTATGGAAGAGGGACATTTTATAATTTTTATAAATTTTATAAACATGACATCGAGAAGACAAGTGACTTACTAAGTTATACATTTAGCAAATTACAGAGCTGAACTGAAGGCTAGTTTTCTAGAATTCAGTCCAATGCTCTTTCTGTCCTTTATCTCTGGGGATAAGTAGTTTCATTTGCTAGATGAGTGTTAGAAAGTATTAGAAAATTTTAAATATCTCTTTCATGGTGGCACAAGTAGCAAGAGGCAGATCTGCAACTGTATCCAAGTTTTTATTACTGTTTTTAAGTTTCATTCATTCATTTATTATGTTCAAAATTTTTTATTTTCTGTTTTAATATTTCCCTTTATATTCCTCTGCCAATACACTCTCAGCACTCTTTTACTTAGTGGACCACCTTTCTCTTGTTAGAAAGGAAAATGGTAAAAACTTATATACTGACTACATCTGAAAGCATGCACACCATTTCATAACAAAAGCCCATCCCCCAACAACAAAAAGTATATGATGTATCTCTTTCTCTCTTTCCCTAGGCCCAAGATTTTTCACCACAATTGCTGAGATTCTTTTAATGTCCTTTTAATTTCCATTATAGTCATTGTATATAAAATCATGGTTTTCCTGTGCCTGTGTATATTACTCAGCTTCAGGTAATTTTAATCTTCACATGTTTCTCTGTATTCCTTCTAATCATAATTTTTATAGCCCAATGACATTTCATTATGTTAATATGTGACTATTTGTTCAATCATTCTTCAATTTTATAACTAGATTTTCTGATTCCAAGTCCAATGCTTTTCTTACTGTGGAATTCAATGAGTTATGAGCCCATGGAAGAAGGATTTCCTTTTCAGGCAATCTCTCTTCTGTTTCAATCACCATTTTTTTTTTTCTCCTTTCTTAAAAAAAATGGGCTTTGAGGTTAGGTATTTCATCATCTTTTTTTTTTTTTTTTAATGGCTTTTTATTTACAAGTTAAATGCATGGGTAATTTTACAGCATTGGCAATTGCCAAACCTTTTGTTCCAATGTTTCTCCTCCTTCCCCCCACCCCCTCCCCCAGATGGCAGGTTGACCAATACATGTGTATGTTAGAGTATAAATTAAATACAATATTAGTAGGCATTTCATAATCTTGGCAGAGCAGAGTTGCTCTCTGGGAGAAGCAAAACACTAAGGTGATTTTTGGGCATTTTGGTAGAGGTAGCTTGTCTAGTACTATTTGCATATACTGCAAGTTTCCACAATGGTTTCCTAACAAGGAAAATTTTAGTTTTCAGATGATTCTCTTCAGGCTTTTGAACTAATGCTGAGTATGACACTCCATTAGTTTTCATGTGTACAAATGTTTTTCAGATACAACAGTGTGCTTCCCTTGTCACAACCCTGTGATTTATGGAGTAGTATGATTTTTATTACTTTGTTATTATTTATGTTTAAAACATGGTCAAACAGATTTCTCAGTTTGAAGTAGCTTTACAGCAGGGTGTAATGGAAAGAGTGATAGGCTTGGGAACAGGGAAAGGAGAGAATTTGCTTAGAATCCTGGCTGGTTTATTCTTAGAATCTTATGATTTGCCTGTTGTTACCTATCTAGTTTGTATTATCATCAGAACTTAAACTGAAGTCTAACACTTTTCTGTGTCACATTTGCTAAGTAGAGAAGACTTAATCAACTTGGTTTCATGGAACTCACATTTTGGCGACTATATCTCTGTAATTAATGTCAAATGAATGTTGAAAACCTAAAGAATAAAACATGTATTTGTCAATCCCAGCATTTCTAGACTTGTCTGGGGCTTATATTGCATTTTATGGTATAATGAGAATTAAAAAAAAATTTAATTTCCTTTTATCCCTTCTGCAACTTTTGTTTACTATTAACCTCATCTGACCAAAACCTGTCCAATGGTATTAAAAATTTACTAAAAACCTTAAACATACTGTAGATAAAAAGCCAGAGGAAAATTCTCAAATGTCTCCTGATTCCTTGGTGACATATCTTCTCCCTCAATCAACCTTATCTGTGAACCTTCTAAATATAATTTAATCTGTAACTTGACAGTTTACCTATCTGATTTGGAATATTAATGATTCATGTTTTATGTTTTTTCTGAGGAATGAACCTAGGTTTTAATCTTTATTTTCTACAATGATTTGGCAAGAGTCCCTTAAAAACAAATCAAGAGAAACAAATGTAAAGTCAAGGGGCCTTGAAAAATAATTAGTTCAAAACTCCTCTAAATTACCCTATTTTCTAGATTAGAATATTGAGGCCCAAGGCATTTAAGTGATTTATCTACAGTCACATAAAGTTGGGATTTGAACCTCGGTCCTATGACTCCAAATGCAGTGTTCTTTCAGCTTTAATTGTTCCTTTAATGTCAAGATTATTAAGATTCTTCCATGGGACTTTTAGTACTGATCTGGGAAAAACAGCATCATCGAATAGGCCTTTAGTTCCAGGGGAAATCCCTGTGGGACTTCTACTATCCATGTAATGGAAAGGATACATGCTTCAGGCTAGGAGAGTTTTTGAAGAGGAAACTCTTTTCAGAGGTACTTTTTTTGTTGTTCTAAGAGGAAACCATTTATTTCTTATTGCTCAAAGGGCAAGCAATCTGCAAACAGGTACAATCTTGGCATAGGAATCAAAATTACCTCCCTAAAAGGATCTGTAAGGCAGCTTTGATTGTCATCCTTTAGTGGAAGCAACTTGCCTTTGGCACCTGTGACAATGCTATGGTGATAAATATTGAAATCTGCTTTTCCCATTTTTTCTTTTCTTTGAAAGATTGTTCACACAAACATTTTCTAGTCTCATACCCTAGATGTACATGCTGTGTCAGGTCGCCTTGCCTTTTGACACCTGACAGAATCTGTTTCGGTTGATTTCCAGTTCTAGCACTTCCTACCTTTAGATATCCTCCTTAATTTTTTTATTTTTATTTTGTGAAATATTTTTCAATTGGTTTTGCATGACTATATACCCTATAGCAAATTGCCTGATATTTCAGGGAAGGGAAGGAAGGCGGGGAAAGACAATTTGTAATTCAAAATGTAAAAAAAAAGAAAGTTTTTTTATGTAACTGGAAAAAAAATAAAATATTTTTAAAAACACCGAAAATTTTCAGGTTAAAAGTATTTCCCAATGATAGGTAAAATTTTTTAACAATTCATTAAAAAAATTTTTTTTGGAGTTCCAAATTCTTTTCCTTCTTCCCACCACTCTCCTCTCCTTTGAGAAAGCAAACAAATGTATAAGATATTTTTGAGATTCCCCCTTAATGACCGCCACAGCCTCAAAGGTCCAGAAGAAAAAGGCTCATCCTTTCTCCTTGACGCTGTTGTGGAGGTGGATTTGAAGAAGTGATCTTCTGGTTCCTGCCTATGAGAGACCACTGGGTCTCTTTTTTGTACATAGTAAAAAGATGTGGTTGTACTAGATGGTTTCTTACAGTTCACGCAAGATGCCGCACGTCCTCTCTCCTCCTCATCTCCGCTTAGAAACTCTAGTTTTCTTTCAAGACTAGCTTAATCTTAATTGTCTAAGAGGCCTTACTCTTCCAAAGTTAGCTTGTATTTATTTTGTATATATTTGGTGATGTCCTAGAGAGAGGAAGATCCTTGACGACCGGGATTTTTTTTACTTTTGCTTTTGTATTATGGCACGGAGCAGGAGAATTTGTTGATTTATTGATTTCTAATCAAATCACCTGACTGTCGTTTTATTATTACATGCCTTAAAATAGCTGACTTTACGGAGGAGGAAACTGAGGCAAACGACTTGCCTGGGTCTTAGGGCAAGATTAGATTAGTAGCAGGTCTTCCTTCAGGCCCTGCCCCCTACCCACTGCGCCATCCAGCTACCCCGCTATTAAGTCACATCAATATATTTACAGTTGTGAATCTGACATCCAAGCACCCTTCTAGCTCCGAGCTTCTGAGTGCGTGTTGTAAGACAAATAATTCTTTAAGACTGATCCGCAGACCGCAGACCGCAGACCACACCTTGTGCTTCAGGGTGAGAATTCTGGGCAGGTCCGCGATTTCACCGAAGTCTGGATCTCATTGAATGCCATGGACCACGTGTCCTCCCAGTCCCAGCCTTGTCCCGCCCCTGCACCTTGGCTTCGCTCTGGAGGAGCCCGAGACTCCGCCCCACTCGGTGTCTCTTTTTTTTTGCCTCCTTCCTTTCCCAGAAGCCGGCTGGGCGGGATGACGCACTATTACGTCGCGGCGTCGGAGAAGGAGGGGTGCGTATAAGGTCATCGCGCGGGCGGGGTCGGGCGGTTTGAACAAGACCTAGACAGAACTGGGGTGCCGGCGAGAGAGGAGACGCGGCGTCTCGAGAAGCCGGTGAGGAGTGGGTGACGGGAACTTGGGACGGGGGCGCGGTCTGGACCCAGCGGCGGAAGCCAAGAAGGGTGGGTGTTTGGGTTGCGGAGCGGGAGCCGGAGAAGGCGGGAGCTGCGGCCTGTGGGGGTTCCGGGCGGCTCCGCCGGAGGAGCTTGTGAAGAGGGAAGTGGGGGAGGGGTCGGGCCGTGACCCATGAGTGCGCGTGCGCAGGGGTGTCTATACGGGGAGCGTGGATGGGGAGGGCATGAAGGTGAGGAAGATCCTTTGGCCGGAAGTTGGGGTCACTGAGGAGTGAGAGGGAAGCTAAGTGGGAGCATTTTCGAAGGGAAGGAGAGTTGAAATATGTATTGGGGGTAGGGGGCTGGGATGGGTTGAGTAGAAGTGAAATGGGTGCTAGTAGCCGGGGTAGAATGGCCTTTCGAGATGGGGAAATGGCGGGGAAGGATGGGAGGGGAATCCAGGAAGGGATTTTCCCTTCAGGAAATCTCTGTAGTTTAGCAGTAGTTAACAGGAGTTGATGAGATATTCTATGTAGGATGGTAGGGAATACTCCTGGTAGCTCACATGATTGGAATTAGGATTATAGAATATCTGCGTTGGAATGACTTCTGAGGCCTTACCTCGTCGAGCTTATTCTCGGTTACATATCTGATGAGGCAGACCAGCTTTGACAGTTGGTGAGGGAGAACCCATCACCCTAGAAGGTAGCCTATTCCACTTTTAGATCGTTTTAATTTTGGGAAGTTTTTTCACGTAGGAATTCTGTATCTGCCTCAGCAATTTGTCGATGATTCCACCTAATTCTGCCCGGTGGGGTCAAACTTGCAACCTTTTAGACATTCATAGACAATTATTGTGGCTTCCTCTAGTGTTCTTTTCTTCAGACCAAACATCCATATTTCCTGCAGTTGAGTCTCTTGGCATGAACTCATGATCCATCACCACTCTTCTCAATATTCTCTAGCTTATCAGTATTTTCAAAACGTGGTGCATGAATCTTTAACACAAAACTTCATCTATGATCTTACGAGGGCATTGTATAAGGGGACTATTACTACCTTTGACCTGGACACTGAACTATTAACATTTTTGCTTGACTCTGTGTTGTTGCTTCTTTGAGTTTACAGTCCCAATTTCTTATCTAAGAGATGATAGGCTGTTGTGGTGAAAGGGAGTTTTCTTGCTCTGGTATGGGGAGTCATTACTTGAAGTTAATTCAGGAACAGGAAGCAGGAGACATGATCCTGTTTTATTGTGCTAGATTTGAGTGGGCAGAGACCAACCCAGGAAGCTAAATGGTTGGAATTACTTGTGGGAGGAGGGCCTGTACTGATGGTCATATGTGATCTTAAGAGATGATTTAGTTTACAGATCTAGGCTCCCTGGTATCCTTGTTTGAGGAAAGGGGGTAGCAAGAAAGAGAGGCAGAGGGGGGGGTGGGGTGGAAAAAGAGCATAGAGGGTGAGACATTGTTAGATGTTTGAAGCTAACTGATTTTCTTGGTAAAGGATTACTGAGATAATTTATTTTATGTATTTAAACACATTCTGAGAAAGATTCCATAGTCTGGTTTCATCAAAGTGTCAGAGGGGTCCATGGCACACATAAAGTTAACAGCTCCTGGTAATCCAGCCATTTCATTTTGCAGATGAGAAAAATGGAACCCAGGGAGTATCAGGGACTTGACCAAGGTGACACAGGTGGTGAGAATCAGATATTATTTGCCCCAAATGCCTTGACTCCATATTGTCACTGTTTTTTCAGCTGCATGGTAGATTTGAGACTTGGGATAAAGGTCTGGGGGTGGGTGGGTAAAGAAGTCATGTGATAGGTTGAACCTAGTGTTCTGTAGGGGCCAGATAGGGTTGGTCCCAGAGACGACTAAAGATTGGAATTACATATTAGAGAGGATGTGGATTTGCGTAACTAGTTCCTAATAGTTATACTACATATTAGAGGTAAGGAAGTCTTTTCATAGCTATGCCACTTGACCTTTATGATTATCTTCTGTAGTAGGTAGTATAAGTAAGCATGATATAGTGGGAAAGATTACTAATCTTGAAGTCAAAAGAGCTAGTTTCAAGTTTTATTTACTCTTAAAATCTTTAACTGCTGTGATCCTGTACAAATGGCATTTAACATCTCTGAGGTTCTATTTCCCATTTTCCCTAAGCTACAGTATCCATTCTATTGTACAGCATTTTAATAAACATTTCTATTGTAAAATAAGGATATTGATATTTAAACTACCTGTCACTTTTGGGGAAATTACCCCACTTTACAGGTAAAGAAAATGAATCTCATAGAAAGTCTCATAGCTGGCAGAGGTAGGGCAGAAATCCAGGTCATCTATCATTTGAATATTGACTGAATTTGTATACACAAGGGAATATAATAGCCATTTATTGCCTATCTATATTGTACCATAGGTGACTTAATTATTAATCTACTATTAATGAAAGGATTTGAAAGTGGAAGACTAAAATATACTCAGTTGTATATTGGACAGAATACATATGACAAAGATTCCATCTGCTTGGATTTTAAGCTTGCATGATACATATTATGAATCACACATTGCACATTTGAGCTATGTAAATAAGAATATATCCTTCTCCAGGGTAGAGCCTGCGACTTCTCTTTTATATCTGCTCGCAAAGCTATGAACTATGCTGCATATTGTTATATATTTGGTAATTTTTGATTCCTATTTAAACATACGTTGAGATATATTAGGAGTTTTGTTCAGATTTGACTTTGTAAGCCAAGATATGGGATTTTCTTTTCTGAGTTCAGCATTAAATAGATAAACCCTTGCTAAGTCCCTTCTATGAGCTTTATCCTATATTCTAGATCTTGAATGAGAAATAGAGATAAATAAGACCTAGTTCTTGCTTTTAAGAGACTTGTGGACCAAGGGTGATCAGATGTGGACATAGATAAGTCTGATATGAATTGGGAGATGGTAAATGTAAAAAAGAATAGGAAGTGCCATGAGAGAAATATTTTAGATATTCACAGGTTTTTCCTCATATTTCTACTCTTTATCTAAATTGTTTCTTTGTTAATTAGTTTTATCATGGAATGAAAACTTGCATTACTGAGGAGGAAAAAGACTATTTTTATTATGGTACTAACAGTTAAAAGAAGTTCAGAATAATAAATCAGTAACATATGTAGTATGTGGGAAAGTGGAAAAAGCCTTCCCTCAAGGATACCCAGAAAGACAGGTAGTATAAGTATAGTGATGTCTGTTTTTACAGATAAGGAAAGTGAGGTTCTGAAGAGTTAGCTTCCTGTGCTCGTGTGGTTATTAAGTAAAGTAACTAAGGTAAGGTTAAATCCAGACATTTTGACTCCAAATTGCTTCCTAATTAAGAATTGCTTCCTAAATAATTTATTTTCAGAAATTGATGTTTCGGATTCTCTTATTGTTTATAATTGCCATCTCTATGGCGATTGTTGAGTGACTAACTCCTAATTAACTTGCCACACATACTGTTTACATATGGTGGCTACCTTATTGGTGGTAAACCTTTTTGGTACTTCTTTTTGTTTTTGTTTTTGCTCAGGCAATTGGGGTTAAATGACTTGCCCAGGGTCACACGGTTAGGAAGTGTTAAATGTCTGAGACCAGATTTGATCTCCGGTCTTCCTGACTTCAGGGCTGGTGCTCTATCTACTGCACCACCTACCTGCCCCTCTTTTTGCTACTTCTTTAGGCATATATTCAGAAAGCTCGGGCAGTCTATTCCAAAAACTAGATATGAGGCCTTTCCAACATAATTGAACTGAATAACTTAGGTTACAATAATATAACCTAATGTAACCTACAAAACCTAGGGTTACTTCTTTACCATATAATACATAGAACTTAGGTTTAGTGCTCAATAAATACTCATGTTGGTGATATTTACTCTAGATAATCTCATTATGCTCTTAGTATTTTGGGTCCTTAGTTGCATATATAGCATTAGATTTTTCATAGTTATGAAGTGTGACATTTTCTTTTTTTCCTCCCAATTATTTAGCATTTTTATTTAAAGTTTTGAGTTTCATATTCTATCCCTGCCTCCTTCCTTCCTTCCCCCCATCCCTGAAATGCTAGATATAGGTTATACATATGCAATTACATAAAACATTTCCATATTAGTTATTTAATATAAGATTTAAGTAAAAAAAAATTAGCGAAAAATTGCATTCTTCAGTCTGTATTTAGTCATTATCAAGTTCTTTCTCTGATAATATGCTTCATCATTAGTCCTTTGGGATTGTCTTGGATCGTTTTGTTGCTGAGAAGAGCTAAGTTGTTCAGTTTTTCTTGGAGTAGTATTGCTATTAGTGAACAATGTTTATATAATATGTTATTTACTTGGTTTTGCTTACTTCACTCAGCATCTAAGTATTTCTAGGTTTTTCTGAAATCAGCCTCCTTTTCAATTCTTATAATAATATTCCATTACAATCATACACCACAGGCTTGTTCAGCTATTCCCCAACTGATGAACATCTGTCCATCCAATTTACAATTCCTCTCTATTACAAAACTATTATAAAAAGAGTTGATATAAATGTTTTTGAACAAATAGATCCTTTTCCAGTTTTTTTTTTTTTTTTTGGATGACTTTTTTTAGTTTGTTACTTTTTGAATAGAAAATGTTATTCCCTTATGTTAGTTTCAGTTCATGAAGCCATTAACCACCATTTTCTTCATTGTCTAGTTTTTCATTGTGGTTTTAAATTGACCACATCAAAATGTATCTCCTTCAGATTTATTGGCCTCATGTGATTCATTTCAGGTTATGAAAAGCAACTTAGGGCAGAACAGTAGAGTGGAAATCTAGTTGTATTTGGTGTCAGAACACCTGGGTTCAAATTCTAGCTTTGCCACCTATTACTTGTGTGAATTTGAGCAAATTACTTTTTCTTTTTGGGTTTCGGTTTCTTCATTTGTAAAATAAGGAGTTGTACTACACAACACCTCTAAGTGTGTTAGTCTATGATTCTTATTCTAATATTAGCTCTAGATGGGTAGTTAAAATCTAGATTTTCTGTTTAGACCTTTAAGAAGTAATGCAAAGCCAAATGTTCATTGGAACCCAATTAGAGATGTCTCAATTGAATTGTTTGTCAATCCTAATTGTGCACAAGCCACATTGTAGAGGATTTTCCAGCAAATTTTCTCATTAGTATGTTTACCATATTGTGAAACTTTTTCTTTTTTCCTCCCCATAATGTAGAAGATGGCAGTTAACGTGTATTCAACTTCAGTAACTAGTGATAATTTGAGTCGACATGATATGCTGGCCTGGATCAATGAATCTCTGCAGTTGACCTTGACAAAGATTGAACACTTATGTTCAGGTAAGAGACATTAATAGAATAATTTCATAGACCATAAACAAATTTTATTTTATTTTTCATTCTAGCTTTTTATTTACAAGATATATTCATGGGTAATTTTTCGGCATCGACAGTTGCAAAACCTTTTGTTCCAATTTTTCCCCTCCTTCCCCCCACCACCTCCCCCAGATGGCAGGTAGACCAATATATGTTAAATACAGTATATGTATACGTGTCTATACAGTTATCTTGCTGCACAAAAAGAATGGGATTTTGAAAAAGTGTATAATTAACCTGTGAAGGAAATCAAAAATACTGCAGACAAAAATAGAGGGATTGGGGATTCTATAGTTCATACTCATTTCCCTGAGTTCTTTTGCTGGGTGTAGCTGGTTCATTTCATTACTGTTCTATTGGAGCTGATTTGTTCATGAACAAATTTTAAATTAACTAGTTTGAAGCAAGTAGCTCAGTTTGGTATTTGTCTCTGAAATTCAACATATAATAAAGATTTTTTTTTTCTGTTATCTCCATCGCATGCTTTTTTTTTTTTTTTTTAGTTGTATTTAAATTTTCCAAATTAATGTAAAGATAGTTTTCAACATTCATTTTTTGTAGAACTTTGTGTTCCAAATTTTTCTCTCTCCCTCTCTTATCTTCCATTCTTTCTAAGACATCACACAATCCAATATAGGTTAAATATATGCAGTCCTTTTAAAGCTATTTCCATACATGTCTTATTGTGTAAGAAAAATCAGATCAAAAGGGGGAAAAACCATGAGAAAGAAAGAAAAAATAAAAAAATTAAAAATACTATGCTTCAGTCAACATTCATTCTATAGTTTTCTCTCTGGAAGTGATGAACATTTTCCATCCTAAATCTATTGGGATTGCTTTGAGTCAGTGAATTGTTGAGAAGAGCCAAGTCCATCACAGTTGATCACATAATCTTGTTATTACTATGTACGATGTTCAGCATTAGTTCATGTAGGTCATTCCAGGCTTTTCTGAAATCAGCTTGCTCATTTCTTTTTTATTTTGTTTTTCCAAATATCTACAAAGATAGTTTTCAGCATTCACTGTTGCAAAAATTTGTTTCAAATTTTCTACCTCTCTCCCCTGTCCCTCTTCCCCAAGACAGCAAGTAGTTTGAAATAGATTAAACATGTACAGCTCTTTTTTTTTTTTTTTTTTTTTTTTATTTAATAGCCTTTTATTTACAGGATATATACATGGGTAACTTTACAGCATTAACAATTGCCAAACCTCTTGTTCCAATTTTTCACCTCTTACCCCCACCCCCACCCCCTCCCCTAAATGGCAGGATGACCAGTAGATGTTAAATATATTAAAATATAACTTAGATACACAATAAGTATACATGACCAAAACATTATTTTGCTGATGTACAGCTCTTCTAAACATATTTCCATATTTGTCATGTTGTGAAAGAAAAATCAGATCAAAAGGGAAAAAACACAAGGAAAAATAAAACTAAGCAAACAAACAACTACCACAAAAAAGGTGAAAATTTGCTATACTATCCACATTCAGTCTCCTTTGTTTTCCCTCTGAAGTCTATTGAAATTGCCTTACGTCACCTTATTTTTGAAAAGAACCAAGTCCCATCACAGTTGATCACATAATCTTGTTACTGTATACAATGTTCTCTTGGTTCTGTTCAGTGATAACTTAGCATCAGTTCGTGTAAGACTTTTCTGAAATCAACCTACTCATTATTTCTTACAGAATAACAATATTCTATTACCTTTCATATACCATAATTTATTCAGCCATTCCCCAACCGAATAGCATCCGCTCAATTTCCAGTTTCTTGCCACTACAAAGGACTGCCACAAACACTTTTGCACATTTGGATTCTTTCCCCTGTTTTATGATCTCTTTGAGATACAGACGCAGTAGAGACACTGCTGGATCAAAGGTATTCACAGTTTGCCCTTTGAGCATAATTTCAAATCGTTCTTCTGATTCAGTTCACAAATCCACCAACATTGCATTAATGTTCCAATTTTCCTATTTCCCCTCCATAGTTTGTTGTTATCTTTTCCTGTCATCTTAGTCAATCTGAAAAGTGAGGTGTTACCTCAGAGTTGTCTTAATTTGCATTTCTCTAATCCATAATGATTTAGAACATTTTTCCATAGGACTTGAATCCATCAATTGTTAGTATCTTGTAACAAGTACTTCCCAAATGTAAACCTGTGATTCTGTGATTTTTCCCTACTTCTGTTAGTTCTCTTCATTCATAATCTCTTAAATTTGTTTTCTTACATAGTCTCAGTTTTGGTAGTGTTTGTACATTGCCCCAAAGACTAGAATGATGACATTCCAAGATTATATATATTTAACTTCCCAAATAAACTAAGTCATTTTTAATTTTTCCAATTTATTTTTTTTAAAGTTGGCTGATTGTGCTACTATTCTAGTTTTACATTAATTCAAACCCTCAAGTTTAGATTTCTCCCTTTTTTGGTTAAAGGAGTTTCATGGACGGTATCCAGAATCTCACTTAAGCATACAAATGGTTTTAATAATCTTTTGGAAGTTTTGAGTTTAGTCCTGTTAATGGTATAGAAATTATCAGTGTCATAATAGTTAAGGCTCTAGTGCATGTGAAATACAATTGTACCTTTTTTTTTTTTCATTATTTTTCTTTTATGATATAGAGTGGAATATCAAACTCCTCATTTTCTTTAATCCCTTTACCACCTTTCAGTTTGGTTTAAGTAGACTAATGTCCTTAAATTTGAAGGTTAGTTCACTTTCCTATATTACATTAGATCCTTAAACCTAGGGAGATACTAGATTACATGCCTTTTTAGAACCACAGTTTGTTTTTAGTCAAGGTTATTCACACATTGAATAAGATTTGATTTATTATGCGCTTCATCTTGTTGGTGCTGTGCAGTGAATAACCTAGTATGTTGCAAACTGACACAACTTAGCCTGCTTGTTATGGAAAAATTGAGATAGTAGGAATTATTGTCAGTCCATATACCTGTACACCTAATTAATGTTCTTTGAAAACATTAGTTCTTATTTCTTAAATTTGTTACAAATATAAATCAGATTTGTAACTTCACTTCAGTTATCCCTTGGGTGCTATTCCTATAACCAAGTAATTCCTCTTTTTGGCTTTCAGAGATAGAACAGCAGTTTCATCTTTAGGCTTTGTGTTTCTTCAAAGCTTCCCACTATGAACTCTTGAGAAGAGTTTTTCCCTAGCTATATTCTTCTTAATACACTGTAGTCATTATTTAATTTTTTATCCATTTTTGTTATATTGTTAGGGCCAAGTCATGAGCAGGGATTATATTTTCAAATATGTAACTCCCTTTAATTCTGTTTTTAAAGTTGATGTTTTCTGTTTTTCTATCACCTTAATTTCAGAACATGTTTCTCCCTTTTCCCTTACCTAGCAATCTATTTGTTGTTACAAGGATTAAAAAAGACAGGGGAAAATATATTGATCACATCTTATCATATATAGAGTATCTTATTGCTATAGTTTTTTATAATGAAGATTTTCTTAGCTCTTTTTCAGGGCCAAGCTTATATAATTGCACAGCATTCAATTAATTTGTTTGCATCAAATATGTTTGTGTTATTTTGGTCATTGTTGATATTGTTTTCCTGATTGTACTTAATTTATTGGTCTTATTTCTTTTGAGTTTTCATATGCCACCTTGTATTCTTCATAGTCTTTGTTTCTTATGAAGTAGTAATATTTCATCACATTCTTCATCATTATCACTAGTATCTATGTAGTGCTATGAAGATTGCAAAGGTCTTTCTTTATGTTACCTCATTTTATCTTCACAATAACTCTGTCAGGTAGATGGTTTTATTACCTACATTTTGCAGATTAGGAAATTGAGGCAGACAGAAGGTAAGTGACTTTGTAGGGTCACAAAATTAGCAAGTATCTGAGGCTTCCTGATTCCACCATTCTGTATCCACTATACCACCTAGATGCCTCTATATTCATGTACCACAATTTCTTTAGTCATCTGCCACTTGATGAGAATCTGCTTGTTTTCTATTATTTACTTCCAAAGAAAAAAATCTGATATGAGTTGTTTGCTATAAATGGGATTGTTTTTTATCTAGTAGTGGAATCTTTGGATCAAAGGGTATGTACACTTTTAAAAACATAATTCCAAAGTGTCTTCAAGAATGGTTCAATTCACAGTTCTTCTGTGTTTCTAAAGCCCCTCCCACTATTGACTATTTTTGTATTTTGTCAGTTTTACCAATTTTACTAGTTGTACAATGAAATCTCAGAATTGGTTTTTGATTTGTCTCTTATTAGTGAGTTAGCACAGTTTTAAGTATAATACAATCATATTTCAAAGTTTGCAGTTTGAAAGTTAATAATAATCTTTAACTGCTTATCTATTAGGGCTTTATTAACTATTTTGAAAATATTCTCATATTGAAAATTTTTTTTTGAAGGCAATATTTGTAACCACTTGTTGTCTGTAGCATTTGTTTAATTTTCATTAGTTAATCCTATTACTATTCTTTTAAAGTTTGATTTCAAGTTTTACAGATGAAGAACTAAAGTGGTTCTTTCCATTCATGGTATTGGAAGGGACTTTGAAGATAATTAGACCTCCTCCTATTTTCTGTAAGAATCCTTTGATAGGTGGATCTCCAATCCTAGTTGTTCAGTTATTTCAGTTGTTTCTGACTCCTCTTTGGAGTTCTCTTGTCAGGGATACTGAAGGGGTTTGTTATTTTATTCTTCAACTTCTTTTACAGATGAGAAAACTGAGGCAGACAGGATTAGGTTTATTAGGTTTTATCAGGATCTCAGACTGAATTTGGATTTTTTGACTCCAAGCCTGGTGCTTTATCCACTGTGCCACCTCTTCTATCCCAAACTTCTTAAACCCCAAGAAACAATTAAATAGCTAGAGTTCAGGCCTTTTAGGATCAAAGTTTTTTTTCCCTTAACCAAGGCTATTTAAAACCAGCCCTGTTACACAGGATCAGATTTGGAGGTAGAGAAAGTCTTTATTTATTTATTTGTTTATTTTGTTAAAACTTTTTATTTTCATAACACATGCAAAGATAATTTTCAACATTCACCCTTGCAAAACTTTGTGTTCCAAAATTTTTTTCCCTCCCTTCTTCCTGCTCCCTCCCCTAGAAGATAAGTAGAGAAGTCTTTAAGAGCTATTGAGTACAGTGCTCTCACTTTATAGATGACACAAAACCTGAAGCCTAGAGAGATTGAGTGGCTTGCCCAGAGTTAGAGAGCAAACCTCCTAAGTGTCTCAGGTGGGAATTTGAACCCAGGTTTTCTTTGCTCCCTGTGTTATGCTATATGTATATGTATGCCATATTGTGCCATATGTTTGTACATATGGGTACTTTATATTTCTATAACACCCTTCTTTTGAGTGTTTAAATATTTATTGAAAAAAAGAGCTGAGATATTGTAGAAATTGTGTAACTTTAATTTTGTTAAAAAGCTTTGCAAATTGAAAATGAAATATATAAAACTTTATTGTGATTTGATTTTTGGTAGTGAAATTTATAGCATATAGCAGTATTATAGTAAATAGAATACTGGACTTCAGGAATTTGAAGTCCTAGATTCTAGTTTGGTTTCTGCCCCTGGCTAGTTTTTGGCTGTAGGCTATTCGCTTTTTTGCATTTGGTCTCTGCCCCCTTTATAGAATAAAGAAGCTAATCTTTGCTCTCATCAATTCTCACAGTTGTTGAATTTTCAATATTAGACATTTTTCTTTTGTTTTGTTTTGGATAGTGGGTTTGTCCTTGTCCTTGGTAGAAGTGCATTTTAGATCTTTAAAATATATAAAAATTGCTAATAATTCTAGCACTCACTCCTTTAACCATGTTTAAAATGGAAATTTTCTTTCAATGCAAAGTGTTCATACTTATGCACTCGATTGAAGTTTTATAAACAGACTTTAATTTATAAATAGTCATTTTTCTTTCTGAATGCTTCATATAGCATTCCATTTTGAAATACTTAAGAGTTTTGTTGTGTTTTATAGTAATTTCTAGAAAATTAAATCTTTGATATCAGAATGGTACCATATAGGGTTGAAAGACAGCGTTTCCCCCGAACTAAAGAACTGATAGATTGCATATAAATAGGCATAAATGAAATAATAGGGAAAAGTTATGAATTAAATGCTTTTCTAGTGCTTAAGTGATTTCATTGTTGGATCATAGCCATATATTTTTAACATTTCAAAGATAAGTATAAATTCAAAGAAACTAGATCCTTCCCCTAAATAAAAGCTATCAGTAGTACGTGGAGATTCCTCAGTGGAAAAGAAAAGCATATGAATGGCAAGTAACCTTTTGTGGTTTTTGTTGGCGAGTTAAGCATTCCAGTGTTGACAGCACTCAAAAGTAAATTCACCTCTGGTTGGTTCAGAGAGAGGCCTCTTTGAAAACACCAATGAACATATATAGCTTTTACTCATTTTTTCTAACCAGATAAGATAATGAAGAGGGAAGGAAAGGGAGATAAGTTTGTGGTAACATAGTTGACAGGTTTAGTATTCATTATTAACATTCCACAGCTTTCTATGTGTGATATTTGGGAGAATGCCATTAGAGAATCCTGTTAATGAAATGGATTTTATGAGGAATTTGAAGGATAAAAGATAGGTACTAAATTGATTTCTGAGACCAACTTTTACTTATTTGTTTTATTCTAAACTTAATATATCTCATGTATGTGTGTGTTTTGTTTATAGTTATGTGTATATCTGTATGTCTCTGTGCATGTGTACATATGTGTGTGTATATATATAGATGTGTGTGTGTGTGTGTGTCGTGTCTGTGTGCGCACGCGTGCAAGGTTGAAAAGCAATTGTGTACAAAATCACAAATATCTATCTGGCATGAAATTTTGGGTGTTGAATTGTAGTTGCTTTTTATAGATGTGCTTTTCCAACTCCACTAAACCTTTCTACTCTCTGCTCTTAATTTTGATGATTCTGGAAAATTTCTAGCTCTTTTCCAAACGATTAGGAGCAAGATCTGGTTTATGTCACAATCATCTATCATGGAAGAAAATGCTGTTATCTCCAGGCAGATTTGAGGCCTCTGGTCTTACCTGCTAATTTCAAAAGAAAACTCAACTTTATTTTTATTCATGTATTCATTCCTTTTTTGTTCTTATTGCATTATTAATATTCAAAGATTGTGTAATCTTCTAAGAGTTCAGGAACTGCTTGCTGATGCTATGTGTCCAAGGACAAGCAATTTAATCTCTTAGTGCAATTCTTTAAATCATAAGTTACAGATCTGCCTTGATGGAAGAAACTGTCATATTGGGAATCCCCACACATGGTAATGAAATTACAAAATCTGGATCTTATTTTTTGTTTTCTTTTGATTTTTGTTTTTTTGGAGGGAGGAGTATCAGAAGTATTTTCAATTTTTAATTTGGTTTTTCTATTTCCATTCTGTGTGGCTGCCCCACTTCTTCATCATAAATTAAATATATCAAAATCTTAACAGCATCTTCTCCCCTAACTTACTAACTCCTTTTTTTCTGTTTTCCAGGCTAGAAACCTTATTATTAAAGAGTATTAAAAGTTTTCTTAAAATATTGCTCTCATCATGTACTCTTCACGAATCTATAGTGACTTGAATGCCAACTTCATTAAGGCCAAATTCATATGTTTAGTTTTCAAGACTCTCCATAACATTGTTTTACCATATTCTGTTAAACAACAACGGGAAGTCAAACTTTATTTAGGTAGATCTCTCTGGATATAGTGCTTATTATTACTGTGATGCCTTTGCTCAAATTTTTATTGTTTTGTCTAAATTCTGTTGATCCTTTAAGGACCAGCTCAAGTTTCAATTCCTCCTCATAAGGGTTAAATAGTGTGGGTTAGTTCAGTGGTTTCCAACCTGTTGACAGTGCAGTTATCTGAATGGGATTGTGTAGCCATCTGTATAATCTTGTCATTTTGTAGATTGAATAAATGTCATGCATTTGTATGTATTAATATCTTTGATATGAGCAAATACTATTATAAAATAACACACAAAGTAAGAGAAATTTTTACAAAGTTAAATAGGAATCCTCATATTTGAACAACTTGGAACCACTGGTATCATCAGAAAATATATTGTGCTGGAGATCTGAGTTGCATTCCTGGCTTTTCCACTTAAAGTGGTATGCAATTTAGGGCTTGAGTTTCTTTTTCAGAATATTAGACTAGATGATTTCTGTGACTAATATTTTACCTCCTGACTCTTTAAGCAGTTGTTTTCTGATAGCTTATCATATAATTTGTTGGTTATTTTAGTTTCATATGTTTTGTAGTTTTGTAGCGTATACTTGGACCATGAAATAATTTATACATAATATATGTATATAGATATGAAAAAGTAATTTAATAACAGATGTATTTGATAATATTATGTTGTCATTTATAAGTACCTTAATGCTTTAATTTTTTCAGTTTATGTTCTTTTTGTACATTTGTACTGATACATTATAATTTTGATAGTTCAGAAATGTTTTGTCTTTCTTTTGACCTCTCCTTTTATGTTCTTAGATTCTCAAGTACTTTGCATATGTTAGATGCTTGCTCAGTAAGTATTTTCAAAGGCAGCTAGGTGAAGCAGGGAATACAGTATTGGGCCTGGAGTCAGAAAGACCTGGCTCAGATTTGCTCTCAGGCATTTACTAGATATGTGGCTCTGGGCAAGTCACTTAGCTTCCTTTTACTTTAGTTTCCTCAACTGCAAAATGGGAATAATAATAGGGACCTACCTCCCAGAGTTGTTGTGAGGATCAAATGAGATTAATATTTATAAAATGCTTATTAGCAAAATGTCTGGAACTTAGTAGGCACTATATAAATGCTTATTCCTTTACTTGCCTTCCATTCTGGTTTGTTTCATTGTATCTCGCTGTTTTTGAACAGAAGAAAAATCACTGACCTTATTCTTTGGACATTAGATTTAGAATTCTTGATTTAAATTTTGAGATATTCATTTAGAGGGGAAGCTAGGTAGAACAGTGGAGATAGCCTGGATCTGGAGTCAGGAAGACATCAATCTAATTTCTACTTCAGATATGTAACTAGCTCTGTGACTCTGGACAAGTCATTTTACTTCAGTTTCCTTAACTGTAAAATGAGGATAATAATGACACCTACTTCCCAAAATTGTTGAGAGGATCAGATGAGGTGATTATAATAGCTAACATTTATGTAGTGCGTATGTGCCTGGCACTATGCTCAGGAATTTGAATCTCACAATAACCCTGGGAGATAAATGCTATTATTAGACCCATTTTACAGTTAAGGAAAACGGGCAAATAGAGCTTAAATGATTTTCTCAGAGTTGTAGACTAGTAAGTGTCTTAGGGGAGATTTGAACTCAGATCTTTCTGATATTAGGCTGGGCACTATTCATTTCACCCTATTTACTGCACTACCTAACTGCCTCATCTTTACATAATTGTAAAACTCTTTGGTACAGTCCCTGGAACAAAGTATGCACTATCTGAATGTTAGCTGTTATTATTGTTATTTCCAAGTCTGGAGTCAAGACTCATCTTTCTGAGTTCAAATCTGGCTTCACATATTTACTAGTAGTATGACTTTGAGAAATCCTGTTTGCCTCAGTTTCCTCATTTGTAAAATGAGCCCAGAGAAAAAAAGTGGTAAAGCACTCCAGTATCTTTGTCAAGAAAACTCCAAAAAGAATCACAAAAGAGTCAGACACAACTGAAATGACTGGATCAGCAACATTATTTCCCAGAAGCCTAATAGATAGCCTTAGATGTGTCCTTTATTATGCAATGAAAACCTTTGAATTAGGCTGTTCTTTTCTGTGACTTTTATTATGACATTTCTTTACTTTTTATTTCTTGATCTCTTAACTCATCTCAAGAAGTCACCCTTCTCACAGAAATCCTCTTGTCTTCCTTGTGTTATTGTCCTTTCAAAAATAAAAACAGTGGGAAGTCAGTTCATGGTTTCTGATAGTTTTTTTCTTTCAGTCTTCTCTTAGGAATTTTTTTTTTTTTTTTAAACCTTTAATTTGTCTATTTGGCACTTATTTCCTTCACCAATCTGCTTCTAAAATTTTCCTTTGCATTTTTTTCCCCATGTTATACTTGGTAAACTTTGCAAAATAACTTGGGGAGTGGTTAATAAGTTAACACATCTGATTGTGGAAAAAAACTTGATTTTCCAGTAGCATGAGGGAAACCTTTTCCTGGGCTTTCTTTCATTATGTATCTTAAGTGGGAAAAGGAAGAATTTTCAGTGAACATTTCAGAAGTAAATTTTAGCTGAATATAAGGAAAAACTTGGTACTCATGAGTATGATCCTTTTTCATTTTTCCAAAAATGAAATGGGTACATCATCAGATAGTAAGCTCTACTCCTCATTGAAAGGGCTCAAAAAAAAAAAAAAATCAATTGTTGAAACTAATGTTGGGGGAGGGGAGATGGGATTGCTTTAAAGAGAAGATGCCATTCAGTAAGATTCCTTTCAACTTTTAAGACTTTATAAGCTTTTTCAAAAGACTGACTTCATTCTTCTTTTGGTTCAGGTGCTGCCTATTGTCAGTTTATGGATATGCTTTTCCCTGGTTCCATTGCTCTAAAAAAAGTGAAGTTTCAAGCAAAACTGGAACATGAATACATTCAGAACTTCAAGATTCTACAAGCAGGTTTTAAGAGAATGGGTGTTGACAAAGTAAGTTGGAATCATGTCCTTTCCTTTGAGTGTATGCTTTTTGTTTTTATTAGCACTGTTTAGTACAAATATTAATTTATAGATTTAGCTGGAATAAGCTAGCCATGAAAATGTAGAAACATTTAGCTATAAGGCCTGCTTTATAGATCCATTATTATTAGCAAAAAGACTTTTTTAATCATTGTAAGCATTCATCCCAGAAGTGAAATTTGGCAAACATTTAATTCAACAAATAAACATTATTTCAAATTATTAATGTTTTTGTTATGAGGTTGTCCCCAAATCTGTTAGACTCCCATTTTATTTGAGTTAGATGTAACATATTATTTCTGGAAATGTTGGAAAAGGCAGCCCAGCTGGTATATATTATTTTCCTCATCCCTGCTGCTGTAGCTGCTTTTCTGAGAGGTGAAGGAGACCAGGGAACCTTAGGAGGATCATTTGGAATAGTAACTTCCATAGAATAAATAGTGCTTATGTAGACTATTTTCTTGCTAGTATATTTAAGTAAGTCAGAAAAAGATTCTGCTAGTCATATTGCTTTTATGGTCCTGATCTGTGATTCAGAAGTATAGGGAACTTCTTGTATGGAAATTGCCTCCAGTAATACATATTGGCAAGTTTGTAATTTAGTGTTAGGGAGGCTAAGTGACCTGCCTATGGTTACAAAGCTAGTGTGTCTCAGGAGGATGATTATAAGGTTGGCCTTCAATTCACTATGATGTGTCTCTAGACCATAGGTTTCATTGTAGTCTGGTAAAATCTATGAACTCAAAATAATGTTATTAAATGCATTAAGTAAAATACATGGGATTACAAGGGAAGCAATATATATTGAAGTACAATTATCAAAATAAAAAATATAATCCAACAAAAACCCAAGTTCCTGGTTTCCAGGCTAAAAACCCCTTCTTGAAGACTTTGTACAAGGATTATATATTTCTCTCATGAAGAAAATTTGTCCATTCAGCAAACATTAAGTAGAGTGGAAATAGTGAATGTTTACTGTTAATCAACTGTAGCATTATACTGTACATAATGATGAATGTAATTCTAGGTTTCAAATAGTTTACTTTCTAGTAGGAAAGTTAAAGCACATATATACAGATACCACATTTCTGTCTGTGTTGCATCTAAGTGCAAAAAGGGTAGTACAAATATTGTTCATGATTAGAGAAGTTAGAATCCTTCTGACTGGCAAATGGGGATGACGACATGGAGGAGCTTTCCTTTGAATTTTACCTTGGAGGATGGGTAGGATTTGGATCAGTAGGATGATATTCACATATGGAAACAGAAGGTAGAGAAGATGGAAAAGTATGGGGTGAATTAATAACTCCAAAGTTGAATGTAAATTTAATTTAGTTTTTATAAATTGGATATTTTAAACATGCTAGGCAACCTACATTTTTAAAGAATCTTGTGATAATTCCTTTTATGAAATTATCTATTTTATAAATTCAGAGTCCTCATCTGTAAGAGAAAATATAAATTAAGCATCTGCATAGAATAGCAATTAATTGGGAAGCCAGGAAAGGAAGAAAGATTATTGTATATTAAAAATTTATCTCCATTATGAATATGTCACATTCTGTTTTGTTACATATCACATATCATAAAAACAATGTTTACTCAATTGAAGGAAAACTCAGTGGGGACAAGTTTATGGTCTTAAAATTTCTGATACATTCAGTTGTAAAATGTAGTTTAGATAGGGTTACTTTGCCTGACCCCTCAGGCATAGGACTAGGACTAGTGGATGAAAGATAACAGGGAATTCCTTTTTCAATATAAGGAAGGAACTAAAAATATTTAAAGCTATCCAACAATGAAATGACCCTTGGTAGAAAATGTGCTCTTTATCATTGAAGGTGTTTAAAGAAAAAACTAGGTGAACACTCAGGAATGCTATTGAGAAGATGCTTCTAGCAGGTGTTGAGCTAAATGACCTTTGAGATCCCTTTCAATTTTGAGATCCTATAAAAATTTTTTTGTGGCAAAAACTAATGAACTCCAGCAAAGACATTACATATTTTGAGCAGTTTTTGATAAATGAGATTCCACCTTAATGAAAAAATTGAGTTTATTTAATGCACTTTGACTTTAATGATAAAAGGCTTGTTTTGTAATACTAGTGCTGTTAACTCTTAACTCGTATAAATGAATGAATGTAAACATATTTAATAAATGTTTACTATGTTCTCAGCAGTATATAAATTCCTGATACAAGTGGTATCAGGACAGTTAGCCCTGCTCTCCAAGGTGCTCAGTTCTAATTGGAGGAGGGAGGGAGAGAGAAAAACATTAAAAAAAAATGTTCATTCAGCTCAAAGTCAGCTTAGAAGTTGTAAGGGTAGTAATGCAGTGGCTGATAAGGCTCTGGGGTCCTTTGTTTATATCAGCAGGTCTGATAACAATGGCTAGGTATCTGGAGATAATAGTAGCTGCCTAAATGGTAAGACTTGGTGGTGGTCTATCTCACTAGAAGACTGATAATTGGTAGTTCTCACTTTAAGTGATAATGAAAAACCATGCTTTTCTTCCTACTTGGTTACCCCAGTGGAGTCAGAAAGGTGGACTGGAAGTGAAGAGGGAAGGATAGATTTGCTGTAATAGGTTTGATTGGCTAGGGTTTTTGTAAATGTTACTTAAATCTGATGAGTAGTATAAATATTAGATACCAGAAGAATCATAGGTATCATACTGACCATTCTTGTAGGAATTTGTGTGTAACAGATGAAGATTTATGTGATTATATATTTAATATTCATTTTTGATTTATTATTCTCTTCATTCTTTGTTTCTTTTTATAAACATAATCCAAACCTTACAAACTAGCTGCCTTTAGGAAGCTTTATTGTCAGTTTTTGTTTCCTAGAACTTTTTTTTTTTTTTTTTATGGATTCCATAGTACTGATTTTTTAGTTTGTAGTCTCTACTTTGGACTAAAATATTTTGATTTTTTTTCTCCTTCTCCTTAGATAATTCCTGTGGACAAATTAGTGAAAGGAAAATTTCAGGACAATTTTGAATTTGTTCAATGGTTCAAGAAATTTTTTGATGCAAACTATGATGGGAAAGACTATGACCCTGTAGCAGCTCGACAAGGCCAAGAAACAGCAGTAGCCCCTTCCCTCATGACTCCAGTTTTGAATAAGCCAAAAAAACCTCTTGGTACCAGTGGTGCAGGTAAGGGTAGTGTCCTAAACAAAAGTTGGGCCTACATGTTGTTGGTGCTGCTTTGAGGCAGCAAAGTTATTATAATTCACTAACTTTTGGTATTTTTGTTATAAAATGAGTCTTGTTAGTTCAGGTTTATAATTCCATTGCAGACAGTAAAGGCTTCGAAGTTGTCATTGTGGCAACTCTACTCACCTCTAGTTGGGACTTCATATAAAATGGTCTGGTAAAGAAGGATTCTGTCTGTTCCTTGTTCTTTAAAATTATTTTATGCTCATGATTGGTAGAACACGAAGTTATACAAATTAACCTACTCCTTTTAATCAATTCTCAGATGATAACTTTGAAATTAGAAGGGGAAAAAAAAATCTAGCTTTATCAGATTAAGAATAAAAAAAAGTGTAAAGCAGCTAAAGAAAAACAGTTGCTTATTGTGGATTTTGACAGCCACTTAACTCTTGTCCTAAATTTATTTTATTTTATTTTTTATTTAATAGCCTTTTATTTACAGGATATATACATGGGTAACTTTACAGCATTAACAATTGCCAAACCTCTTGTTCCAATTTTTCACCTCTTAACCCCCTCCCCCCCTCCCCTAGATGGCAGGATGACCAGTAGATGTTAAATATATTAAAATATAACTTAGATACACAATAAGTATACATTTGTCCTAAGTTTAAGTATAAATGTCATGGAAAGTGATCACCTGTGTTTTAGATCTGATCAAGCAGTCTTGCTTATGAAAAGACTAGATTCTTTTAATGTTACCTTAGATAATAATGGTGAATTTGTATGCAATATTTTGGTGGTTTATGCCAAATAATCTGATTTATTCATAAAGGACATTTGTTACCTTTCTTTTGTTCCTGATTTTATTCATTGCTTTTTGTGCCTTCACAGAGAACCAACAGGGATAGCAAGAGTAGGTAGGCAACAGCCAAATCAGGAGATTTGATAAGACTGTAAAACTTCATTAAAAGGTTTGGAGAGGAATGAGAAAAATTATTGATGGACATAGGCTTTGGAATGATCTTTGAGGGCACCTAGGTGGCACAGTGGATAGAACACCAGCCCTAAAGTCAGGAGGATCTGGGTTCAAATCTGGCCTCAGACATTTAACACTTCCTAACTGTGTGATCCTGGGCAAGTCACTTAACCTCATTTGCCTCAGCAAAAAAAATAAATAAAATAAAAAAGAAGGAATGATCTTTGGACTTCATATAGCTGTTTTATAAGGAGTCCTTTTGATATAATTCAGAGCTGGTAGTATTACTTTGTATTGCATTCAAAAGATGGTAAAGCTAAGAATACAGTTAGTTGCTCAGGCTGGGGCTCATTGGTATCTATACCTGAGTGAAGTACAATTCTGGATCAATTTTTGATCCTCAGGTTTGCAGGCTCAAGACTTCATGTTTTTCTTAGTCATATTTATAAGAATATAAGTCATTTCTCAATTGATAAATGGTCATAGGAAATAAAGAATTTTCAGGTGAAGAAATTAAAGCCATCTGTAGTCATATGAAAAAATAAATGGATTAGAGAAATGCAAATAGAACAACACCAAATTGGCTAAGGTGACAGAAAAAAATAATGATAAATATTGGAGGGGATATGGGAAAACTAGAACACTAATGCACTACAATTGTTTGTGGAGTTGTGGATTGATCCAACCATTCTGGAGAGCAATTTGAAAGTAGTCTCAAAGGGCTATAAAACTGCATATTCTTTGATCTACAATATCACTACTGGGTTTGTATCCCAAAGAGAACATAAAAGAGGGGAAAGGATCCATATGTGCAAAAATATTTGTAAACAGCTCTAGATGGCAAGGAACTGGAGATTGAGTGGGTACATTGGTTAGAGAATAGCTGTATAAGTTATGGTATATGATGGAATATTGTTGTTGTATAAGAAATGATGAGCAGGCTGCTTTCAGAAAAGCCTGGAAAGATTTACATGAACTGGAATGAAGTGAGCAGGAAAACATTGAACACAGTAACAGCAAGATCATATGATGATCAACTGTGATGATAGACTTAGCTTTTCTCAGCAGTATCTTGTTCCAAGACAATTCCAATAGACTTGGGATGAAGAATGCCATCCACATCCAGAGGCAGAACTGTGGAGACTGAATGTGGATCAGAGCATCCTGTTTTTACCATTATTTTGGCTTCTGTTTTCTTATTTGGGTTTTTTTTTCCTATTTTGATTTTCCTTTTATCAAAATGAGAACTATCTTTATATTACATATTGAGAAATATCTTTAATTGGGAAAATAAAATGCTATTTATTCTTAAAAAAAGACTTCGTATTCTTAGTTGTAGGAAATTAGTACACTCCAACCATGTGTAGAGCCTGATTATGAACCAGGAAGCTAATTTAGAATTTTGACTGGGTTACCAGTCCTTTCATATGATGCTTTTAGAATTGTTGCAGTGTTCTCAACATTGGACAATGTTGCTTAGTTCTTTGAAACTACTTCTGATTTGGTTTAGTGATTGTTTAAAGCATACACATATATGAGTGGAGTAGTGTCTAGAACAAGACCACTGAGATGGAGCCCTGGATTTTTGAAGTACAAGGGCCTGTATTCAAATTCTGATCTTGCCACTGACTGTGGCATGGTTACTTTCTGCCTATATGAGGTCTCCAAGGTCCTTTCAAGCTGTAAATCCTATGTTGTAATTTAAAATGATTGCTTCCTTTATCCTAATGATGAATATGCTACAAGATAAGAATTGCTTTCAGAATAGAGATCATTGTACTTATTTCCATCTAGGACTGACTTGGTTTACCAAATACCTGCATCAGTAAATTGGTTACTAGCATATCTCTTCCTTGATATTGTTTTGGTTATATATTTTTTTTCATTATTCCATTTAAAAGTTAAATTTTCTCTCAGCTCCACAGAGGCCCATTTCCACACAGAGAACTACGGCACCTTCCAAGACAGGCCCTGGCATGGTCAGAAAGAATCCAGGGATGGGAAATGGAGATGATGAGTCGGCAGAATTAATCCAGCAGGTAGATATCTTTTTTTTTTTTTTTTTTTTTGTTAAAGGAAAAAAATCTTAAATTTATTGATATCTTTTTACCACAAATTCTGAATCATTCTTACCTTTTCCTGTTTTCCCCCATCCCATTATGAGCTAGGTCTTATAACAGGCAGTTAAGCAAAATCAGTCTCCACATTAACCAAGTATGACATTTGATGCAGTATTCTACTCTCTTAGTTCCTGACTTTTCCAAGAAAGGAAGAAACATTTTCTTCAATTTTTTTCCAATACCAAATGTATAGGTTGTTATAACTACAAAGGATTCAGTTTGATTTTTCCCATTTTTCTTGTTTTGTAGTCATTGGATATATTATTTTACTAATTCTACTTATGCACTCTGCCTCATTTCATTTCAAATATTTAAGCACCACTGTGTACCAAGCTTGTGCTAGGCATTGGGCATGTAAATAAAATGAATAAATCAACTCTTAAAGTTGTGCAGCATTACACATATACAGAGGATTTTACATTTGGTCCTAGAGGTGATTGGGAGCCACTGGAGTTGAATGAATAGTGAAGGCTCATGGTCTGATTTATGCTTAAGGAAAACACAGTGGTAGCAGTGTGTAGAATAAAAGGAAGTGAGGAGTGACTTGAGGCAGGTAAACTAATTAGAAGTAATCTAGGGAAAAAGTGATAAAAGTCTCAATTGCAATGATAGCTGTCTGAGTAGAGAAAAGGGGTCAGGTATAAGATATGTTGATAACTGATTAGATATTTGAATTAATGTGAAGAATTGGGGAATAATGCTGAGAGGTTATTCACCTAAGGGAAAGAAAGAAGGTATCGTTGAAAGAAATTAGGGACATTTGGAAAATGGCACTGGTTTTGGGGGTAAGGACTTTTGTTTTGGACATAAAAAGTTCTTGAGACATGAAATGTTGATAGGCAAATAGTAATATGGAATTGAAGCTTGGAGGTGAACTTGAGGGTGGAGCTACTTCTTTATCTGTATCTGAGATAGAGTCAGATAGAGACAATGAGTCATTGAGATGAAGATGATGATTAAATCCATGGGAACTGATGAGGTCCAAGAGAGAATGTGGAGAGTAGAGAATATTGAGCCTAGGACAAAACTTTGGGAAACAAAGCTTAGGGATTGTGATATGGATGACATACTTGCAAATGAGACTGAGAATTAGAAAGGATTAGAAAGAATTAGAGGAAAATCAGGAGAAAATAATGTAGTGAAAGTCTAGACAGGCTTTCTGTCTACATTTTTCTGTCTAAAAGTGTTATCTGGGAGGAAAGGATGGTTAGCCTTGTCGAATGCAGCAGGGGAGTCAAGAATGATAAAGATTAAGAAATGATTTTCATATTTGGCAATTTGGATATCATTAGTAACTTTGGAGGGAGCAATTTAGTATTTGTGGTCAGAAATCAGAATGAAAAGACTTGAATAATGAGTTGGTAGAGAAATGGAGTGATGATGATAGGCAACTTTTTCCCCCTAGGAGTTTGGTTGAGAAACAGTAGATAAAGGACAGCAGCCTAATAGTCTAAGGAAGGGTTTTGTAAGGAGACCTGGTCTTATTTGAAATTAGTGGGGGAATGAATTAGGAGATGTAGAGATGTTGAAGATTAGAAAGGGAGAAGGAAGTGATTGAGATTGCAGTGTGCTGGAAAGGCTGGGAAAGAATAGAACCAAGGGCACATATAGATTGGCTTTGGCAAGGAGAAAAGACCACTTCTTTGCAGAACTTTATAGAAATGAAGATAGTAGATGATGATGTCAAAGTGTTTTGAGATGAGAAGAAGAGAGAAGAGAGGTCATATTGAGTTAAAGTTGCCTCAGTAAATTAAGTGGGGGTGGGGAAGTTGGTTGGGAAGGGAAAGTAAAGTTGTAAGGTTTGAGAGAAGAGAAACCTTGATAAAAGATTTTGGGAAGTGAAATAGGAAATCAAATTATGGAGAAATAAAAGGATCACCATACTGTAATGAAAATCCAATTTAAATTGGATAACGTGAATTCATTATATATATATATATATATATATATATATATATATATATAGTTAGCATAGGTGAGTGATTCCCTTTAGCTCCAGTCACCAGCATATAAGAGTGTAGTTGGTATAAGTTGAGAATATTCTGAAATTGATATTTATCAAGAATTAAATGGTGATATTATAAAATTGAATAGGCTAACTATAAGATCAAGATTGGAAAGGGAGAAAAGTGAAATAGAGCATGGGCAATTGGCAAAAGAACGGCTTTAAGAAAGGTCAGGTATAGGGAGAGATGAAATTACAGGAGGCCATGGTAGATTAAAGGAATATCAAAGTTTTTCATTAAGGAACTGATTGTGTTTAAGGGTGAGATCCAACATTTAACCATAGGTTTATATCAACCTTTTCTTTCTCCAAATTCTTCATATTTGTCATTTCTTAGAAGCACTACAGTTCTGTTGTGTATATTTATCATAATTTTCATTTTCATGAAGAATGATTCTTAGAACTTCTAAGGATTTGCAAAAGGAACTTTAAGAAAGCTATACGGAAGTACAGTAGTTTTTGCTTTTTGGTTCTTGGTATCATTTAAGGTACAAATGTATAACTACACTGGAGATTGTGCCATGGACCCCTTGGCAGTCTGGTGAAGCCTGTGCAGCCCTTTTCAGAATGTCTTTAAATAACTGAAGGGAAAATTAAATTAGAGGTTCATGAAAATAAAAGATGTAATTTCTTTTCTGTCCAAAAGTTTATTTGTGAACCACTGGACTGTTCATGGACTCCAGGTTAAGAACTCTTGTACTTATAAAGTAGAAGGGAACAGAAATAATGTTTTCATAAACTGAAAATAGGAAAAATGATCTATTTAATTCTACCAGAATGAAAAAACAAAACAAAACAATTTATGGCATTGGTTCATAGAACACTAGCAAGTGTTCATGTAACTTTAGGTATCTACAAAACAATGCTTGTTTCATTATTTTTAAAAAAACTTGTAATACCAGGTCCCAAAACAAAAGTTTTTAAAAATTATGAAACAAGCATTGTTTTGTAGATACCAGTTGACTGACACCTACTTTGCCAGGGAAGTGAGAAGATCAATTGAGATAATATATCTTAAGTACTTTATAAACCTTAAAAGTGCTACAGATATATTAGCTGTTATTAATAGCAAGTAAAGCATAACACAAATATGTGTAGATGTGTACTTTTCAAAGGTGTTTGTCACTTCCATGAAAAATATTCATTTAAGACTCCAAACGGAAGAGGAATTCTCTTTAAGATAGTATTTTGCAGGTGTTCCTGTTTGTCAGTCACCTGACTGACTTTGTTTTGATTTCATCAAACTCTGAAGCATTGTAGAATTGCCCTAGTGAGATATGGGATAATTTGGCCTAACTATCCAACAGATATTTCAACAGACATTTATTGTTTCTGCTATATACAAGGAAATTTTGAGAAATGAGTTGTGTAGGAAATTGAGGGTTAATCTTGATGTCAGGATGAGCTTGTTTTAAGCTTCTAATAAACATTTAACTCAAGTGACCCGCTCATCATCAGTATTATAAGCTGCAGAGAAATTTCCCAAGAACCTTTAGTAGAAAGCATATACTTTCTTGGAAATAATTTTGGACCCAGAAAAGAATTGAAGTTTCTGGGTTACAAAAATAAAACTGAAGAGTTCCTGCCCTCATGGAGCTTATATTTTATTAGTTGGATAGTTGGAAAGACAATCCATAGATTAGTCTATCAGTACATAAGTCTTAGTCAGAGAGAGATAATAAATAAATAGGACCTAGAATTAAACAGAAATGATTGCACTCAGTTGTATAGGAATTAATAAAATACTTTGATTCTTTGAAACTTAAATATCTCCTTCATTAAAATGTGAATTAAGACTGTCTTTTCTATTTGTATCTTCATAGCATAGTGTTTTTCACATGGTAAGCACTTAATACTATTTATTTTCATTCATTCATTCATTCCATTGACACATGACTTTTTTGGGAAAAGCAAACATAAAGCTTTTCCTCCTCCCATCCCTCCAAAATAAAACTTGACATATGCAGTGAGAAAGGTTGAGTGGTGACTGTTTCTGTTACTGAAATCACTGCACAGGACAGCCAGAGGAGTGGGATGGAAATAGAAGGAAAGTTTGAAGGGAGGGAATAATTGGCAGCAGAGGAATTAAGTATCAAAAGTGAAAGATGTTGAAAATTTGATGACTAGTTTCAGGGTTTTTTTAAATTTTTATTTAATGGAAAACAAAATGATTTGTTGTGGTGATGACTGGGTTTTCATTACTTTGAAAATTTCTACAAACAACACTTTCAATTTATTAATTAAAAACAATTTTTTTTTTCTAAAATGGATTGATATCATCTTTACTAGTACATGAAGATTGGGGGGAGACAAGGACAAGACAGAGCATTGTTGGTCACTATTTGATTGGAGCAGAGAGTTTGCCAGATTGTTGAGAACCTTATATTATAAAATGAAGGATTTATATTTCATGGGTTATAAGGAATATAGTGATATGGTTAGACCTGTGCATTTGGGAGACTATTTTGGCAGTGAAAGTTAGATTGGAGAAAGGAGAAATTGGAGGCAGGAAGAGCATAAATGATAAGGGTTCTACTAGGATGGCAGTGCAACGGGGAGTTTCTGAATTGTTCAAACTCAAGAGTACTGGTTGAATTTGGGGGGTGAGTTAAAAGAAAGAATCCAGAAGGAACAGAAAGTCTTTAAAACTGGTTGATTTTAGGGATAATGATAAATAATATCAACATAATTATGAAGGTTGAGAGGAATAGGATAATAGGGGGTAAGGAGGGAAAGGCATGTTAAGTTTTTGACATGCTGTAATTCTTGGAGGATTCAGGAATGCAAATAAGAGAGGGAATAGACAGGTGAATTTGCTGTTATGTTTTTATATTCTACTGAATTATATTTATTGTATACTTAGTAATTACAGCATGCTTTAAAAATGTTTGTTATTGTTGGGTTTTTTTTTTTTTTTTTGCATACTACCATTTCACAGTTTCATTGCCCTAATTAGACTCTTAGAACAAAGAAGTATAGTTAAGCAAAACAAATCAATTTATTGATCTTGCCTGACAGCATATGCTTTTATTTTTTCACCCATAAGGTATCACTTCTTTGCTCAGAGAACGGAGATGTCTCATCATTAAACTTTTAGAGTTAAGATTGATCATTGTATTAGAACAGTTTTTACATTTCTTTGTGTTTAATCAGCAGTGGTGGCACTTTACATTGTAATTATTAAGTATTTGTGTATGTAAATGCTGTCTTGTTAGTTGCATTAGGATAGGAACTTTGCTCTAATTATCTTTGCAAAATGTTTTATACATTGTTGGCATTGGATAAATAATTGTTTCTTGAATGAATGTTTCTCTTTTTCTACCTTCTACATTAATTTTGTTACTGAAGATCACTAACCTAGTTAAGCAGGGAGACTATTTTCTAAAGTAGAGACTTATCATTGTAATGTTAGAGAGAATGTTTAAGCCATGTGTTTTTACATACTTGTAGGGGGCTAGTTCAAATTTAGGAAAATGTACTATATGGAAGTGGAATTATCTGTTAAATTTATGTAAATGATAATATTTTAATTAAATTCAACAAACATTACTAAATATCTTCCATGTGCAAAAGTGCATTGAGAATACAAGTATAAAAACAATCATCCCTTCCCTCAAGCTTACATTATAAAGGGAAGAAGTAACATACAAATAGATAAATACTGGATCAGTATAAGGTCCTTTAATTTCATTGGTGTGGAAATTCTTCAGTAGCATAAATCACAGCTTATTCATAACTTAGCTTATAATAGGGGAACAATTTACAACAACCATATTTTAAAAAAAACAGTTTGAAGGACTTAAAAACTGATCAACAAAATGATCAGTATTAATTGATTCTAGAAGAATCATGATGAAACATGCTAATCACCTGCTGATAGAGTAGTGATGGACCTAGTAGAGTGAGGCATATTTTTTTTGAACATGACCATTGAGGAAATCTGTTTTGATTGATGATACCCAATTTTATTAAAAAGGACTTAGTTTTTTTTTTTTCCCCCTTCAGTGAGGAGTAGAAACAAGAAAATATAGATTTTTGTTTTGTTTTGTTTTTGTTAATTAAAAATAATAAATTCCTCGTCTTCTTGACTCCAGGTCTATTTCTCTATCCAATAACACAAGAATAGGAGGGAACGGTAATATATAAGAGGCATTTTAGGATTTTTAACTAGATATGAGACTGTCAGGTGTAATGACATTTATTTTATCTTTCATACAGATCAATGTATTGAAGCTTACTGTTGAAGACTTGGAGAAAGAGAGAGACTTCTACTTTGGAAAGCTAAGGAATATTGAATTGATCTGTCAAGAAAATGAAGGGGAAAGTGATCCAGTGTTGCAGAGGATTGTGGAGATTCTCTATGCCACAGATGTGAGTGTCTTTAATGAGTGCTAAATGAAGGAGAATTTAATTATCTCAGTTCTTTTCTAGACATTGGTTGTCTTTGGTTTTTCTTTTTCTTTCCTTTTTTTTCTAGTTTAGAAGGGGAAGACATGCTGAGTACATATAGTATATAGTTCTACATTGAAACTTGTTATTTGTTATGTATATTTCAGAAAACTGAATTCTAATAGTTGACAGACTTGACACTTAAAAACATGTAGTATTAAAATTTTCCTTTCACAGAAATGTAAGGAAAATTGGACGGTGGTACCTACAAGTCTTGTTTTCTCTTCTTCCCAGAGATTCATTCCTTTTAAAAAAGAACAAAACTTAAAACCGTTCAGCAAAAGTAACTAATGTACCAAAAAAATCTGGCATTTTATGCTTCTTTATCCTTTAATTTCTATAGACAGTTGTTAACTAAACTATAAATTGTGTAGTCAGGGATTATGTTCTTTTTTAAATATTTTTCTCCAATCCTCCTTTTCTCTTCTCCCCTTTCTCCTAACAAGCTCCTGTTATTGAAATCAAAGAATGCTTTAATGGAAGTCATTGTGCTAAAGGTGGAGCCAGGACTCGGTCAGGAAGACTTGAGTCAAATCTTGTTTCTGACACTTAATAGCTTGGGACTCTGAGTGCATTACTGGGCCATTTTACTGTGTAAAATGGAAATAATAGCATCTACTTCATAGGATTATTGTGAGGCTCGTGAGGTGATTGATATAAAGCATTTTCCAAGTTCTTTCTCGTTGTAGATATATTAATATGTTGTTCAGTTACTGTTGATAGCCAGTAAATTGTTAGCATGGTGCAGTTTTCAAATGTTAGTGCACAATATTTTGAACTTAGATTTAGATCAATCAAGTTCAAAGGTCTGACTCTAGCATATCTCACTGTTTTATCATTTTTTAGTAAATTGCATTGCATCTCTCTGACTTCTTTTTCCTTATCTTTAAAATGTGTATAATGATAATTTTTTTGCAATATTTATTATACAGAGTTGTGTGGGAAAATAACTTTATAAACTGTGAAGCCGTATGTAAATGTAAATGATTATATACCATTCTGAATAAAACCATTTTTTCCTTTCCTCTTTTAGGAAGGCTTTGTGATACCTGATGAAGGGGGTCCACAAGAGGAGCAAGAAGAGTATTAATAACTCAAGTACTGTACCAGTAGAGCAGCAACATCTGAATTCTTCACCCCAAATCATGTGCTTAACTGTAAAATACTCCCTTTTATTATTTTTTAGAGGACTCACTGGTTTCTTTTCATAAGCAAAAAGTACCTCTTCTTAAAGTGCACTTTGCAGAAGTTTCACTCCTTTTCCAATGGGTTTTGAGTTTTAGGAGCTTTTATCTTGTGGCAGAGCAGTATTAACATCTAGCTGGTTCACTTAGGGAACAAAGAGGCAGACTATTTGGTTGTTGGTAAATATATTGATAACTGAAAAAGTTGTTTTTATGTAACAAACTGAAAAATGGAAACTCAAAATAGAAAAATGTTAGGAAAACTCACAGAATGGATTAGCTAATGTGAAATCTCAGCATAGAACTAAATAAATGCCTTAAGAGTATTTAAAAATGTTTCCATATGTCAAATTATAAAATGTAATGTGACAGGAGATTCTGTGTGCTTCAAATTATAGTTAGAAAGAACCTAACCTTTCTTATATATGACTGTCTGAAACATTGTGGTACTCTTCATAGTATTTACAGGCATAAAAATTGATCAAAATGCAAAATAAAGAAATTTATTCTAGCGCTTTTTGGTATGTCTCAGTGGTTAAACCCCCATGAAAGAATAGGCTAGATTTTTGCTGAACAATCAGAGAGAGTCTTTTGACTCTGAGATGTATGATTGAGTTGAAGAGCTCAAATTTATTTTTTTGTTGAGCATTTCTGTAGTAGTTTTTTTGATGTCACTCCAAACTTTCTGTGCATTGTAATTTCTGGAAAGCAAGATGTGTCCAGTTTTATTACCTAAAAATTGCTTTTGGAGAGCAAAATTGCTTCCCTGGAAATGAATTTTACTTGGGAGCAAATTACCTTGACTTCCATTCTATCTTTTCATTTCCTTTTTTATTCTTCCTTTTCCTTTATATTTCCCTTTTGGGGTCTCTTCTTTCTGCCCCTTAAAGCATGCTGCTGAGAACAGACAAACCGTGGGCAGGTGATCATGCTCCATGATCTTTCTGGACCTCTGGTAGAGGGGGAGTGATCTGTGAAGGCTGAGATTACCTTGTGATCTGTAGGCCTGGGTTTTATTTTTTATTTTTTGTTTGTTTTTTATTTGGTACCTGCTGTCCACAGCCTTCACTGTATCTGAATAGTAGTTGCCAGTGCACTAATCTCCTTGGAGATAAAATTCATTAGAGTGTGTTACTAAATGTTAATTTTTTTTTTTTTTTTGCAGAAAATACAGTACCATGTCTAATTTAAATATTAATATTTAAAATATTTCATTCCTAAACACTCCCATCTTTTTTGTTTTGCACCTCAGCCTGTTTCATCACTTTTGTTTGGTAGGAACCTGCCAGATTTCTCAGTTACCTACTACTGGGATTGATCAGTTCTGATGTTCTTGTATCAATTTGTTTCTGGTGGTAGATTCTGGTGTCCTAAAATGTGTGTAGAAGGCGAGCATTTATGATAAAAATTGTTGTGTAGTGCATGATCTGTGTGGAATTCTGAGGAAAACCCCAAATTAGTGAATATTAATAATAATGCCAAAAATGCAAGTAACTCGCCATTGTTAAACTACAGTGGTGCTATTTCTCTCTTGTGGCCTTTTAGACTTTTGTTGCCCTAAAAATTCCATTTAACTGGGAAACCATATTCCACCTGGTCTTTCTTGACAGGGTTTTTTTCTACTTTAAACAGTTTCTAAATAAAGTTCTGTATTTCAAGAGTGTCATGTCTTCTGAAGTTTGTCATGCCCTGGGTCTATTAGGTTCAAAATACAAGATGCTGATAGTCCATGACTCAGTTTACTTGATTAAATTGTGGATACTCTTTTTGTATCCTTTAACTTATTGAAGTTTCAAATTCTTTTGTTCTCTAGATAGTCTTTTTCATTTTAACCCTACACCAGTTATCCTTGAATCATTGTCAGGGTAGATACTCCTTATTCTCTTTATAAAGACATATAGGATTAGACCCCCCCTCACTGATGGTCAAGGAAGGATTTTTTTCTACTTCTTTTTTGGGTATCTTCAAAGTAGCAAACAAAACTTAATACAAAAAAAAAAAATTGGCTGTTTTCCTCATACTATGAATTTCTCAAGAGTAGCTTCAAAGAAACGTTTGTTACATTAATAAGCTTGGTGTAAACTTAAATAGAAAAAGGACAGCCTTTTGTAAAATCCATTTTAAATACTGAGCATAATTATTAATGGTATATAAAATACTGATTGTTGAAAATTGTGTCTGGACCTATGTAAACACGAAAACCCTTATATGAAGAAATATCTTTTTAAATATGTTACATTATTTGTAAAGGAATTAACATGGAACTAGACAAACAGTAATTTCACACAGAAACACATTGAATTCATTGGGGTGATGTCTGTAGAATCATGTTATCATCTAATCTAAATGGTTGCTTTGGTAAGGTGCAAAACCACTAATTTAGGACTTTGAAGTGTGTTGATCAAATTGAATTTTTGTGGTTGATACTTATACAATCTCATTAAAGTAATTTGTATTTAGGTCATTTATGCAGTAAACTTTAATCAGCAGTTTGTGTTCTTTTGACATATTGTATGCTGCCTAAGGGGTGCTTAGGAAACTTCTCTGTTGTGACTGAATTTCAGACCAATACTCACCCTTTGACCTTACCATATTAGTGAAGATATGATTTTGACTCATCATGGTTGCTTCAAATTCAATCTACTGAATTCTATTTAGTGAATAGGAATCTTCTAAATCAGTTTTTCAAACTGCCCCACAATAAACTGCTATGTTTTCATGGTTTGTTTTTTGAGAAAAGTTTTGGTTTCATTATGCTTAGCTCAGTTACTGACTTTTTTCACGTTTTAATTTAGATACTTCTATTTCTGAATTTACTTTTTTCTTTACTGTTTAGGTGATTTGGATTAGTTAACTTCTGAGGTCCTTCCAATCTGAAAGCCTGTTTTTACTCAGTCATTGTGTATTTGTTTCTAGTTATAGTCAAGTACAGTTAGAAAATAAACATTACAATTCTATTGTTTGATCAAAATTCTTAGGTGGATAGCTAGTTATTTTACTTTTAATCCAACAAAGAATACTTTATATCAACTAAGATGAGTAAGTCTGCAAAAACTTTTTTAAAAAAAATGGAATCAATTTTTGACATAGCAACTTAATACATGTAGTTTATTCTATGCATCCCAAGTCAATTCATCCTAAATAAATCCTGAATTGCCATTGTGATGGTAATTGGGTGATTTGTTATTCTATGTTGCGTAATGATTTCTGTAGCTTATTCCCAGGAAGTAATTGCCATCAAACTGAAGAACCTGAACCTTACATAATAATGTGATGAGTCATTTTGTTGGTTTAGTACTTGTTTTCTTATTTTCTGTACTCTCATCTGTTGGGATGAAGATCCTTAATGAGCAAAATAAAATTTTCCTCATGTTTCAATGTATCAGATTTTTGGAAAAAAACTCTGCTTTTCAGTCTCTAGTTTTAACACTATTTTTTCTTATAACTTTTATCATTGATTCTATCTGAGAAATCACACATATTTAAAACCTTCATATAAAGGCCCAAAATAAATTTCCCTCCCTTTGTTTACTCCTTAATTTTTGACCCTTTGTAGAACTGTTTAATTTTCATGTTGGTGAATACATAAAATTTGAGAGGAAGTTCTTGACCTCATTTTTGTAATGTTGTCTTATTCTCCTGACCATGGTACTACTGGTGTTCATTTAGTAAGTTAAAGTGTAACCAGGATTGGTTGTTTTAATATAAAGTAAGGGGATTTGAATTAAATAATCTTTAAGGTTTCTTCCAAGTCTAAATCTGTGATCCTATAGTTAGTCCATATTCTTAGAGCTTGAACTCTGATATGCTAATTTGATTATGACAATGAGGAATCAAGAAATTAGGACAATTTCAAAAGTCTCTTGGTCAGAGTATTATGAATATGCAAAGTAAAGATCAAACAGACGGGTGCCTGATGATAATGTTCGAGAATATACTGTATGATTAGTTGTAAAGAGATACAGTCTTTGACCCCAAACTATCATTTGAAGACCTGAGCTACAGTTCCCCTCCCCCCTTTTTTTAAATTAATAAATCAAGTTATGAGACCATCCTAAGATATCGTAACTAGAGAGGACTTGGAAATTTTCTGATCCAACTCCCTTTATACATTAATAAGCAGGTACGTAGTGGAAAATTGACTTATCCATCCATCCATGACCCATGATGAAAAACTGATCGGAAGCTGAAAAACCAGGGTTTCTCATCCCCAGATCAGTGCTTATTATCATGTCATATATTTTCTTTCCTGAATTAGCAGAAGTGATACCCTAAAATACTAGGTTTTAGGGTATCTGTTTTATTCTTTTTCTTTTATTATAAAAGGAAAATGAAATAGAAATGAAAAAAAAATACTTAAGCACTGATTATCAGCTTTAGCAAATAAAATTTCACTTCAGTGTAATGAAGATGACTTCTTCCATTAAAAAGTTTGCTTTTTTTTGTTTTATGAAGTTACCTGTCTCAATGAGCTATTTTAGGCTGCTGAGGGAGTCATAGAAATGGAAACAGATGGGAAATAGTTAGAAATGACAACTCTAGGACTTTATTTTGTGGTTAATTAAGCGTAATGATGTCCATGGAGAGGACAAAGACAAATTTAATCTGTTGAATGCCTTCTGGCATTAACTCTTGAATTTCAGGTATGGAACAAAGTTTTCAGAAAGTTTCTGATACATGGAAATCATTGGAGGTAGTATACATTTTGTGTCAGTTTTGATTGGAATGGTAATGTTCTTATTATTAACAATTTGAAATGGACACAAGTAAAACTTGACATCCAAATCTTAAGTATAGGAAAACGATTATTAAAATAGGGAATCTTAAGAACAAGCCTTTAGTAAGAATATTATTATTATTATTATTATTATTTTTGGCTGAGGCAATTGGGGTTAAGTGACTTGCCCAAGGACACACAGCTAGGAAGTGTTAGGTGTCTGAGATCAAATTTGAACTCGGGTCCTCCAGACTTCAGGGCTGGTGCTCTTATCCATTGTGCCATCAGCTGCTCCAAGAATATTAAAAGTCAGGAGTAAGAGTATAAGACAACACGTTCAGAGATCATAATAATATTCTTACTAAAGCTAGTCTAAATTCAAGCTTTCAGAGTAGAAACAGATAAAGAATACAGATGATTAGATTCCAGCCCAAGTCTTTATTGAATTAAAAGCAATTGAGTTAATTATGTACAAGGGACATTAAAGTGAGAGAAGGGCTGAAATCTAGTTAGTCATGTTATTGTGTCACTTTGTGCAAGTCATGTTCCCAAGCTGAGCCTCAGTTTCTCCTATTTGTAAAACGAAAGGGTGGGATTAGGTAGTCCCCTGTCTCCTTATCAGTTCTAGTATTTTTAAAAGTTCTAAAAAAAAAAAAAAATTAAAAAAAAGTTCTAAGATCCCTTCCATAATAGCCAATGAAACTGTTCACTATAGAAACTTGAACTAAAGTCTTGTTTTTAACCTCCCTCCCTTTTTGTAAAGTGATTGAAAGAACATATTTATCATTCACATTCATATTTATATTTTAACATATAAAATTTAGTCATTTAAACGTCAGTGTATTGCCTTGTTACATTCACTTTTTAACAATTAGTTTGCAGATCAAAGTTCTGACTATCCTTTGATTTTTTTACCCCACAGGAAACTAGTGAATTTATTTTCCTGGCTCTTCAGATGTGCTTGACTAACTCAAACTTCTGACTTCTATGCCTATTCCCTGCTGCAGATATTTTTAAAGATCAAAATGGATTGAGGAATTATATTGAATTAAATGCTATTTTTCCTTAGCGGGGGAAGAATGGGGAACGATAATGGGGAATGTGAATGAAACCATACTATAGTTTAACTCTTTCCTTGTACATATTTTGAATTCTTTGCATTTGAGTTAGGTCCTTTATGTAGGTGGAGGAGAGAAGGATGCATTTGATATGAGTGAGGAGATTTGGACTTGAGTATGGACTTGATTAAGTTCCCTTTCTTGTGTGACCTTGGCAAAATAATATTCTATCATTGGACCTCAATTTTTGTAAAATGGACTAAATTCCTTAGGATTCCTTTTCAGTCCTAGTATATTGTAGGAGAATGAATTCAAACTACCTTGTTTGAAAGGAAAAAGGATAATTTCTTTGCTACTAATTTGCCTTTTTAGCAGTTTGACATTATGTAGAACTGGTCTAAAGACTTTAATGAATAAATCTTAAAATGCACAAGTTTAAACTTGAAGAGTTGTTATTGATACTGATGCTAACACTTGTTGCCATCCTTGATTAACAGTATTTTGGATCTTCAAATTTTGTTGTATCCATGTCTTCTCTGAACATTGTACTAAGGGACAGAATGATGAACAGTTGAAGAACAAAAGATAGGGATTTTAGTTGAATAGAAGTTCAGATATTGCGCTCTTGGGCTCTAGAGTGAGGGAAATTCTAGTCCTTCCTCATTTTTTACTCTATTCACAAACTGCAGTGTTGCAATCAGTTCAAGGCTCCATATTTTTCTGTTACTGAAGGAACTAGAATTAAGTGGGGATAATAACCATAGTTAATATGCAGCTTTTCTGGTTTTGCAAAAGAATTTTACATTTTTCCTCTCATTTGCTCCTCAACAATCCTGTGTGAGTTAAGAAGCAGCCTGAGACAGGTTAAGTGTCAGACAGCTAGTAAATGCCTGAGAAGGGTATTCAAACTCGGGTCTTTTCGATTCTAAGTTCAATGCTGCCTGAGAAGGGTATTCAAACTTGGGTCTTTTCGATTCTAAGTTCAATGCTTAATTCAATATTCTACCTCTCTGCCTTGAAGGATGACCCAAGAACTGCCCTGCAATGTGTTAGGCATTGGGAATGTGGTGAATGAAAGGAACTTTAAGTTCTAGCACTCTTCTTATAGTGCTTGGTTTAGTTTATCACTGAGATTTTTTTTAAGAGTTGGAGAGGACTCGGGAGACATGATACTTTTATTTTCAAGTATCTGACAAGGAAAAAAGATTACATTTATTCTTGATCCCAGAAAATCAATCTGTTTGGCAAAAAAAAAAAAAGGGGAGGTTGCTTACAAGGACCAACATTGAAAAGTTTCAGGTTGAAAATGTAAGCATTATTACACATCTGTATTTTTCTACTTTTGAAAAAGGTTGGGGAGATGCCTTTTCATATCTTTTTTTTTTTTGAGTCTAAGTTTGCTCATCACAATTTTGAAACAAGTTTTAGTTATTTTGTTCTTGTCCCATTTACATTGTGTCATTGTTTTCCTTGTTTTGCGTCAATTATTTGTCTTTCCATTTTTTCTAAATTCATATTTATGTGCTATAACTTGTTTAGGTGTTTCCTAATTGGTAGATATTTATCTTGTTTCAGTTCTTTGATACTGTAAAAAGTGCTGTTATAACTATTCTGTTCTCCCTCTCTCCATCTCCATCTCTTTATTCTCTCTCTCTCACACACATACACACGCACACACACACACACACACACACACACACACACGGGAATAGTTGATCAGTAGTGAAGCAAAAAACTTTATTCAGAAATTAGTAAATTCTGTTACTAGGAGGAATTGGAGTCTTAATTTTAGGCTGGATGATCACTTGGGAAGGATGTTTATTGTTTAGATGATTCATTTAAGCATTTATTAAGGCCTCTTATGCTTTTTTTTTTTGCATTTTATCAGTCAGTTGAGATACAGTGAACAAAATAAACTTTAAAGGATCTTATATTTTAATATGCTTGATTTTTGAGGTATGAATTGAACTAGTAGTTCATCACCAGCTCCTTTTTAAGATTTTGTGATTTTTTTTCAGTGACTTTTGCATAATTTTCATTCTCCTAAGTTTATCAAAAACACTAGGCTTGCTTTCAGGCATTTATTTGCTTTGAGCAATTGATGAATACTTATTTCTTTCATTTTCTTTTTCTGTCTCTGGCTCCTCATCTTGTGTGTATGTGTGTGTGTGTGTGTGTGGTATGTGTAGTTAGGAGTAGCAGCAAGGAATTGGGAAGGAGAGAATAGACTGATTATGGGAAATTGAAAAATTAAACATTGATGGGATATGGAAGGTTATGAAAATTCATAAGAAATCTGAGTAGAAATAACCTTTTTTTTAATTGAAGTGATGGTAAAATTGCATTACACAAAGGTGATTTTAGAAATTGTTACTTTTTTTTTTGTACATAAATTTTCCATATCAATCTCTCTTCCCCCCTTTGCCTGACCAGAATGCTGTCATAAACAGAGAAAGAACTTCAGCATAATGAGCCAAGTCACCAACTGAATTGGATAGCATTTGCAATTTAGTAAGATCTATAGTTCCTCATATCTAGATAGAAATAAGGAAAGTATATTTTCTCAATTCTCCAGGACCAAGAAAATTGTTATTTATTTATTTTTTTTTAATTTCCATCTTTTTATTGCTATAGTCATTGTTTTCCTGGCTTGGTTCATATAAGTCTTTTCATGCTTCTCTGAATTCTTCATATTTAGCCTTTTTTAAAGTGCAGTGATATTGCATTACATTCATATTTACCAGTTTGTTTAGCCATTCCTTAGTTCATGGAACTTCTTTTTGTTTCCAATTTTTGCTATAACAAACAGGGCTTCTATGAATATTTTGGTGTATAGGGAGCTTTTTGTTTTTGACCTCCTTGAGTCTGTGTCTAGTAGCACACTGCGTTAATGGGTATAGACATTTTGGTCATTTTTTAACATGATTCTAAATTCCTTTCTAGAACAGTTGGACCAATCCCAGCTCTACCAAGTGTATTAATGTGTCTGTCTTGTAGCTCTTGAAAATGAAATCAGTCAGCCTTTTTGTCATTTTTGCTAATTTGCTCTTTGTGAAGTTGAAGCATATATGATTTTTTTCCCATAAGAGTTGTTACTGGTTTTCAGTTCTTCATTTGAACTATTCATACCTTTTGGGAAAAAGTAAATATTTGTGTTAATTCTTTTCAGGGATATTTAATGTGATATTTTTTTCCTAATTAACAGTTTAAGGACTTTGATAATTAAAATTCTAGTGTAAGTATCCAGTTTAATAATTATTCTTTTGGGAACTTGCAATTTAGAAGCCTCTTATTTTTCTAGGATACAGCAAAATTTTGTATATTAATTTGACATGGAAAGATATTATGGGGTAGATTGACCTTTGAATTAGCAATATTTGGGTTCATGTATTACCTCTACTACCTACTAGCCATTTGACTATAGACAAACCAAGGAACATTCTCTTGTTGCAGGCAGCTCTCCCACATTAAGTTACATAGCAGTAATCCATACTGGAGTTAGGACTTAAAATGGGAGTTCCCAACTACCTAGAACTTACTTCTATATCTTTGTTTTTTTTTAAACTTGACAGATGGATATAGATATTCTCTGTTGGGTTTTGAATATTTTGGATGAAATAAAGTTTTGCTAAATTATTCATCAATAATTTAATTTAGTTTGGCATTGCTTTATTTATTTAGTTCTTAGGCATTTGTCCTTAAGATGATATGGAGTACCATGAATTAGAATGAGTAATTACACTACTTTGGGTTGCCAGGGACTAAATGGTACTAAGGCATAAATTTCTAAAATTGTTATTACTTCTACTTTGCTTCCTCTTACTAAGTACTGCTAGCTTCCCAGTTCCAAGACTGTTTTGGGACATATACAAAAAGGAGTAGAATTATCTTAACTTTTGACTGTTGGTTTGGGTAACCTCTACATATTTGGACCCTTTGTTGGTTTCCATTTGTTGCATGAGTGTGTTGTTTGTACACATACCATCCTATAGGATTATTTGTATTCATTTCTCCTTGAGATAATGTCCTATAATTTTGGTCGTTAAACTTTATTTGTAAGCTCACACTTATCATATCGTCAATAAAAGACAAATCGTTAAAATGTAATGAAAAAGTTGCTTTGAGTGTACTTTGTAGCATTTTCTTCCAGTTTTGGGCTGTGGAATCCTTTTCATATTTGTCCTGATGTTCCTCCAAATGTAACCAATCTGTTACAGTCAAGTGATAGCTAACAGAGTTCCATGGTGACCTCATAAAAGGACTGCTTGGGATTAAAAGAGAGGATTGCTGTGAGGCCTTTTGTTTAAAAAGGCACGTGACACTCAAATGAATAAGCCTTTGCAAAGTCCAGCAGAAGTAGCTGGTGAGAATCACTTAACACATGGTGAGTAGAGAAATTGGGAACATTCAAAGTGGAAGGAATATGACAAAACTAAATACTTTTGCTTGTCCATGATAAGGGATCAAAGGTTGAACAGGAGGTAAATAAAACTCTGAATCAACTTTGTCCTCCTATGTAGCCTGGGTTTATATCTCTCAGTTCTTCATTACAGATCTCCACCTTTTAATTTAAACTAAGCTTTTGTTGTTCGACAATTCTGTTTGTCTCTTAGCCTAAGCCCAGTCACCCTTTCAGACTTGTGCTCCTGTCGGAGGGCATAAGTCCTATTCCCTTATTCTCATTAATGAAAAAGTTGAGGCTTTTTTCATCTTCTTTTAAAAAAAAACTCTTATACCTATTTTTATTCTTTCTTCCTTTCCAGCAGTATTAGAATAAGTATTAGTCATATTTTTCATTTCTTTCCTTCCTTTTCATCCTACTGGCTTTTGTTTGATTCTACTTTTAGTTTTTATCAGATTCACTTATTTTTACTGTCAGATTTCTGGAATAAATCACCTACTAAGACTGCTTCTAGTTACACATTGCTTACTCTCTTTAGGCCCTTGTGGTCTGAGTCAACTCTTTTTTTTTTTTTTTTTTTTACTATTCTGAAATTATATTTATTAATAACTCCCAGTTATCAAATTCAGTAGCATTTTTAAAACTCTTTTACGTTTATGTAGTTTTTGACACTTAATAAATTCTTTATACTTGAATAGCTTTTCTGTCCTTGGTTTCTGGGATATATTGTTTTCCCTCACTTTTTGGTGTCTGTGTTAGCTTTTCTCCTGTCTAATATACATAGTCTCCCTCATCTACCCATGTCACTTTAATTATTACTGGAATTAACAATGCTTCTTCCTGGTCCTTCCCTTCAAATCTTTCTAGTGAAATACCTTTCCCTTGAAGTCCATCTTCCTGCCAATCTTCTCTGACTGTGCAATGACTTTGAAGAAACCTCTTTCCTTATCCCCCCCACTCTCCCATTTTTCTACACTCAAATTTATTCATAGGACTTTAAGGCCTCCTTTACTTTTGTCATCCTTTTTTTCATAGCAATTTATTTGTCCTTCTCTCCTGTCCTACCTCCTTAAATTAAATTCCTTGAGTGTAGGACTTATTTTGTTTATATCTTTGATACCTAGTGCAGTGTTGTGCACATAGTAATCACATCTCCTATGTTTATTGAATTGAATGGAAATGATTATAGTGCCTTTCATAGAACAGGTGTTCAAATATTTTAGTGAATGAGTCTGAATTCTTTACTTCTTTCCCTGGGTTCTCCTTCAAGCTTCAGTGTCACATTTTTAACTATTTGTTAGTAATTTTTTTTGCTTTTCTCACTGTCACTTCTGTGATGATTCTAAAGTCTGAATAATTTTTCTTCAAAGCTATTTCCTTTTGACCACATTTTCCTGTTTATGGTAGTATTCTAAGTCTCAGCTCACCCAGGCTCCCATCTTCCACTATTCAATCAAGTTGTCAGGTTCTGTCAATTTCTTTCTTAAAATATATACCTAGAATTTATTTCCTGACCATTTTAAACTGTTATTAACTTATTTTAAAATCTTAATTTATATCTGGAGTAGATCTCCTAATTGATTTCTCTCCTTTCCTCCCCTTATTTGATCAGTCCTGTTTTTTTTTTGTTTTTTTTTTTTTTGCTGAGGCAATTGGGATTAAGTGACTTGCCCAGGGTCACACAGCTAGGAAGTATTAAGTTTCTGAGGCCAGATTTGAACTCAGGTCCTCTTGACTTCACAGCTGGTGCTGTATCCATTGCATGTCATCTAATTGCCTCTATTTAATCAGTCCTGTACAATCCTATCAACTTAATCTATCAAAAATCTATGATTCTTGCCTACAAAATAGAATTCAATAAAAAAAAAAAATTGACATTCATTCAAAGTCTGGCTGCTAGCTTTCTTTATAGTCTACTTTACTGATGGTATTTCTCCTAAAACTTTACAAGAGATATAGCCGTTTATTCTGTTTTCTGAATATACCTTCCTCTCCCCCACCTTTGAACTTTTGCTCAACTTTATAACAACCTGCTTGAACTGCTTTCTTTTCACTTTAATCCTATTTAAACTTCAAGACCCAGATAAAATTCTCTTCTGGAATTGTTGGTACATCCTTAATGTGAGACTTATTTTGTTTGTTGACTTGAATGGTTATTTAAATCTTTAGTTGCTTGATTCCATGTTTGCTTTTTCCAGATTATAACATTTAGGAGGGTAGGGACTGAGTTCTATTCCTAATTGCATTCTCTATAACAGAACACATAGAGGTGCACAATATTTGTTGATTTGATAGTTCTAATAAAAATGCCGTCATTTGAAGTTGCCTTTTTTCCCCCCCATGTGTTTTGATTTTTTCCCCCTAACAATGAGGATGGGTTCTCTTCCATCCATTTATTCTTGAATTGGTCTTTCTTGGAATGTAGTATGGGAGAGAGGAATATGAATTATTTCTGGAGTCAGGACTTGGTTTCAAAATCTTGTAACAAAGCTGGGAGTGACCCTTTGTTCAAGTCCCTTATCCTTTGTGGTCCTCAGTTTCCTCTTCTGTAGAATGAGGATGTTGGATTCAACCTTTTGAAACCTTCAATTTCTTGTTTTAAGATTTTTGTAATCTGTAGCACTGTGAATAAATTATTTTATGTTTTTGTTTAAAAACTTGTTTTCAAGAGTTTCAAAAATATTCAGACATGAGAAAAGATTTTGTTCCTTTTAAGAAATTCAAATTTAAGGAACCTGCAGGAGCTGCAGGACCTAGACTAGAGCTGCAATAGGAGTGAGGTAAGAGAAAGTATTGTATAATAGGTTGCCTGAGAAACTCCTGATCAGAAAGGTAAGTCCTTGAATGGATGATATGTAGAGTAGCGAGGAGTTATGAACATTTTCCTTTTCTAGCCTGGAGAGAATGAAGATACATAAATTACTGCCAGGTAGTACAATGGATAGAGTGCTGAGCTTGGAATCAAGTTTCAAATGTGGCCTTAGAAATGTACTATCTGTATGATTTTGAGCACTTAATCTAACTATTTGCCTCAGTTTTCTTTATCTTTAACATGGGAATAATCATAGCTTCTCCCTTGTAGGGCTGGTGTGAGAGTAAAGTTTGTAAAGATATTGTAATGGGGAAGACAATGTAAGCCCTGATATGCAACGATTTATACAGGATAAATTTGAGATCATCAAAAGAGAGATGTTATTAGAAGTAAGGGAGATCCAGGATGGTTTTTTGGAAAAACTTTTTTTTTTTTTTTAAATTAAAAATTTTATATTTTAAAATGTGTGGGGACAATTCTTCAACATTAACCTTGCAAAACCCTTTGTTCCAATTTTACCCTTTTCCCCCACGCCCTCCCCTAGATGGCAAATAGTCCAATATATGTTAAACATGGTAGAAATATATGTTAAATCAATATATGCATACATATTTGTACAATTATTGTGCCGCACAAGAAAAATCAAATCAAACCAGTTAAAAAAAAAAAAAGAAGCAAAATAAAATGCAAGCAAACAACAATAAGAATGAAAATGCTGTTGTGAATTAAACTCAGTCCCCACTGTCCTCTTTCTGGGTGTAGATGGCTCTCTTCATCACTAGACAATTGGGATTTTTGTTTACAAAATTGTTGTTCCAAGAGTTTCAAAAATATTCAGACATGAGAAAAGATTTTGTTCCTTTTAAGAAATTCAAATTTAAGGAACCTGCAGGAGCTGCAGGACCTAGACTAGAGCTGCAATAGGAGTGAGGTAAGAGAAAGTATTGTATAATAGGTTGCCTGAGAAACTCCTGATCAGAAAGGTAAGTCCTTGAATGGATGATATGTAGAGTAGCGAGGAGTTATGAACATTTTCCTTTTCTAGCCTGGAGAGAATGAAGATACATAAATTACTGCCAGGTAGTACAATGGATAGAGTGCTGAGCTTGGAATCAAGTTTCAAATGTGGCCTTAGAAATGTACTATCTGTATGATTTTGAGCACTTAATCTAACTATTTGCCTCAGTTTTCTTTATCTTTAACATGGGAATAATCATAGCTTCTCCCTTGTAGGGCTGGTGTGAGAGTAAAGTTTGTAAAGATATTGTAATGGGGAAGACAATGTAAGCCCTGATATACAACGATTTATACAGGATAAATTTGAGATCATCAAAAGAGAGATGTTATTAGAAGTAAGGGAGATCCAGGATGGTTTTTTGGAAAAACTTTTTTTTTTTTTTTAATTAAAAATTTTATATTTTAAAATGTGTGGGGAAAATTCTTCAACATTAACCTTGCAAAACCCTTTGTTCCAATTTTACCCTTTTCCCCCACGCCCTCCCCTAGATGGCAAATAGTCCAATATATGTTAAACATGGTAGAAATATATGTTAAATCAATATATGCATACATATTTGTACAATTATTGTGCCGCACAAGAAAAATCAAATCAAACCAGTTAAAAAAAAAAAAGAAGCAAAATAAAATGCAAGCAAACAACAATAAGAATGAAAATGCTGTTGTGAATTAAACTCAGTCCCCACTGTCCTCTTTCTGGGTGTAGATGGCTCTCTTCATCACTAGACAATTGGGATTTTTGTTTACAAAATTGTTGTTCCAAGAGTTTCAAAAATATTCAGACATGAGAAAAGATTTTGTTCCTTTTAAGAAATTCAAATTTAAGGAACCTGCAGGAGCTGCAGGACCTAGACTAGAGCTGCAAGAGAGCTGCTAGAGGAGTGAGGTAAGAGAAAGTATTGTATAATCAGGTTGCCTGGGAAACACCTGATCAGAAAGTTAAGTCCCTGAATGGATGATATGTGGAGTAGTGAGGAGTTCTGGACTTTTTCCTTTTCTAGCCTTGTTGAAGAGGTCCACGTCTATCAGAATCGATCATCATATAATCTTATTGTTGCTGTGGATAATGATCTCCTGGTGCTGCTCATTTCACTCAGCATCAGTTCCTGTAAGTCTCTCCAGGCCTCTCTGAAATCATCCTGCTTGTCATTTCTTACAGAACAATATTCCATAGCATTCATATACCATAATTTATTCACCCATTCTCCAACTGATGGGCATCCACTCAGTTTCCAGTTTCTGGCCACAACAAAAAGGGCTGCCACAAACATTTTTGCACATGTGGGTCCCTTTCCCTCCTTTAAGATCTCTTTGGGATATAAGCCCAGTAGAAACACTGCTGGATCAAGGGGTATGCACAGTTTGATAACTTTTTGATCATAGTTCCAAAGTGCTCTCCAGAACGGTTGGATCCGTTCACAACTCCACCATGTATGTGTCCCAGTTTTCCCACATCCCCTCTAACATTTGTCATTATTTTTTCCTGTCATCTTAACCAATCTGAGAGGTGTGTAGTGGTATCCCAGAATTGTCTTAATTTGCATTTCTCTGATCGATAGTGATTTAGAGCATCTTTTTATATGACTAGTTTCTTCATCTGAAAATTGTTCATATCCTTTGACCATTTATGAATTGGAGAATTGCTTGAATTCTTATAAATTTGAATCAATTCTCTATATATTTTAGAAATGAAGCCTTTATCAGGACCTTTGAATGTAAAAATGTTTTCCCAGTTTATTGCTTCCCTTCTAATCTTTTCTGCAATTTTTTTTTTGTATGAACTTAATGTAATCAAAATTATCTATTTTATGATCAAAAAGAATCTCCATTTCTTCTTTGATCGCAAATTCCTTCCTTGGAGAGGGTTCTTATTTGGAGTTTAAAGGAAGCCAGGGAGTAGAGATGAGGAAGCAAACAGCATTCCAGCCAAAGGAAACAATCAATGAAAATATCTGGTGTCAGGAAGTGGTGAGTTTTTTTTTCCCCTCCCCTGAGACAAATGGGATTAAGTGACTTGCCCAGGGTCACACAATTAGGAAGTGTTAAGTGTCTGAGGTCAGATTTGAACTCAGGTCCTCCTGACTTCAGGGCTGGTGCTCTATCCACTGCGCCACCTAACTGCCCCTGAGATGGAGAGTCTTATGTGAAGAATGCAAGCAAGAATAACAGTTGCTCAATTGTGGAATACATGGCATGATGGTGGTACATTTCAAAAAACTGGAATGATGGGATATATGTGTGTGTGTGTGTGTGTGTGTGTCTATGTATGAATGATGTGTATAATGCTTTATGAAGGGCTTTATGGATTTGTGAAGGGTTTTGAATGAATGAATAGGACTTTGATTCTTGGTATTGTAGATAAAAGGGAACTAAAGGAGCTTTAGGAAATTCACTTTAGCCAGTTGTGTGGAGAATGGACTGGAGTGGAGAAAAATTTATGGCAGGAAGACCAAGCACCCTAATCCTGCTATGGTATAGTCCAGATATGAAATTTTTTTTTTTCATAATTATAACTTTTTATTGATAGAACCCATGCCTGGGTAATTTTTTACAACATTATCCCTTGCACACCTGTTCTGACTTTTCCCCTTCCTCCCTCCACCCCCTACCCCAGATGGCAAGCAGTCCTATACATGTTAAATATATCACAGTATATCCTAGGTACAATATATGTGTGCTGAACCGAACAGTTCTCTTACTGCACAGGAGGAATTGGATTCAGAAGGTAAAAATAACTCGGGAAGAAAAACAAAAATGCAAACATTTTACATTCATTTCTCAGTGTTCTTTCTTTGGGTGTAGCTGTTTCTGTCCATTGTTGATCAAACTGAAACTTTGTCGAAGAAATCCACTTCCTTCAGAATACAGCCTCATACAGTATCGTTGTTGAAGTATATAATGATCTCCTGATTCTGCTCATTTCACTTAGCATCAATTCCAGATATGAATTGATGAGAGGTTAGAGTTATATACACAACAAATAAAACTGTTTAGGTGTGGAAAAGTTACAATTTACACCAATTTAGGGAGCATTTGTACCTTTGAAATCATGGATCTGAATACTGCTTTAGCTGATACTATGCTTTAGTTTAGCTGTGAGCAGAAATCTCCCCCAAATTTACTTTGTTCAACAGCATATAATGTTTGTAGGGACCATGCTCGAAGCCTTTCCATTTTGGTGTTGATGATTTTATATTTTCTTTTAGATTCCTGTGTAGTTTTAGGATACTTCCATATTGATAGATGCCAAATGGCATAACTCAAGTTTCTAAAAGTAATTATCAAAAAGTGCTCCATTATATGCCAGCAAAACTAAGAATTTGAAAGAGAGTATGTTAGTATCTCTAGAAGACTTCTTCCTCCAGTAAAGTTCTAGAAGGGTCTAGAAGAAATAATAAAGAAACTAAAGAAAATTAATTAACAAAATTACTCTACCCAAGCTAGGACTGCACAAAAAGAAGGCAAAAACTCTGCAGAAGTCTCGAATGAAATTAGGGTAGATAGATGGCATATGGGAAACAAATTGGTTCCCCCACGTAGGGAAGTCCTGAAGTCCCTTATAGGAAAAAGCTATTGAATAGTACTCTGAATAACTTAGTGCCTAAATTACAACAGAAGACCAAATAATTACTGCAGAAGGCAGAGCCTAATCTTAGTCACCCTACTAAGAATAAAGCAGGGAGACCTACTTGTACTATCCATAAGTACAAAAGCAGATCCAAAGCACTTGCTGCATATTCTCCCCACCTCCCAATCCATATACTGAGGTTCAAAATGAAAGTAAACCAAAGAAAATTTCAAAAAATGAAGAAATAACCTTGGACTGAGATGTCCCAATGGGTAAACTTAGGAGAGTAATTTTACAAGTTTACATAGAGCCTCTGGAAAAAAAATTTGACTTGGCCTCAAAAACTACATAGAATATCTGAAGAAATAAAAAAAGTAATACAAAATGTTAGGGAGGAAAAACATTGCAAGAATTAGTACCTTAAAACAAATAAATGATAAGGAAATCTTGAGAATGTTTTGTAAATTAGTGTTCCAAATAAAAAACAATGACCTAATGCAATAAAAAATATTAAAATCAATAGTTTTTTTAAAAGAAGAAAATGTCCAGAATATAAGAATCACTAGATTTTCTGAAAAAATATGACTTCCTCCCCCAAAACTTTGGATATATTTCTTTTTTGGGGGGACATTTTAATCATTTGGTTAATAAGGGCAACAGATTATTTAGTCATTTGGCTCTCTTTTTTAGATCAAAGACACTCTGATGAAAGACAAATACTTCATTAAGGATTTCTTGGGATTTATGAAGGGAAAAAACAAAAGGAAAAATGGAAAGATGGATGATACTTGACAAAAATCTAAGGGAACAATCCCATTTAATAAATAGATCTTACAGATAAAAGATGCTATGGGAAAAAGATATCTCCCTCTAGAAATATCTGATGTAGTTCTTTGGCTCTGGTGTGATCTGTTCTTTTCTAGATCAGATCACTTACAGAAGTTTCCTACAAAATTGATCTCACAAACACACTTCAATTTACTTAGCCAATAAACAGGTAAGATTATGAAAGTTCAAACCCATGCCTTTTAGATCAGGGATTTTCCAATTTTACCTATTATCTGTATCACTTCTATCCATTACCTGTCACCTATTTCTATATCTACAAATCTGAAGCCAATTTTATAATGTGGACTCCAGTACAAAAAAAGAATTTACTTAAAGTTGCCAGATTTATCTAAAGTTAATGAAAAATTCTGAGTTGGATGCATAAATACATTAACAATTTAAAGTTTAAAATAGTGCATATATTATTTACAATAAAACATTTAACTTTAGCTTTGTACGATTCCTTAACAAAAGTATTTGTCACTTCTGCAAGGTATCTGTTCCTTTCCTTAACACAGAACAAACAGTTCTCATATTAGCTAAGACAATATTGAATATTATATTTCAAGAAATCATAAGTGAAAACTGCTCAGAGTCTTAGAACTGGAGAGCATAATGAAAATAAAATCAAGTTTCAGGAATGGCATAGCTAATATCCAGAGCTCCCAGATCAAAGAAAAGATACTGCAAAAGACCAAGAAGAAAAAGGTATACAGTGGTAACTGTATAAAAAGAAGAAAAAGGTATACAGTGGTAACTATATCAAGAAGAAAAAGGTATACAGTGGTAACTGTATACCAAGATAAGGTCAAAATGGGTTCATGATCTAGACGTAAAGAATGATATAAACAAATTAGAAGAACGTAAGATAGTTTACCTCTCAGATTTGTGGAGGAGGAAGGAATTTGTGACAAAAGAACTAGAGATCCTTTTTGATCATAAAATAGGTAATTTTGATTATATTAAGTTAAAAAGTTTTTGTACAAACAAAACTAATGCAGACAAGATTAGAAGGGAAGCAATAAACTGGGAAAACATTTTTACATCCAAAGGTTCTGATAAAGGCTTCATTTCTAATATATATAGAAAATTGACTCAAATTTATAATAGTTCAAGCCATTTTCCAATTAATAAACGGTCAAAGGATATGAACAGACAATTTTCCAATGAAGAAACTTAAAACTATAGCCATGTGAAAAGGTGCTCCAAATCATTATTGATCAGAAAAATGCAAATTAAGACAACTCTGAGATATCACTACATACCTGTCATATTGGCTAAGATGACAGGAAAATATAATGACAAATGTTGGAGGGGATGTGGGAAAAGTAGGATACTGATATGTTGTTGGTAGAACTGTGAATGGATCCAACCATTCTGGAGAGCAGTTTGAAACTATGCTCAAAAAGTTATCAAATTGTGCATACCCTTTGACCCAGCAGTGTTACTACTGGGCTTATATCCCAAAGGGATATTAAAGAAGGGAAAGGGACCTCTATATACAAGAATGTTTGTGGAAGTTCTTTTTGTTGTGGCAAGAAACTGGAAACTGAATGGATATCCATCAATTGGAGAATGGCTGAATAAATTATGGTATATGAATGTTATGGAATATTATTGTTCTATAAGAAACAATCAGCAGGATGATTTCAGAGAGTCTTGGAGAGACCTACATGAACTGATGTTAATGGAAATGAGCAAAACCAGGAAATCATTATACATGACAACAAGACTATCTGACGATCAATTCTGATGGAAGTGGCTCTCTTTGAAATTGAGATTCGAACCAGTTACACTTGTGCAGTGATGAAGAGAACTATCTACATCCAAAGAGAGGACTGTGGGAACTGAGCATGGTTCACAACATAGCATTCTCAGTCTCTGTTATTTGCTTGCATTTTTTCCTCAGTTTTTCTTTTTCTTCTTTCTTGATCTGATTATTCTTGTGCAACCAGATAACTGTATAAATATATATACACATATTGGATCTAACATGTATTTCAACATATTTAACATGTATTGGACTACCTGCCAAACAGGGGAGGGGAAGAAGGGGAAAATTTGCAACAAAAGGTTATGCAAGGGTCAATGTTGGAAAAATTACCCATGTGTATTTTCTGTAAATAAAAAGCTTTACTAAAAAAAAAAGAAAGAAAAAAAAAAAAGAAAAAGCTAATAACAGACATCATGCTAATTCACATAAGACTTGAAAACTCATTGTCAAATAAGGCAAAACTTGGGGAGTTATCATCCAAAAGACAAAAGAAAAAGAATTACAACCAAGAAAGTTAAATAAAAAAAGCAAAGGCTGGTGTGGATGTTTTTCTGTTTTTAATTAAAAGATAACAAATAAAATGGATAAGGAACTCTATTAGAGAGGAAGATCATAATCTTACATAATGGGTGAGTGAGATAAAAGGTATTCAAATGTGGATGAGAAGGTTGGGGGGAACAGGCATTCCAAGAATCTCACTTTCATCTGCACTGAGAAGAGGAAGTTTGAACATAGTAATGTACGTGCAGTTCATGGAACAGAAATAGATTAAACTGAAATAGGGAAGTAAGAGATGGTAAGAATAAGGTTTAAGAGAGAAGGCAGGATAGGTAAGGGAGTAGTCATAAAAGAAACTAATGCCAGAGGGAAACATTTAATAAATTAAAGGGAAGAAAGTAAAAATCTGGGATCAGGGATGGGGTAAGGGAAATGGAAGAGATATAATAGAAAGGAAGCATTACTTTGTTTATAGATCACACATATTAGGCAAAGTCCTTTTATCACATTTTTAAGTGTAAAAGAGTGGGAAAAAGTTAGTAAAAAAATACAAGATGGAGGGAATTGCACCATAATGATAATTATGAAGGTGAATAAGATGAATTTGAAAGTAAAATGGAAATGTGTAACAACATGGATTAGAGAGCAATCCAGCAATATTATTTACAAGAAATTCACTTGAAACACAAAAATTCACATAAAGTTAAAATGAGGGACTGGAAGAGATTCTATTTTACTTCATATGAACTAAAAAAGGCCAGAGTACAATCTTTAAATGTCTAAATATTGACAAAAAATAAGCATAGAAATGACATTTTTCTTAAAAGTACCATTGCTTATGAATCAATATCTATGGTAATACTTATTTATGCTGAACAGCATAACATCTTAATATTTAATTGTTTAGTAGTGTCTGATTCATTGTGAACCCATTTGGAGTTTTCTTTGCAAAGATACTTGATCTGTTAATTTCTCCAATTTATTAAGGCAAATAGAAGCTCAGTGACTTGCTCAGCATCACACAGCCAAATTTGAAACAGGATCTTTTTGACACTGGGCTCATTCTGCTACCCACTGCACCACCTAGCTAGTCTTATTAATATTTAAAAGGAAGGTTAATCATATTGTAGGGAAAAGTAAATAATCAAAGTACAGTTAAATAGTAGGATCTCACTTGAAAGGTATCCCTTTCAGACCTAGAGGAATCTAAGAAAAAGCTAAACAAGAAAGAAGTTTAAGGATACAAATAGAACTTTAGAAAAATTAGATATAGTAGCTCTCTGAATTCTAAATGGGAACACAAATTTGTATTCTTTCTCAATCATATATATAAACTTCACAAAAATTAAACATGTATTGGGGCATAAAAACCTTACTTACCAAAAGCAGAAATGATAAATGTGTCCATACTGATCACAATGCAATAAAACTATTGGGAAAAAAGAATTAAAATTAATTGAAGACTGAATACTAAAGAAGAGTGGATCAAAGGATGGAAACTACTTCATCAAGGAAAATGACAATGAGCATACAAAAGCTTTATGGGATAGAACATACAAAAACTTGGGGAATATAGCTAATGCAGTTCTTAAGGGGGATTTTTATATATCTAAACATTATCAATAAAAGAAAATAATAAAGCAATGAATTGGGTTTGCAACAAAAAAAACAAAGACAAGTAAAAAAATTTAAAATAGACAAAAATTCTGAAAATCAAGAGATTAACAAGATTAAAATACAAAAATGCTATTGAAATGAAAAAAAAAACTAATAAAGAATAATCTGATTTTCAAAAAGAAGAAACCCATATTCTACATGTCAACAATTAAGATTTCACATTTGAAGAAATAAAGATATTTGTTCAATTATATACCAACAAAACTGATAGATAAAATGTATAAACTACCCAGACTAACAGAAGAAATCTAGTGTGAGAAAAAAGAGTTGAATAAGTCATAAATAAAATTCCAAAGAGGTGGAGGGAACACGAAAACCAGATAAGCTTACTAGTGAATTTTATAAAACTTTCAAAATTAGTTATATGTAAATTGAGAAAAGAAGAAAAGAAAGGGCTTCTTTCCATAATATAACTCTTATTTTAAAAAAATTTGGGGTAGTAGTTTATTTCTTCCCCCTCCCCAATTATATTTCAAGACAATTTTTAGCATTCTTTTTTCTTTAAAAGAAAATATTTATTTCTAAAATACACTTAAAAAACACATCTATATAAAAATAGAGTGGAGGCAAAGAAGCTGTTTTATTAAATGGGGACACAATGTAAATAAACAGGTATACACAAAAACATTTGCATTTAAGGGAGTCTATACATATTTATAGATATTTTGATAATAAGTTTGCTAACTTAGAATTCATTTTTACAAGATTTTGAGTTTCAAATTTTTTTCTATCCCTCCCTTTTCTGAAAATGGTAGGCAATTTGATATAGGTTATATATGTGCAACTATGTAAAGAATTACCACATTAATCACAGTTGTGAAAAAAAGAAATAGATCAAAAGAAAAAAAAATAAAGTGAAAAAAATATGCTTCAATTTGCATTCACAGCCCATCAGTTCTTTATCTGGATGTGGTTAGCATTTTTCATCATGAGTCCTTTGTACTTGTCTTGGATCATTATGTATCTTTGTATTGCTGAGAAAAGCTAAATTGTTCATAATTGATCATCTCACAATGATATTGATACACTGTGTATAATGTTTTCTTGGTCTGCTCATTTCACTTTGTATCAGTTTGTACACGTCTTTTCAAATTTTTTTGAAATTTGCTCATCATTTATTACTGTATATTATTCCATTACATTCATATACCAAAACTTGTTCAGCCACTCCCTGATTGATGGACATCCCCTCATTTTTTAATTCTTTGCCATCATGAAATGGGCTACTATAAATATTTTTGCACATCACTCCTTTTCCCTTTTTTATGATCTCTTTGGGATACAGACCTAGTATTGGTATTGCTGCATCAAAGAATATGCACAATTTGATTGCAGCTTGGGCATAATTCCAAATTACTTTCCAGAACAGATGGACTATATCATGATGTCACCAACAGTTCGCTTAGTGTCTCAATTTTTCCATACCCTCTTTAACAATATAATTTTGATAATTAAACTCGGGAGAGACAAAGTAGAGAAAGAAAACTACAGACCTAAATCCCTAATGACCATTGATATAAACATTTTAAATAAAATGTAACAAATAGGCTATAATATTTTTTAAAGATTATACAGTATGGCCAAGTTAGATTTATATTGGAAAATTTTGTTTGAGTGAATGTAGACTATAAAATTAAAAGGAATTGAGACCAAAAAAAAAAAAAAAAAAGGTCTAGCAGTACAAGATCTTAAACTGTATTACAAAGCAATTATCAAAATGATTTGGTACTAATTAAAAAATTGAGTAGTCGAGCTGTGGAACAGATTTAAGTACATAACATAAAAAGAAAAAATTGAGAATTCAAAGGAAGTTAATGAGAATTTCCAAAAATAAATACCTGAATTAAAAATAATAACAACAAAAAACCAAACTAAGAATGGAGATCTTAATGCAGTCTCAGAAAATGAATTTGAGCAAATAAATGAGCTATTATAAAGGAAGAAACTTCTCAGGCTAGATGAATTTGCAGATAAATTCTATCCTACAATTATTGTTTTATCTTTTTAGTCATGTCTGATTCTTCATGACTTTTTGGAGGGGGAGGACAAAGGTACTGCAGCAGTTTGCCATTTCCTTTTCCAGTTTGCAGATGAGGAAATAGAGGCAAACAGGGCTGGAGCTTTAGCTAGTGTCTGAGGCTAGATTTGAACTCAGGATATTGTCCTGATGCCCAAATCAAGGAGAGAGAAATAATAAAAATAAGACAATGAATATTCTTCAAACTAATGAATATCGGTGCAAAAATTTTACCTAAAATCCACACAAGGAAGCTACAGTAGCAATCTTGAGAATCTAGAAAGCCATTTACTGAGACAAATTGGATTCTCTGGGGAATAAGTGCAAGTTGATTCAGCATGGAAAAACAATTAGCACAATTACTTATTGAAACAAAGCAAGAACCATATGATTATTTCAGTAGAAAGGGGAATGGAATAAGCAATTATATCCATATCCTTTCTGTGCCATGTACTGTCCTAAGGCTTTATAAATATTTAATTTGATATTTCATTTCACAATTCTGAGAGATATCTGTATTTTATATTTGAGAGAACTGAGGCAAACAGAGATTGTAGCTTTCCCAGGTTATAAAGCTAAGTGTCTGAGTCTGAATTTGAACTCAAGTCTTTCTGACTCCAGGCCAGTGCTCTAATGCTACCTAGCTGATTCAAGACTTCAAGAAAAAGCCTTTTAAAAAATATAGCATTCATGCTGAAAACTTGAAGAACACGGAAGCAGAAAAACTCTTTAATATGGTCAGAAGCATATATTTGATTTCAATACTTGTTAATGTTTGTAAAGAAGGAATATTTCTTCTAATACTCCTGTGACTTCTTAAAAAAAAAATAGTTATGATAAGCCTCTTTTTCCAAGAACATGGAATTCAGCTTCTCTATCTCAAACACTATAAAGCTAACTGGTTCCTTAAAGGGGTGAATTCATGACTCTGGTCTCATTCTCACTATGTTCCGATTGATTTGAGTTTAAACTTCTTACCCAGTGTTTCCACACAAAACTCATTGTTAAACAGGTTTTGATTCTTAACTTTAGGTCAAGTAAAACATCTGAGGATGAAAAATTCAAAGAAAGCACCTCGTCTTGCAAGGTAAGGAAGTCATTATAGCTAAGGTAACAAAATGGACTGTTTTTGAAAGTCATTGAAGTACAGGCTAAGCAGAATGGAAATAAATGTTGGCCACTAGAGAGTGAACATTACTATGCTTAGCAGGGTCTGTTTCTTGGTGGGTAGAAGTTGGAATTCTTAATTTAGACCCTTCTCCCTTGATTGTCCCTTCTGTCCCCAACTGACTCAATGTTATAACACCATTGACTCAGGCTTTAAACAATTTTTAGCAAGAACATCAAAAACTTATTCCACATGAATTTAATCAATTTAATTCAACAGGCAGCTTGGTGTAGTCAAAATCAGGCTGTTCTGTAACCTCTCTCATTTTATAGATGAGAAAATGGGTCAGGGGCAAGTTAAGTGATTTACCTAAATTCATATAGGTTCTAAGGATGGAAGGAGAGATTTGAATCACAGGCCTTGAGTTCATATCCCCACTTGACTATGTACTTGGCAAATTACTTAAATCTCTGAGCCATTAGCATGTACATGTATGGGTCTAAGTGATGGATCTTGACTTTACCTTGTCAGCTGAGAATCTTGTATCATAGTTTACTGAATTTTCTTTTTAAAAAAATTATTTAATGTTATATATAATAAATTACATATTAAATATATATTTATATAAAAAGAAAATATATGTAACATGATAATCAATGACTTAATTATTAATATATGGATTGACTCTCTGGAATGGAATAGACAGAAAAATAGTGGGAGAAATTTTGATAATAAAAACCAAAAGATTTCAATAATCATTTTGTTTAAGAAAAAAGAAAGGGGGAAATGGAGATACTGCAGAAACTGATTTGATCAAGTTTCCCAAGAGTTTATTCCTAAAAGTAATTCCTAAGAGTTCCTAGAAGCATGCTAGACCTCAAAGCATTTATAGTCTCAATGGGGAGAGGGGGGAAATTCAGGAATAAAAGTTAATGATATATATCACTTTACTGTTTTTTTTTTTTTTTAATGTTAAAAAAAAGGAGCTCAGAGAGGGAGAAATTACTGAATTAGAGGAGATCAGGAAGGTTTTCACAGGGGAAGTTGCACTTAAAGGTTATAACATTACAGTTGTAAGACACTTCATTAGTCATTTAGATCAGCTTTTATATGAGCAAAAATTGTAAAGCAGTCCCTGTGTGAAACCATCCAGCCTTTTCTTGACAACCTCAGGTGAGGAGAGCCTGTTAGCTCCTTTTAGGAAAATTCTAGGAAGTTTTTCTTTGTCTCGAACTTACACTGTCTCTTTGCAGCCTTCACCCTTTGCTCTTTGCTCTGTTCTGAGGCCAATAAGAAATTTATTCCATTCTCCTTTTGTTGGTGTTGTTTATTAATTTCAGCCATGACCAACTCTTCCTGACCCCAATTAGAGTTTTCTTGGCAAAGATACTGGAGTGGTATGACTCCAGCTTTCAGATGAGGAAACTGAGGCAAACAGGTTTGCCTCTATCCTATATATATATATATATATATATATATATATATATATATATATATATATCCTATATCCTTCATTGTATCTGTTCCTTCAAGTCTAATTTCATACAAGTTCAACTTTCCCAGTTCATTTAGCTGATCCTCACATGGCACCATCTTTAATGCCTGTGATCATCCTGGTTGCCTTTTGTATACTTTTTAGCTCACTTTCCTAAAAGGGAGTGTCCAGAACTTTATCCAAATTATTGATAACATTACTAAGTGCTATGTGCCAAACTTTTTCCTAGTTCTTTAGAAAATTTCATTTGATTCTCACAACAATCCTGAGATGGAGGTGCTGTCATTATCTACATTTTACAGTTGAGGGAACTGTGGCAAACAGGTTAAATGATTTTCTCAGTTCACAAAACTGAGATTGGATTTGAACTCAGTTCTTCCTGACTCTAGATCCAGTGCTCTATTGCCATCTTGTATATTTAAGAAAAAGCCTTTGACAAAGCATAGCATTCATGTTGAAAATCCAAAAGGCCACATGTGTAGAAAATCTCCTTAATTCAAATTATATTTGAATTTAGTACTTGGTCATGTTTGTAAGGAAGGAACATTTCTTTTTTTTTCTTTTCTTTTCTTTTTTTTAGTTATCTCTCTGAGATTATTAAATGAGAAAACTGAGGGTCAAAGACTTGTCATATTGTTTGTAATGTTGGAGCAGGGTTTCAAACCCAGGCATCTTAACTCTCAGTCCAATGATCTCTTTTCTAAAATTAATAGAGTAATTATAGGCCTGTGTTTTTTGAGTGGATTTGCCAAGAACATGGGGTTCAGCTTCTGTATTTGAACAGGACCATGGCTAACTGGCCCATGACAGAATTGATTCGTAGCTCTGGCTTCATTCTCCTATGTTCTGATTGACTGAGTTTAAGATTCTTGTCCAGTCTTTCCACACGAAACTCATTGTCAAACTGCTTTTGATTCCTAATTTTAGGTCAAAGAAAACATTTGGGAATGAAAAATCCAGAAAACATACCTTCTATTGCAAGGTAAGGAAGTCATCTTACTGGTTGAGGGTTGGGGGTTTAAAGAAAGGATCAGAAAAGACCTGATGTAGGAAATGGCATTAGAGCTAAATTTGGTAGTATTTATTTTATTTGAAAATTTTGCATCAACATTCATTACAGAAATTGGTCTATAGGTTTTTTTCTCTCTCCCTGGTGTAGATATCAAAACATTGAATTAAACTTGGAAGGAAACTATGACTTTTGAAGTAGAGGTGGGGAGAGAGTACATTCCAGACATAGGGGACATAGAACGTGGAATTTTGTGTGTGAAGAGCAGCTGGTAAACTATGAACCTATAGAGTTTCTCTGTGCCATATTTCTTTCTTTCTTTCTTTCTTTCCCTTCCTTCCTTCCTTCCTTCCTTTCTTCCGTTCTTTCTTTCTTTCTTTTTTTTCTTTCTAACTGGCTGCCCTCCTTCAGGTGTGAACTTATCTTGAAGCTATTGGGAAGGGGCAGTTTTTAAAGTGTGGGTTGGTTTGGGTAAGGAAAGGCCATTGTGAAGAGAATTACAAGGAGAGGGGGAACATCAAGAGCCAGGAAGGCAGTATGGAAAAAATCACAGGTAGTGTCAAAGGAACTCTAACTCTCTTCACTGCCTCTATCTATAAAATGAGGGGATTGGACTAATTATTCTCCAAGGGCCTTTTATCTCTAAATCTATAGTCCTGAGAAGAGGAGGTGGATATGAGCTTCTTACAGTCTTTGGGGATTAATTGAAGGACTAGCTTGAGCAAGGTCAGTATAGGAGAATAAAAAGTTCAATAGGAAGGAGCAAAATTATATGTTAGAGCTCGAAAGAAACCTTAGAAATCATCTATTCCAGCCTCATTTTAATAGCAGAGGAAACAGCATCTGAGAAGTTATATAACTTGCCCATGTTTATTTATATATATGTGGCAGAGTCAGGACCTGAACCCAATTCTAGTGTTTTTCCACTCTACATGAAATTTGAACTTGGAATTGACTTCTTAGTGCAATAGTATAGACTTTAATCTACAGTTAATTTGGAATCATTTGACTTTTTTCCATTGAACATTTATATTGAATGAAGGTTTAGAAGGTTTATTTATCAAATTTTCAAGTATATTCAATTAGGCTTGTGCAAGGATTACAGTGGTTGACTCCGCCCTACCTTCCAAGTTTGCCTCTTTAAAAAAAAAATATTTTCAAAATAGATGCAAAGATAGTTTTCAACACTCATCTTTGCAAAATGTTATGTTCCAAATTTTTCTCCCTTCCTTTCCTCCCCATCCAGGCAGCAAAAAATCCAATATAGTTAAACATGTGTAATTCTTCTAAATTTCCACATTTAACATGTTGCACAAGAAAAATCAGATTAAAAGGAGAAAAAATGAGAAAAGAAAAAAAAAGCAATCAAACAACAAAAAAGGTGAAAATACTATGTTGTGATCAGTGATTGACTAATAATGTGGCTTCCGATTTAAAGAATCTTTTGATTTTTCTAATTTTGGCATTTAATGCTGGCTGAGCATGACTTTATACAAGTCATTTCTCTGGATCTCTTTTGTGTCAGCTGAGTAATGGGGATGATAAATCAATTGAGCCTAGGTTCTTGTCTAAGTTTTGGAGATACAAATAAAGAAATGAAATGCTCTGTGTTCTTAAAGAGCTTGTATTTCTAGTGACCACATATACATTTGTAAGTATATGTGAAACTCATACAAAGCAGATGCATAAGGTAAACTTAATAGAAAGTCTCTCTGGGAAGTCAGCAGTGAGGTTGGGGAGAAAAGACTTTGCTGGAGGAGATGACACTTTAGGTAAGTTTTGAAAGAAGCCAAGAAGTAGAGATTAGGAAGGAGAATAATGCCTGACTGGAGACAAGGGTCCAGACTAGATTACCTGTATTCATTGATCATTCAATTCTTTTTTATTAAAAAATTTTAAAAAATTAAATAATTTTTGACATTCATTTTTTAAAATTTTGAATTCCAAATTCTTTCCCTCCCTCTCTGAGATGGTAAGTAATTCGACATAGGTTATAGATGTACAATCATGTAAAATATATTTCTGTTTTAGTCATATTGTAAAAGAAGACACAGACAAAAAAAAAACTCAAAACATGAAAAAATAAAGTGCAAAATAGCATGCTTTGATCTGCATTCAGACTCCATCAGTTCTTTCTCTGGAGGTGGATAGTATTTTTCATCATAAGTCCTTTGGAATTATCTTAGATCATTGCTGAAAATAGTTAAGAATAGTTGATCATTGTACAGTACTGCTCTTACTATGTACAGTGTTCTCTTGGTTCTAGTCACTTCACTTTCCAATTTGTGTAAGCCCAGGTTTTTCTGAAATCATCCATAACAATCACATACCACCATTTATTCAATCATCCCCAGTTGGTGGGCATCAATTTCCAATTCTTTGTCACCACAAAAAGATTTTTTATAAATATTTTCATATAAATTGGTCCTTTTCCCTTTTAAAAAGATCTCTTTGGGACAGACCTACTAGTTTTGGGGGATCAAAAGGTATGCAGTTTTATAACCCTTTCGCTGTAGTTCCAAATTGTTTTCCAATATCAGTTCACAACTCTACTCCTTCAGTTCTAAGGGCTTTGATTTAATTCTTATATATCAACTTATAACACCAGAGGCAGTCAATTTCCCCTCCCAGTAAGATTTGTTTAAAATTCTTTTTAAATTGATTGTGCTTTTAAAAATGAAACCCTTTTCTCTTCTAGTCTGTTAAATCAGATAGATCAAGAAAGAACCGAGCTAGATCTGAGACAATTATAACTAGTCAGTCTTCCTGCTCTCAGCCAGATAAAGAATCATGTATTATTAACCAAGAAAAACTACAAATGTTGGAGGAAATGTTTGAAAAAACTGCAGATGCCACTGGAGGTAAAACTACTTTGATTCAGTTTCTGTGTGTGTGTGTGTGTGTGTGTATGTGTGTGTGTTGTGTGTGTGTGTGTGTGTGTGTGAGACATACATAGAGAGGAATAAGAAAGAGGAGGATTGGTGATGGGTTGGTTAATTGAGGAGAAAGAAATCAACTTTTCCTTAGTTTAATAAACATGTTAGTTGCAGAGACAAGACATCTTAGGCTTATCGGTGACACATGTTGGTCGTGTTACTCTGGGCCAGTAACTTAAAATTTTCTTGTTCTAGGTTAGAGCAGATATTATATTGACAGAGTTTTCTCACTGAGAATTATTTACATCAATGCATTCACAGGTCCCATCCAAAAAATCCATCTCCATTTCAATTCCACAAACATTTATTAAGCTTATGTGCTGGGCATGTGCTCAGTACTAGGGATATAGAAAGAGGCAAAAATAGATTCTTCCCTCAAAGAACTGACAATGTAACATCAGAACAGCCAACTTTGTATAGTAGGATTAGAATCACAGAACTCTAGAGCTACACCTTGGAGATGATGGCGCAGGAGAATAGGCACTGTGGTCTACAGCCCAGGAGAGTACCTGGACTCAAAGTTCACCTCTAACACTGTTTATTTGCAGGACCTTGGGCATGTCATCTCACTCTCCTGAACTTCTATGTCTTTATCTCTATAATAAGATGGAAGTGAACTAAGTTCTGAAGTTCATTCCAACTTTGTTTAGGATCCTTTGGCCAGGGTTTCTTAATCTGGGATCCAGAGATTTCCCAATATAACCTCATGTTATATTTAAGAGGTTCTGTGAGCTTGAGTGAAAAAAAAAATCTTTAATTTTGCTTACCTTTGGTGTTTTTTGAAATCTTATGAATTTTACTTTGTACATTTAAAAACACATTATTTTAAGAAATCCATGGGTTTTACCAGATTGTGAAAGAGAGGGGCTTGTCACTCAAAAAAGATAAAGAACTTTGGGCTCACTTAACCTTCTTTATCTCTTCCTACTCCACTATCATTTATGTAGAGGTAAAATTGGAGGCCCAGAGAGATTGTGATGGTGGCAACTGTCTGACAGAGTTTTTGTTCAGAAAACCCTCCTTAAATCTTTAAGTACTATATAAATATATATCATTGCCCTGTTCCCCAGGTCACACATTCAGCTCAGAACAGCCTGTGCCTGGATTCTAGATCCTCTGCAGTTGGACTTAGTGTCTTTTACTACTTAGTGCTGTTTCTATAATCAAATTGCCTGTCTCAGTTCTAATAGCCACCTTCTCATGCAGAGTAGCTTGTCTTCTGAATGTGAGTAGGGATGTTGATGATTCCCCAAATCTCTCATGTTCCGCCACTGCTCCCTGGGCTGCAGGTGGCTTTTCTTGGCTACTTGACTATTCTAGAATGGGTCTTCCAGGAGAGTAGATGATTAGTAAATATTTATTGACCATATTAATCTCCCATTTTCAGCTTTGGACATAAAAGGTTTTCAAAAGGTGATGAAGGAGACGTTTCCATCTGTGACTGATGAAGCCTTGGAATCCCTGTTCTGGAAAGTGGATGCAGATTGTGTTGGATGCGTGACCTGGGTAAGTCTTTGACTGTCCTTGGCAACTAGAGCTAATGGCTGTCAAGATATGGGAAGTTGTTCTTGCAGAGATGGGGCTTTCATTTTTAAAGCAAGGGGTTTGTCTTAAATTTAACTTTAAATGAAGTAGCACAGAGAGGGAAGTAGAGGCATGGACAAGTGTGAGAAGACTGTAACTTGTAACCATGGAGGAATTGTATGATTTGAAAAGAAGGTGGCCTGATTATCTGGATGATATCTGAGGAATGACAGGACAGCCAGAGTACTCCACTGGTACTCTCACATTATTAGGAGGAATTAAGGGTTTCCAGAGTGTTGGGTTGATGCTCTTTAGAAAATCAGCTGGATACGGGACAGGGCAAGAGTCACAGAGAATAGTCAGACATAGATGGACTGCAATCTGTATCTTTGGAGGAAAGAACTAAATTGAAGTCAGATCATGAGTACTAATACCCAATTAAACTTGAAATAAAAAATGAGTATCATCTATATATTTGAAACAATTTATCATTTATCTTCCCCCATTTCCTTTTCCTTTTCTTAATTTTGCTTGTGGATAAGCATTTATTAATTTGTTTATTATTAAAGCTTTTGATTTTCAAAACACGCATGGATAATTTTTCAACATTTATCCTTGCATAGCCTTGTGTTCCAAATTTTCCCCTCTTTCCTCCTACTCCCTCCCCTAGATGGCAAGCAATCCAATATATGTTATACATGTTAAAATATATATTAAATCCATAAACATATTTATGCAATTTTCTTGCTGTACAAGAAAGATCAGATAAAAAAAGGAAAGAAAATGAATAAGAAAACAAAATGCAAGTGAAAAACAACAAAAAGACTGAGAATACTGTGTTGTGGGCCACACTCAGTTCCCACAGTCCTCTCTCTGGATGTAGATGGCTCTCTTTATCATGAGACTATTGGAACTGGCCTCAATCATCTCATTGTTGGAAAGAGCCACATCCATCAGAATTGATCATTGTATAATATTGTTGTTGCAAGTTTGAAGTACAATTATTTCCTGGTTTTACTCACTTCCTTTAGCATCAGTTCATGTAAGTCTCTCCAGGCCTCTCTGAAATCATCTAGCTGGTCATTTCTTACAGAACAATAATATTCCATAATATTTATATACCACAATTTAATCAGCCATTCTCCAATTGATGGGCATCCAATTTCCAGTTTCTAGTCACTACAAAAAGGGCTGCCACGAACATTTTTGCACATGTGGGTCCCTTTCCCTTTTTTAATTTAATTTTATATTTTATGCTATCAACACTTATTTTAAATGGAATTTCTCTTTGTATCTCTTGTTGGGTTTTGTTAGTGATGTATAAAAATGCTGATGATTTATGTGGATTTATTTTGTATCCTGCAAGTTTGCTAAAGTTATGGATTATTTCTAATAGCTTTTTGGTAGATTCTCTGGGGTTCTGTAAGTATACCATCATATCATTTGCAAAGAGTGATAATTTGGTTTCTTCATTACCTACTTTAATTTCTTTAATCTCCTTTTTCATCTCTTATTGCCAAAGCTAGCATTTCTAATACAATATTGGTTTGTTTATAATTCATCTATTTTTCACTTTTAAAATTTTAGTTTTGTTTGTTGGTTTTCTAATTTAAAAAAATACATAGTTTATTGATCCTTTTTTTCTATTTTATTAATGTATGCTTATAGGTATGTGAGTTCTCTCCACCCTGCATTCTGAAGACTCTGTTAGCTATGTCTCAGAACTTTTTTATGTAGTTCATTATTATAATATAATTTCCATTTGGAATTTTACATTAATGTTGGGACTAGTCCCATCATGGTGGGAGAGGCTCTGTCTCAAGGTTCATCCTTTTTTTCATTGCTATTTTTAGAGGTAGTTCTGGGGTTTGGAGAATTTTTGGTGCTTCTAAGATGTTGTGACTTTAGGAGAGGTGTGGTCACTACTCTATTGATATGTACATTGGTCCTTACCTGGGGAAGGCCCTTGATCTCTTGGGACTGGAAGTGATATTATTCCTCAGGGCTTCCATTCCCCCTTCACCAAAAGTACTCCTCTCTGTCCTCAGATTATGACCTAGAAGTGGGTATAGGCAAGTTTCTGGTCCTGCATCAAGTGTTAACACAGGCATTCTGCTGTAATCTCTTTTTAATCAGCAAAAGTTCATTTTTCAAAGTCCTATGAACAAATTCTCCAAATCACTAACAAAAAATACAACTAAAACAATTGAAACAACCCAGATGTTTCAGTTCACATCCAACAAATTGACAAAAGATAGGAATAGTCCATGATGAAGGGATTGTAGAAGAACAAGCACATGTTGTTGATTGAATTGTGATCCAACTATTCTGGAAAGCAATTAGAAATTATACAAAATGATTACTGACCCAGAAATTCCTTTGTCAGGTAAGAAGTCAATAAAAACAAGTTCTTATATACATCAAAATATAATATTTTTGTGTTATTGAAGTAGATGCCCATCAATTAGATAATGAGGAAAACAAAGTAAAGTACATGAATGAACCTAACAGAATATTATTGAGCAGTAATTATCAAAGAACATGATGAATACAAAAGCATGGAAAGATTTATATGAACTTATATTTGTATAAAGTAACAATATGATATCCTAGCAATAGAAAAAGAAATAACTGCAAACAAAACCTAAATGCAAAATTAAAATGAAAAATCTTGGCTCATATTCCCCTCCCTTCCTTTTTCTTTGGAGAGGTTAAGAAATCCATGGAGGTCAAATCTGTGCATTATATCATTACATTTTTTTTTTGCTGAGGCAATTGGGGTTAAGTGACTTGCCCAGCCAGGGTCACAAGCTGGGAAGTGTTAAGTGTCTGAGGCCAGATTTGAGCTCAGGTCCTCCTGACTTCAGGGCTGGTGCTCTATCCACTGTGCCATCTAACTGCCCCTACATAATTTTTTAAAAGATAAAATAATGTGAAAGGGTGTGGAATACTAATGTGCTATTGGGAAAGTTGTGAGTTAGCAAAATCATGATCTTTTTCTGACCAGTTGACTCTGTCAACTTACTGTCTCTGATTTGAAAGCTCCTAAAATTGCTGCTGCTTCTATTATCAGTATCTAATATGATCACTAGTAGTTCCTCCATGTGGACTCTGGGCCAGCTTCCTCCTTCATGTCACAGATCTCTTTTATCATCCAAAAACTGGAAATTGAATGGATGCCTCTCAGTTGAGGAATGGTTGAATAAATTATGGTATATGAATATAATGGAATATTATTGTTCTATAAGAAATGATAAGCAGCTGATTTCAGAAAAGCCTGGAAAGATTTACATGAATTGATGCTGAATGAAGTGAATAGAACCAAGAGAACATTGTACATAGCAACAACAAGTCTGAATGACAATCAATTGTGATGGACTAGATTCTTTTCAACAATGAGGTGAATCAAGGCAGTTCCAATACCCCTATGATGGAAAGAGCCATTTGCATCCAGAAAGAGAATTATGGAAACTTGAATGGGAATCGAAGTGTAGTTTCACTCTGATCTTTTGTTGACTCTGCCAGAGTTTGGTTTAAAGTATTATTTTAAAATTGTTTGGAGGGGAATAGTAGGGAGAGCTCAGCTGAATGCCTCTTTACTTCCCCATAAGTCCCAATTTCTCTCCCTCCCCCCTTTCCCACCCCCACCCCGGAAATCCCAACTTCTAATTGAACCTTTGATGAAGAAGTCATGACTCTAACGAAAAGACTTATTGTCCTTTGGATAGCTTTAATTGTAAGGAGACATTTCCTTATATAAAGCCTGAATTTAGTTTTGTGTAACTTTCAATTATAATTGTTAAACCTGCCGTCTGGAGCTTAAGTGAACAAATTTAATTCCTTTTCCATGTATAGCTCTCAAGAGATTACTTTTTATGTTCTTCCCTCCCTTTCCTTCCCTAATCATTTTTCTTGAGACTTTTTTTCCTCCTCATTTGGTTTTTTCTGCTTTTAAAGATCTTTTTCTTTAAACATTTTTAAAAATTATTTTTATTTCCACTGGTTACATGTAAAAAACTCTTTTTGGTTATATATGTACATTCTTTAAAATTTTTTAAAATATATTTTTACATGTATCATGTTGGGAGAGAAAAATAAGAAAAAGGAAAACCACACAAAAAAATGTGAAAATAGTATGTGTTTATCTACATTCAATCTCCATCATTCTCTCTCTGGATATGAATGATATTTTCCATCCAAAGTTTATTGAGATTGTCTCGGATCAGTGAACCGCTGAGAAAGAATCAAGTCTATCATTGTTTATCATTGCACAATCCTGCTATTCCTGTATATAATGTTTTCTTGAGTAAGCTTGCTTCAATTCACATTGTATCAGTTCATATAAATCTTTCCAGGTCTTTCTAAAATCAACCTATTCATCATTTTTTATAGAACAATAATATTCCATTACATTCATGTACCATAACTTCAGCCATTCCCCAATTAATGGGCAGTGGGTCTCTTTCCCTCCTGTATGATCTCTTTGGGATATAGGCCCAGTCAGAGGCACTGCTGGACCAAAGGGTTTGCACAATTTTATAGCCCTTTGAGTATAGTTCCAAATTACTCTCCAGCAACACGACTAACTCCACCAACAATGCATTAATGTCCCACTTTTCCCATATCCTCTCAAACATTTATTTTCACCTTTTCCTGTCATCTTAGCCAATCTGAGAAGTGTGAGATGGTACCTTTCTTGAGATTTTTAAACATTGCTAGTTCCTTCAACCCATTCTCTTAATATACCACAGCTTGTTTAGCCATTTCTCAATTGATGGGCATCCCTTAACTTTGCAATATTTTGCCACCACAAAAAGGTCTGCTATAAATATTTTTGCACATATTGGTCCTTTTTCGTTTTTTAATGATCTCTTTGGGATAGTAGTAGTATTGCTGCATGAAAAAGTCTGTACAGTTTGGTTACCCTTTCCTTTGGGTATAATGTCAAATTGTTCACCAAAATGGTTGGTATTCATAACTTCATTAACAATGCTTTAGTGTCCTAATTTTTCCATATCTTCTCTAACATTTATCATTTTCATTTTTTGTCATATTAGCCAATTTGATATATGTGAAATGGTACCTGAGTAACTTTAATTTGCATTTCTCTAATCAAAAGTGATTTAGAGCACTTCTTCATATGCCTTAGATAACTTGGATTTTTGTCATCTGAGAACTGCCTGTACATACCTTTGATCATTTAACAATTGGGACATAGTTTATCTTCTTATAAATTTGACTTAATCTTCATATATTTGAGATAGGAGGATTTTGTCAGAGACATTTGCTATAAAGATTGTTTTCCAACTTTCTGCTTTCCTTTTAATCTTGATTGCATTGATTTTATTTGTACAAAAGCTTTTTAACATAATTAAAATTATCTGTTTTACATTTTGTAATATTCATTATCTCTTGTTTGGTCATGAATTCTTCCCTTCTTCACAGATCTCACAGGTAGACTATTCAAAATTTGTCTTTGAATTTGCTTGTATTGATCTTATCTTGCTTTATGGTGTGAGATATTAGTTTATATCTAATTTGTGTCCTATTGTTTTCCAATTTTCCCTGCAGTTTTTGTCAAATAGTGAGCTCTTTTCCCAAAGACTGTGGTTTGGGGTTTATCAGAATTAGGTTGTTATGGTCATTGATTACTGTGTCTTGTGTACCCAATCTATTCCACTGATTTATCACTTTGATTTTAGCCAGTACCAGATAGTTTTGATGATTACTGCTTTATAATACAGTTTGAGATCTGGTATTGCTAGGCTACCTTTCTTTGTATTTCTCCTTCCCCTCATTAATATTCTTGAATTTTTTGTTCAATTTTGATGAGTTTTGTTATTTTTTTCTTTTTCTAAAGAAAACTTAATTTAATTTAATTTTAATAGTTTATTTTTCAAAAAATGTGCAAAGATAGTTTTCAATAGATACCTTAGCAAAACTTTGTATTCCGATTTTTTTTTTCTTTCTCTCTTCCCCAAGACAGCAAGCAACCTGATATAGGTTAAACATGTGCAGTTCTTCTAGAGAAATTTCAATATTCATCATGTTGTTCAAGAAAAATCATATCAAAAGTGAAAAAAAAAAAAGAGAAAAAACAACTAAGCAAACAACAACAACAAGGTGAAAAATACCATGCTTTGATCCACATTCAGTCTCCATAGTTCTCTCCCTGGATTCAGAGACTTGGATTCCAAGTCTATTGGAATTGCCTCAACTCATCACCTTATTGTTGAAAAGAGCCAAATACATCACACCTGAACATCACATAATCTTGCTGTTGCTGTGTACAGGGTTCTTTTGGTTCTGTTTACTTCATTTAACATCAGTTCATTTGTCTTTTCATGCCTTTCTGAAATCAGCCTGCTCATTTCTTATAGAACAATAATATTCCATTACATTCTTATACCATAAGTTATTTATCCGTTCCAGAACTGATGGGCATTTGCTCAATTTCCAGTTTCTTGCCACTACAAAAAGTTGCTACAAACATTTTTGCACATGTAGGTCCTTTTCCCTTTTTTATGATCTCTTTGGGATACCCAGTAGAGACACTGCTGGATCAAAGAGTATACAGCCTCTGATAAACTTTGTAACCTAGTTCCAAATTGCTCTCCAGAATGGTTGGATCATTTCACAACTCCACCAAGAATTCATTAATATACCATCTTCTCCAACATTCATATTATCTTAGCCAATTTGAGAAGTGTGAAGTAGTTCCTCAGAGTTGTATTAATTTACATTTTCTAAGCTATAGTGTTTATCTACAGTTGAATATAATTTTTATTGCATTATTATTTGAATAGAAAACATTAAATATTTCTGCATTTCTATGTTTGATTTTGAGGGATTTATGCCCCAATACACGATCCGTTTTTGTGTAGGGGATATATATTGTAGAATACACCTTTTTTGCCCAAAGTTTATCATTTCTAATTTTTATATTTTTTTGTTATTTATTTTTGGTTGGATTTATTGAGTTCTGAGAGATGATATTTGAGGTCTTCTGCTGTCTGTTTCTTCGCATAACTTACTTAGCTTTTCCTTTAAGAATTTGGATGCTATATCACTTGATGCATATATGTTTAAAATTGATATTGCTTCAATTTTTATGATACCTTTGTGAGGATGTAGTTTCCTTCTTTATCTCTCTTGATTAGTTCTGTTTGCTTTTAATTTGTCTGAGATCGGAATTGCTACTCCTTTTTTTTTTTTTTAAACTTTAGCTGAAGCATAATAGATTTTACTACAGTCCCTTATCTTTTTTATTCCATTTGTATCTGTGTGCTTCAAGTATTTCTTGTAAATAACAGATTGTATGATTCTGGTTTTTGATCTGCTCTTCTTCTATTTGAGTATATTTTTAATCATCAGAGCTATTAAAAAAAAAAAGACAAGATTGGTTGCTCAGGATATAGTTATGTTAGGGGTCCAACTTTGGAGAAGTATACTTGAAAGAAATATACTTGAAACAAGGTGTTAACTCAGTGGAGTTGATGAGATAATGGTTCTCTAATTTACATATACTTAATAGTTAGCATGGTGATATAATAATTCTACAATTGATGTAATTGTAATAGGGTATTTAAACTAGGGACAAAGTCAGACTCAGAAGTCAGACTGGCAGACTGGCAGAGTAGACTGGGTCAGACTATGACAGAAACAGACTGTGAAGGGGACAATAAAGACTTTGGGCTTTAAAAAAAACAAAAAGCAAAACAAAAAAATCTTTTAATGAAAGCTTTGTCCCTAATTAAAGAAATTTCATGGCTCAGTAAGCAGTCAGGGAAGCTATATTTTAATAAAAGAATGTTTCTTAGAACTCCAGAATAATTCCAAGTAAACTATTACCTCTTTGGCCAATGTGTAAGACCAACTCTTGTACAAGTAAAAAATAAATGTCTGTGGGAAGCTAGGTAAATAGTCCCTCATTTCTTGACTTAAAGGTTTATTTAAAAATCTTCATATTCCCAGCATATTCCCAACATAACAGAAAAGATATTAAAAATAAAAAAATAGCCTTGAGGACAACGGAGGAAACTGAAGTGTAATGTTCGGGCCAGCTTTCTGGAGGTTCTCTGGATGGGCCTTGGTCTCATCAGGATAGACACCACGAGAATGGTCAAGAATAGAGTCTAGAGTCTTTATTCTGGCCCAATCTCGATATTAATGCAGGAAGCATGAGAGTCACCACGAGGCTGGTCAAAGATAGAATGTACATCTTCCAGTCTTTCTTAGCCCTTATATACCTTATTGTAATAAATCATTATAGAATACCGATTATGTGTGAACTAGAGAACCATTACATCACCATATTAAGTACTAAGTATATATGTGAACTAGAGAACCAAGTTAATCTTCTAGATGGAGATAAAAATGGGATTCCTACTTAAGATATAGTTTGGACTAGGGAACCTCTTGAGGTAGTCCCTTTCCCATTCTGAGATCCTATGATTTTATGGCTGATGCTAATGCCATCAAAAACATTAACTTTTTAAAATGCTTAGGTTGTAAGGAAACACTACACCAAAATGTTTTGTTTCTTGGCTCCTTATCCTTGGCTATCTTATCCTAGAGATCAGTAAGTTCTGAAGTTTTGTGAATAGTGAGTGGTGATTCCTCCTTTAAGCTTTCCCTATGTTACCAGAATTTGATAAGTGCAGGAATGAAAACATTAGTAAGAGTTTCTGTTCCCAGAGTGGTTGCACATGCTGGGGGGAGGTTGAGGCTGGGATTTCTCTTGGTCTTAGGAGTTCTGAGCTGAGGTGGGCTAAATTGGGTGGCTATCCCACTTACCATGAGTAGCCCCTGCACCCCCAACAGGCTGAGAGAGGTAGATTCAGTTTTTAAAGAAAAAAGTAAAAAAAAAAAATTATTGGGCCAAGCAGCATTCTAAGATGCTAATTTTTTCTTCCCTTTTTGCTTTTTTTCCTGAATTCAGCACAAGTATCTAGATTACCTTATGCGGGAATTCAAAGGGAAGGAAGAGATGGACAAAGACCAGTATCGACTGCGACTCCAACCTCCTATGAGGATTGTTCCACTGTAAGAAATCGGCAGTTTTCCTTTGGTTTAGAAAGCAGCCTAACAAAGAAAGCTTTGGATTGAGGGATCATTATGTAGTGGAAAGAATAATAACCCAGTCAGATATTCCATCTCCATTGTTTCCTCAGTGTGAAACATTGGACAAGTGATAACTTTCTTGAACTTTATTTTCTTCCTCATCCAAATAAGCAGGATGCACCTTCAAAGGCCATTCAAAGCTCTTTCTTTATTATCCCCACTTGACAGATGAAGAAATGGAAGCATTTTGCAGTGATGATTTTGAGATAGGATAGGCCAGAAGAGGGTCCATAATTGAGAACAGGTGTAGTTATTACAACTTTTTTTTTCATCAATTAAGAACCATGAATCGAGACAGAGGAGTTGAGGCATATTTAAATAGAACAAAAAGCCCTGACAAATCTTTTTCTCAAAGAAATTCAAGGTAACTTAAGGAAGGAGAGAGTTCTTACACCTAGCTGGATTAGAGAAGGTGGCTTCTGAGCTGATCCTTGAAGTAAGAGAAGGATGAGAGAGGAGAATAGAGACAAATCCAGATATAGGGATGCCTTAATAGAAGGCAAGAAATGGAGAGCCAATTTCAGAGAGATGATTGACAGTTAAGTCAAGGAAGAAGAGAGTATAGCAATAATTGCTAACTTTTATATAGCACTTTTAAGTTTGCAATGTATTTTAATTAGATTAGAACCCATGAGTTGTTACTACCTCATCTCTACTATGGCATATGAAAGATAAAATGACAAAGAAATAAAGATTTGATATTCTGAGCATATCAATTCATTAAGCATCCATGGTAATTGCCCAACAAACTGGGTCCAGAACTCTTCAGCCTAGGCTTGAAACCCAGATACAGGGCAAGAGAGACTTTTATATAATAAAAATAGTCACCAGATAAGGTCTATTAATATCCATTAATCAGGACACAACATTCAGCAATCTAATTTCTAATTGAAGGAAAGATTTCCAGCTTGGAAAGTTGTGAGAGAGTAAATTGCTATAATCCCCCGAAATCAGAAAAAGAAGCATCCCACTGCTCCCAAATGTCTTTGAATAGTTAAAGGAACATGTAAACTATCACTGATGGATCATTATGGGGGCAGTTTTAAAATATGATTTACTTGAGATGTTCCTTGAGATGTACAATTTTGAGAAAACTTCTTGTATCAATCTTTGGATCTGATCTGGATTTCTGGTCAGCATAACTTAGATCCTTAGTTAAGAGACTCTAAATAGGAGGTAGGCATGGTCTAGTTTCCCAGCCACATAGGGCTAGGTTCAAACACTGAAATAAGGTTTTCTCCCAGTTTCCACAATGGAATAAAGTTTTCCTATAAGACAGAAATTGGACTAGATCCATAATTGAACATAAAGGGAACTGAGCTATCTCCAGAATTGAGTCATAAGATGGAATCAATATAGTTTACTCAATTTTCACTATTAATCACTTGCTGTCCTAATCCCCTCAATTTCTTCACTGCTAAAGTATAAGAACATAGGACTAGGAGATGGGAAACCAAAGTTCTAGTCACATTTCTGCTCTTACCTAAGTGATGACAGAGTCAGACTCCAGATCAAGCCTGACAGACTGAAAAGATGGATCATCTCTAACAGAATAAGACATAATGAGAATAATTGCAAAATCCTGCACTTAGATTCACGATTCACAATAATCAGCCACACAAATCTAAAATGGGGAGATGTTGTTAGGGAGCAGTTTGTGTGACAAAGGCTTGAGAATTTTGATTGATTCAATATGTATGAGCCAGAAAAACTGATTTTATTTTAAGTCACACAAAATGAGGGAGGTGGTGATCTCACTGTATTATAGTTTGGTCAGACCACATCTAGAAAGAGTATTGTGTTGCATTCTGGGTACCACCTTTTAAGTGGGACATTCACAAGCTAGTGCTTATCAGTGGGAGGAAAGGATGATGAGAGGATTTAGGAATAAAGAAAATCATATGTAGGAATCGGTGATGTTTTGTTTGTTCTTAAAGTGTAGTCTTAAAGGACACCCCTGAGTGTCCTTGAGATTCTTTTTAGAGGGTCCTTGAGATAATTTTTTTTTCTTTTAATGAAAAAATATTTATTAAACATTTACTATGTACAAAACTCTGAGCAGGCACTGGGTATACAAGTTGGAAGGCAAGAGCCCCTATTCTTAAGGTATTCACAAGAAAAGAGCATATATGGAAGCTTTCAGTTACAAATTAAATGGAGAAATCTCATAGTCCTTAAGATACAGTGTCACAGAAGATAGTAACTCCTTAGAATTTAAAAAAAATATGTTTTTATTTATTTGTTTTCCATATCCCTATTATTTTTAGTTGATCAATCCTTTGTTCCCACAGCCCATTGTGTTCCAAAGTAGCTTGCTGGTTTCTCTAGATTCCTATCAGGTTGAGACCATGATGGGTTCTGTTTTTCCCCTTTCAATGTATATAATTCATAAACTATAAACTTTAATTAAATAAAATTAAAGGGGGTTAGGGAAAGAGGGAAGAGGAGACTGTGAAGGGCCTCTACAAAACTAGTTGGATTTCTTTTTTTCTCTCTCACATGAACTCTCCCCCGCCCCCCCAAAAAAACCATCTCCCTCTCATTTCTGCAATCTTGTGGTATGATTAGTTATTTCTTTTTTTTCATTCCCTCTTCTTTCTTTTTTAATCTATTTTCTCATCCAGGAATCATGGACATGAGATTGTGAAGTTGCAATTCTTAGCCAGTCAGTTTCAGGGATCATCTGGGCGCTTCCTTACTGTTACCAAAGATGGGATCCTTCAGTTCTGGGATGAATTCTTCATGCTGCTTCAGACAGTTCATGTAATTCAATTCAGTACAATTCAACAAGCTTTTATTAAATGTCTACAATGAACAAGTCACTGTGCTTGAGACACAGGAACAAAACCGAAACAGTCCTTTCTCTGAAGGAGCTTATATCCTGTTGCGGGTGGAGGTAGGGTAGGGGCCAACCTGTATAGAAATAGGCATGAAATCATCTAATTTAACGAGGGAGAGGAACACTCTCCATGGGGAGGATCAGGAAGGTGGCTCCTGAGCTGATTCTTGAAGAGAAGGATGAGAGGAGAGAACAGGGACAAATGCTTTCCAGACACAGGGAATAGCTTATCACAATATATAAAGGCAGGGAATAAAGAATCAATTTCAAAGAAGCCAAGAAAAAAAAGGGTATAAATAATAATTTTTTTTTTTTTGTTGTTCAGTCTTTTCAGTCTTGTCTGACTCTTTGTGATCCCATTTGGGATTTTCTTAGTAAAGATACTGGAGTGCTTTGCCATCTCCTTCTCCAGCTCATTTTACAAATGAGACAATGACTTGCACGGAATCACAATAGGTAGGAAGTGTCTGAGGCCAGATTTGAAATTAGGAAGATGAGTCTCTGATTCAGGCCCAGCACTTTATCCATTGTGCCTCCTAGCTTCTCATATGTTATACTACCATAAATGCTAATAGTTAGCATTTATATAGCACTTCAAGTTTGCAGAGTTCCTTAGAAATATTATTTCATTTGATCATCACAACAATCCTGGGAAGTAGGTGCTATTATAATCCATATTTTACAAGTAAGGAAATTGAGGCAGACAGACATTAAGTAGCTTGCATACTGTATGAGGTTGAACTTAAACTCAGATCATCCTGATTCTGGGTCTAGCACTCTATCCACTGCACTACCTAGCTATCTAGAAGGTTGGAGTGGTGCAAAGACTGCAGAGAGATCAAGGAGAGAGTATTGGGAAAAGACAGCATCAAAAACTTTGGGGAAAGTTGTTTCAGCTGAATGGTGGGTTCAGGAGTCAGATTTTAAGGTTCTATGTAATGGTTCTTCCTTGGAGTCAAAGGTAAGGAAGAAGAGGATAAGAAAAGATGTGGAGGGATTTTGAGGTATGGGGCAATGGAGAGAGGGAGCTCATGGCAGACAGTTTTGATTTTCTCTGCAAAACTGGGGATGAGGTTATTTGCTGGGAGGTTAAGAAGAGAGGGTTTTAGACCACTGAGAGTTGTGTGCTAGAGAGGAAGATTCATGTCTGTGCCCAATTTGTATTGAGCAAACCAGGGGCTATTAGAGAATTAGGTAGTTCAACTTAACAAATGCTAATCAATAATCAATCAAAAATGAAGATTTATCCATTTAATTTATTGTTAGGCAGCTAGGGGGAAGAGTGGATACAGTGCTAGGCCTTCTAGACCTGAGTTCAAATCTGTTAGACACTTAATTTCTGTTTGATCCAAAGGCAAGTCACTTAACATCTGTGTTTGCCTTAATTTCCTTAACTGTAAAATGAGGACAATAACAGCACTTACCTCACAAGGTTGTTGTGAAGATCAAATGAAGTAATATTTATAAAGTGCCTACCAGAATGCCTGGCCCATATTAGGCTCTTTATAAATGCTTATCTCTTCCCCCTCCCCCCCTTATTAAGTGACTTTTCACAATTGGTGATACAAAGGCAAAAGCAAGCAATCTCTTCAAGGAAATTATATTCTACTTGGGGGAGAGGGAATATAGTATATATGGATAATAAATACAATGAGGTGATAATGGCTTGAATTAATATGACGGCGGTTCATATCAAAAGACATGTAATAAGAGTAGAATTGCATTGGAGATAGAATCAATAAAATTTGACATTTGATTGGATGGGAAAGTGGGTAAGGGAGAAGAAAAATAAACCTAAATGCTTTTAAGAATCATAGAATCATATAAGTTTAAGAGCTGGCAGGGATCTGATATTACCAAGTTTTAACTCCCTCTTTTTACAGATGAGGAAACTGAGGCCTGGAGAGGTGATTTGGTCAAGGTTTTGATATTAATAGGCAGAATTTGAGTTCAAACCTTTTGACTCCAAGACCAGTGTTTTTCCCATCGTACTATTCTGCTCCTTGATAGGGATGCCCTCTAAAGTTTCTTTTGCTATGGAAGAGGACCAATTATATCATGAGGATGTCTTACTTGCTTGTGATTTGGATTTAAGTGAGGCAGAATTTTGCAAAATTGTCAGTCTCACTTTGAAGGAAGACTAGAGGAGGGAAAATTTTGGGGTGTGGAAGATAATTTCTATTTGGGCAAAGAACCACAAATGAATGAATCATAGTCATAGTTTTTACGATTCATTCATAGTTACAATAATAGAATCTGACAATGTTTAAAATGATAGTCTCCATAGTTGTGGTTCCATCTGGTAGAAACTGAAGAGCTAATATAAAGATGATACAGATCAGTATGTTCAACCCTCAACTTTCATCGAGTTCTTTCCTGAATTTTAGTCTGTGGCAACAGAGGCAAACATTTAAGGAAATAGGAATGTTTGCCAGTGGCAAACATATAGGAGTATGGGAAGAAAACCAATGGTTCTTTAGAGATGGAACATTTATATTAAATGTTTGTGAACATGATTAGGCTTTATGCAAAGTATAATACATTGAGAAGAGTTTTATAGTGATTTCTGTTAAGTATTTCTGGGAATATCCTTTCAGGACTGGAAGGGAACCAATGTTATCACTCTATATTTAGGGAGGAAATTGAGTTCTATAGGAGCCAGTCTAAATTTTTGTGACATGTTCTAACAGAATTGGGATTAGCATGGGCTAAAACTTTGAGTATGCTGTGGGAGCATATCTTCTGCTTCTCTTCTTTCTATGGAGGGTTCTGGGAAGAATGAACTCTAAAAGGTCAGAACTCCCTTTCTTTATTGCTTTACATGGAATTCTCACAGCATACCTTGGGCACAGAAGGGAAATAGTAGAGCATAAGTGAATACTGTTTCAAGACCAGTCTTTAGAATTCTTCTTGGTGGTACATTTTGGCTTTTTCAAAAATAAGAAACATTGTTTTTAATTAACCAATTAATTAATCAACAAACATTTATAAGATACTCATTATGTACCTAGACATTGAAGAAGATACAAAAGAAATAAAAAATAGGATCCCTGTTCTCAGGATGCTTATCACTTAGTTGAATTGCTGAACCATAAAGGAACCTGTAAGTTTCTTATGAGAACCTGAACTTAGCCTCACACACTAGATAAAAGTGACAAACATAACCACAGTATGGTTATTTCTGTACTTCTACTTACTTGGGCATCACACCTGTCAGGTGCTTCTACAGATAAAATCAGTTATTCTCTAAAATACCTTGGAAGGTCCCCTTAAGCTCATTCCCATCATTGTATACATCCTATATCCATTCCCATTATTGTATGTATCCTATTCTTCACACCATTATATAGATCCTAAGCCCATTCCCATCATTTTATGTATCTGGTTATTGCTTTAGGCTGGGAAAAATAAAAATTTTTTTGGTATAATAGTGGTCTGATGACCTAATTGCATTCTTTTGGCTTCTGTATCACTTTGCTTGCTTTGCTAGTTCCAATCCTATATAAACACTGTGCCTCAGTTACTCTCGATCGAATGATTTGGATGATAGTCCCATTGGTCAGCTAGCTTATTAAACTCTCTACATTAAAAGATTAAAAGCCAATCTCTGTCTTGCCTCAGTTTCTCTGGCATTACAGAATAGAGAGTAAACACTAATAGATGACATAGTTTGCTCCTGCTTATTTCTTGCCACTCTTTTCTCCCTTAACTACTTCCCTTCCTTTCCACCCTTTCTGCTAGTATTATCGCTTTATTAATAGTCTTCAAAAACTGTTTTTATTATAAAGTTCTCCTGTTCCAGGGCTTATAGTAACTCTCTGTTACTCATCATATTATAAAAAAGTAATTAGATTAACAACATATCTTCATCAAGCATTTTAGAAAATTCTTTCCCAGTGTTGTTTTTTGTCTTCCAGTACTGGGTCCTCAAGTGGGCTTCCACATTTTGCCTCATTTAGGCTTTGCCCATCATCACCCTGATGCCTTTGCTCATACTATTTCCCACCTTTGGGATGATCTGTTGCAATCCCTTTATGCAGTGTTTGGCCTAGCTCTCTGGAGGATCTTGGGACCAGCCTTGATTTTAGTGCAGGAGGCAGGAGAGCCAGCAGGAGGATGGTCAAAGATGGAATATCTCTATTTCCAGTCCTTTCAGCCCTTAAATACCTCAGTATAATTACATCATTATAGCACACTATGTGTGAAGTAGAGAACCATTACATCACCATACTAAGTACTAGGTATATATGAACTAGAGAATCATCATCTCATTAATCACACTAAGTTAACACCCTGATGTAAGTATTTTTGCTTCAAACATACTTTTCTCAGCGTTCCCCAATAGCTGTGGTCCTCTACATCTTTGTGTATCCACATCCTATATTCAGTGTCCAGAGACTCATCTGCCTGAAGTCTTCCTTTGAAAAATTTTTCTTATTCTCAATTGAACAAACACCAAATAAAATATATACATGAGAACTGATAATGAAGATTATATATACCTCTGCAAATTTCTATTAAATACAACTTGCTTTTTTAAAGTATATCGTAAATTTAATATGTTAATTTCAGTTGTCTTGTTCATCTTTGTTTTGTTCAGAAGTTTCTTCTGTGCATTAAAGAAATACATCAATAACCCTCTTTTATTTCTTATTTTGAATAAATACTATTGCTAACTGTTCTCCCCCACTGGAAAAAAATGAAAAAAAAAAAAGACTCTGTTGTAACAAATTTGCAGAACCAAACCAAACCAAAAAAAAAGACTCTGTTGTAACAAATTTGCAGAACCAAACCACACTTAGGCTAGATTTGAAAAACATGCTTTTTTGTTTTGTTTTGTTTTTCACCTTGAAACCATCATGTCTCAGAAGCTGGGCAGTGTTTCATCATGATCTTTTGGAGTCAATTTCATTGATAAAATTTCTTAAGTTTTTCAAAGTTATTTTTTGAATGAATTTTGAGTGAATGAAAAATCACTTATTAAGCTCACATTACTTCACATTCTACCAACCATCTTTGTCTTGTAGGCATGAATATCCGTCCTTACTCCCATTTTAGGGAACTATAATTATCAGTTTTTGCCATTGCTATTGGAAAGAGAGTATGGGTCAACTCCACTATGATTCTATTCCTGATTCCCAAGCCCCCAAACCAAAATACCTCTTCTGAATCATCGTTCTTTTATCTGTAGTGTCTGTATTAGAATATAAATTCCTTAACAGCAGAATTGCTTGATTTTTATATTTGTATTCTCCTTGCTCTGAAAGATGGAATGGAGGCATAAATACTTTTGCATTTATTATTGAACTGTAATGGGGACCTCGATTATTCTTCTGGGTACTTCCTCTTTATGAAGGTCCACCCTGATTAGCTCCTTTTCCCACTTCTCCCTAATTTATTTAAGAGCTTATAGGGGAGGAGATATGCAAGGTATGAACGAGAATGAGGCAGGGTTGGGAAGATAGCAACTCATTGATTTGCTGGGTATCATATAACTATTGGTTGGTATATGAACCTCAGGCTTCTAATCTTGCTGCCTCCTAATACTGAAATGCATTAGTGAAATTCTAAGGCAAAACCCAATTCTTTCTAATGAATATAATTGCTCCTTAAATGGTTGTGCATTTGTATTCTGGTTTTTTCAGTCTTGGCAGGCTGGAGAGGAGTGAACCTGTACCATGATGAGTTGGAGACCTCATTGGGCAGTACGAAGAACACTAGGTGACAGGAGACTTTAGTCTTATCCTACCCCACAGTGACTTCCAGTGTGACCTTGGGCAGGTGACTTTCTAGCTCTCTGAATTTTACTATTATAAAAGGATGGAGTTATATTAGATGGTCTCTGTGGTCTTTTCCATGTTTAACAGTTGTGACTTTATATGATTTTTAAAAATGGTACAATGTTCAAGAACTGGCCTTGAGGACCATGGTTTGAATCCTGATAATTTCCTAATCTCTAAAATGGGGATAACAACAACACCCAACTTCCAAAGTTGTAAGGCTCAAATGAGATAATATATGTAAAGAACTTTACAATCCTGAATGAAGTTATAGAAAATGTTAGTTTTTAAAAAAATACTATAAAGGATAGTGCTAGCCTCAAAGTCAGAAAGATCTGGATTTAGGTACTGACAGGTATATAACCCTGGGCAAATACCTTAAACTTTTCAGTACATCAGACAATTCTACCTGATTTGCCCATATCTGAATACACAGGTCTAATAACTAATCGAAAAATGGGGTGGAAACAGCAGAGTATACTATATGGAGTTTAATCACACTTAGTAGTTCTATGATCCTGAGCAAGTGACTTAAATACTTGATGTCCCAGACAACTCACTAACATTTATCTCCTGAGTTATAGGCATTGTTATTAGCCTAGTAAAGTACTCTCTTAAGAGTCAGTTACTTTTCTTTGTCTCAGTTTTCTTATATGGAGAATGGTGATAATTATAGCATCTACTTTTCAGGGTGGTTGTGATAATAAAATGAAATAGTATACATATATATGTATATATATGTGTACATATACATATATATATGTACACAAAGATTTTATTTATGATGATCCTATATATAAAGAGGTATATAAATGCTAGCTAGTTGTTGGTATTGGTAGGAGAAAGTACCCTCAGGCTGATGAAATCACAGAGCCCTTTGAATCCTGCTGTAAATGTATAATTACACATTCATAATGCTATTGTATGCTTAGATTATAAATTCCTAAATGTCCCCTGTGAACAGGCTTTGGTCATTGGCAAATTTTAAGACTATACTATAAGACCATTCCTGTTAAATGTCCTTATTTCTTAAAACCTATACATTTAGAAGACAAACTTCATGTTTTCCTTTTCCCCGTATCATATTCCTTCCATTCCTGACTCTTGTTTTGTAGGCTCCATACTCTGTCCCCAAGTGAGAACTCCATGGAAGCAGAGAAGGGCAATGTTTTACTGGGTCAACAGTATGGTTGGTTTTGAGGAACACTGATAGGTAAAGGATCATTGTGTATTGGACAAAAGTTTACTTCCAGTGGCAAAATTTACTTTATAGGAATAGAGCTTTAAAAGTTATAATATGGCTCTTCAGGTATTCTTCTTGAACTTTATCCTAGGGGATTTACTTATTTGAAATACCTTAAGAACCTTATTACACAGTTACCTTGTGACCAAGATCCCAAGATTAGTATCATAATGAGGCTCTTGTGAATTGGTTGGTGATGGGAAGAATGAGATTAAAATTAAACTGGTCTTACTGAGTAACTAAAGAAGGCAGATTGGTGTTCCAGAAAAAACATGGGGTTTGGAGTCAGAGGACCTAGATTTTCATTTTTTAAAAAATTTATATTGATGAGTTTTGTTTTTATATTGCAAACATTTACAAAAGTTCCCCCCCACTCTGTTTCTTATAACAATACAAAATAAGTAAAACTGGCAAAAATTTCTTCATCTGAAAGTATATGTAGCATTGCATCTTGACTAAGCCCCATGTTTCAGGCCCTTCCAATGCCACCTGTCTATTTCCCCCCCAAGGTAATTGGGGTTGAATGACTTGCCTAGGTTCACACAGCTGGTATCAAGTATCTGAGGTCCTCCTGACTTCAAGATCAGTTCTATATCAACTATGCCACCTACCTGTCCCTGAATATTTTTTAAAATGCTTTTTAACATTCTTTTTTTCTTAAAATTTTGGGTTTTTCCTTTCTTTTCTGCCCCTTCCCCAAACTACTGAGAAGGTAAGTAATACAAAAATTATGCATGAGAAATCATGCAAAATATTTTTGAATTTAAAAAAGAAAAGAAAAATAAAGTGAAAAATTATACTTCACTTTGCCTCAGAGTTCATCAGTTCTTTCTCTGAGGTAGGTTTTTTCATCTTGAGTCCTTTGGCATTGTCTTGAATCAATGTATTGATATCAGAGCAGCTAAGTCTTTCATAGTTGGTCATCATCACAATATTGCTGTCACTGTGAATAGTAATCTTCTGGCTCTACTCATTTCACTCTGTATCAGTTCATGTCTTTCCATGGTTTTCTGAAATTATCCCGCTTGACATTTCTTATAGCACAGTAGTATTCCATTACAATCATATGCCACATCTTGTTCAGCCATTATCCAATTGATGAGCATCTTCTCGATTTCTAATTCTTTGCCACCACATAAAGCTGCTATAAATAATTTTGTAGATATAGGTCCTTTCCCTTTTTCTTTCATCCCTTTGGGGTACAGACCTAGTAGTGGTAAAATACTTTTTAAATGAACAGAAATCCATTTTCTATTTCTACCCCACCTTATTCAAAAGAGGGGGATAAGGAAGGAGAGAGAGGGAGGGGGAGAATGTGAGTGACAGAGACATAGAAATATACACACAGAGAAACACAGAAAGAAAAAAAGAAAAATTCCTTGTAGCAAATAGACATAATCAAGCAAAACGAATTCTCTCATTGACTGTATACAAAAATATGGCTTATTCTGCACTATGAAATCTGTTTTTTTTCCCATTAGGAGGTACATAGTATGTTTCCTCATTGATCCTTTAAAATCATGGATGATTGTTGTATTGATCATAGTTATTAAAATTTTCAAAATTTGCCTTTATAGTAGTGTTGTTCCTGTATGAATTATTTTCCTAACTCTACTCATTTTATCCTTCATCAATTTATATAAATCTTCAAAATTGTTCATTTTTATATCATTGTTGTTCTTGTGGTTCTGTTCATTTCACATGGTATCAATTCATATAAGTCTTTCCATATCTCTCTGAAATCATTTGTTCTTGCAACATAGTAGAATCCTGTAACATTCATATGTTAAAATCTATTGATCCATTTTTCAATCCCAGGTTTTTATGTCAGTTCTGTCATTGATTGGCATCTGTGTGATTTTGGGCAAATCAATTTAATCCTTTGGGTTCCAATTTCTTATCTCTAAGGAAGATGGATTAGATGGCCCCTAAGGTCCCTTCTAGCTCTACATATATGATCCTGTGATCAAGATTGGATCCTGTCCTTGACATTACTCCTTCCCCTCTCTGGGTCTCAGTTTCTCATCTGCAAATGAGGAGTTGGATTATGATTTTTTTAATGGGCATATTACCCAGTGTTCATTGATCTCTCCTCTCTTAGCTGGACCAGACACATCGCCGCCATAACCAGCAGATGTGGGTCAACGACATGGTATGTCTGGCTAATATCAACTTGATAGCCATTGCATCTACGGACCAGGATTTAGGTAAGAAGGGGAGGAGCAATGTTGAAGCAGACTTAATCTCTTCTTCAGAGGTAGCTCTAGGAGACCTCCCTTTGCCTGGGAAAGTCATTTATTATTAAATATTTTTTGAGACTCATCCAGAATAGATAGCATTGTACTTGGGGTTTAGCAATACAGATGTAGATTTCTTCTTGCAGCTCTCTTAATTTCTCTCTTAAGAATTTAAATGCTACACCACTTGGTGCATATATGTTTATTATTGATATTGCTTCATTAGCTATGCTACCCTTTAGCAAGATATAGTGCCCTTCCTTATCTCTTTTAATTAGATCAATTTTTGTTTTTGCTTGATCTGAGATCAGGACGGCTACCCCTGCTTTTTTTGACTTCACCTGAAGCATAGTAGATTTTGCTCCAACCTTTTACCTTTATTTTGCATGTATCTCCCTGTTTCAGGTGTGTTTCCTGTAAACAACATATTGTAGGATTCTGGCTTTTAATCCATTCTGCTAACCTCTTCCTCTTTATGGGGGAGTTTACCCCATTCACATTTATGGTTAAAATTACCAATTCTGTATTACTTGCCATCTTGTTAACCCCTGTTTATGCTTTTCTCCCTTCTTTCCCCCTTATCCCCCTTCCCAGTATTAAACTTGTAAGCACCACTTGCTTCTCACACCCCTCCCTTTTTAGTATCCCTCCTCCCCACCTTAGCAATATAGATGTAATCCCATTAAAATGATCTACCTCAGAGACATCTGGGTTCTTGGTTTAGGTTCTACTGCTAACTATATGGTCCTGGAGAGAAGAATTGGGAATCTAGCTTCAGGAATTACAGAAGGCAAATTTCAGTTTAATTTAGGAAGATATTCCAAAAAATAAGAGCCATTCAAAAATAGAAAAGCTGCCCCATTTGGTAATAAGCTCCGTATCACCAGAGATGTTTAACAGAAATTATTTGTTGGTAACACAGTCCTTGAAGTTAATTGGAAGGACAGGCATTGAAATAGGGGCAATGTAGATAAATAAAAAGATCCTCAGACTTGTCAGAAGACCCCAATTCAAGCTCTGATTCTGATGCTTATTAGCTTGTGATGTTTGAAAGTTCTTTAAAAAGCGTCTGTAAAATGGTCATGATAATAATTCTGTTTTATTTCAGAGGGTTGATGTGCTTTGCATCAACCTGGAAAGAGTTTTCCTTAAGTTTAGAGGTGGAGGACCTAGAATTCATTTTGGCTTTGCCACTTCCTAGCTGTGGACCTGGAATGAGTCTTGGGACTTCAGTTTTTCTAATTTTTTTTTCTGAGATAATTGGGGTTATGTGACTTGCCCAGCGTACGTAGCTAGGAAGTGTTAAGTGTCTTGAGACCAGATTTAAACTCAGGTCCTCCTGACTTCAGGGCTGGTGCCTTATCTACTGCACCACATAGCTGGTCCAGTTTTTTCCAACTTTAAAGTTATATGGTAGAACTAGAAGATTTCTAAGGACCTTTCCAACTCTAAATCTAGCTCTGTATTGTGTCTTTGAATGCCATGTGAGGTCTCCTTTAGCTCTAAGATTTCATGATTCTGGGTGATGAAAATAGGAGGAGTTTAGGCTGAGGTTGGTGGCCAGTTTTCAGTTTTGTGCCCTGACTTTTATGCTAGAGATTGAGGTGGGCAATATGGACAATGGAAAATTACTGGGTTTGGGTTTTCTCACCAACATTTTTTCTTGATTCTTCCCCAGAATTCTTTGATATTTCTGGAAACAAATGCCAAAAGACTTTTATCTTTATTGACCTGGACAGCTGTGCTGTAGTTATGGATTACTGGTGAGTCTGGCCAAAGGCCCATCCTGGGTATTACTGAGAGAAACTGGTTTCTCAGCATCTAGGTGATGCTATCCATACCTGGAACAAGGAAGACTCATTCTCCTGAGTTCAAATCTGGCTTCAGACAATTTACTAGCCATCTGACCCTGGGCAAGTCACTTAACCCTGTTTGCCTCAGTTTCCTCATCTATAAAATGAGCTGGAGAAGGAAATGGCAAAGCACTCCAGTATCTTTACAAAAAAAAACCTCAAATGGGATCATGAAGAGTTAGACACAACTGAAAATGACTGAATAACAAAACCAAAACAAAACTGGTTTCTGGCCTTGCATATCTTCCCTAGTAGCCCAGTGAAATGGCTATATTTCTTTTCTTTTTGCTGAGGTAATTGGGGTTAAGTGATTTGCCTAGGATCATATAGCTAGGAAGTGTTAAGTGTCTTGAAACCAGATTTGAATTCAGGTCCTGACTTCAGGCCTGGCATGCTATCTACTACAAATGACCATAGTTCTTTATACTTTAATTAAGGCATCAATATCTATCAACAGAGTCTAGAACTCTATTGATTCCTTGATTTCTTCATGTTTCTACAGATGTAGGTTAGGCTTAGATATGTAGAAGAGGAAGGATTTAGAGTTAGTGTTGCTGAGGACTTACTCTGGATTGTCCCAAGTATATTGGATTAAATCCCTTATAGTTATAGTCTCCTTCTTAGGATCCCTACATCCACCTTGCTACTTAGGTATATTACTATTTAGAATTTATTTATAAGGGAATAATAAATATAAAACTGATTCTTGTTACAAGGGACAGAAAAGGAAGATTGCAAAAATGTTATTTACTCAATTTATACTTTCTAAGTCTCGCTAGCTCGGCCCAATGCTTCATTGTCAGCCATGGTATTCAAGACTTTGGACTTTTGGTTTAATAGAAAGTATAATGGCTCTTGGCTTAGAAGACCTATCTTCAAATCCTATCCCCTGTTCAAAGTACTGTCAAAGAGAGCTTTTTTTTTTTTTTTTTAAAGGAAAAGAGCCCTTCTCTGGCATCTTCTCTTCCTTTTATGCTTGTCTATCCAACGTCACCATGGCTTTGGGAATCCTTCTTGAAAGGGTAAAATCAGTGCATATGAAACCCTGATCCTTAACAGATACTAAAGCAAAGTATATTTGACACCAAAGAAGTATAGATTTAGAATTGGAAGAGAGACTTTAGAAATTATTCTAATCCCTTATTTTTGAATGTGAGGAAATTGAAGCTCAGATAAATTAAATGACTTGTCAAAGTTGTATAAGTAATAAGTGACAGAATTGGTATTCCAGCACCTATCCATGTCTCTCAAATCTGGCTCTCTTTCTGAGTAAGTGTTAAAAGAGGAATTACTTGCTTCATGATTTGGGGCAAGTTGCTCCTTTCCTGTCTATGATCTTATTTCTTCATCTCCACCTTGAGAAGATAGGACTAACTGGGGGATTTTAAAGTTCCTTTTCAGAAAGGTTCATAAATTTAGAGTTAGAAGGAATCTTACAAGTTCCAAATTTTAGAGGTGAGGAAACTCGGTTCTAGTGAAGGAAAGTGTTGTGCCTAAAATCACACAGGTATGGTGGCAGACACAGGATTTCAATATATCACACTTGCCACTTTACTTTCTATGCTTCTATAAGGACACTACATGCAAAAGTTGTCTGTCCATTTGAAACTAAGCTCATGAGTGATCTCTTCTGTACTTTCCCACTCTTCTATCCAGTTTAAAAAATTATTCTTCACTCATAGCCTACATTTTTGGCCTGATATGAAGTCTTTTTGGCTTTGGCTTTGGTTGCTAGGTCCATGATGATCAGTGGAGATACCAAGTATGGTATTCATAGTAGCCTTCCTCATCCCAGAGATGGGATGTTTGGTAGCAGGACAGAAGCAGAAGCATCTCAGGGACTGATGTCCTCTTCTGTTTCCTCTCTCCCTTTCCCAGGACAGACCAACATAAAGCCGTGTTTTGTGTTGGTGATACAAAGGGCGACATCCTCATCTTTGTCTCTGATGATATTGCAGAGTGTGGATTGTTTCACCCATATATCTTCCAGGCCAAAGCAAGGATTGATCTCCAAAGACCAGAATCAGGTTAGACCTAGATGCATCAGGAATACCCTGGCTTTTAAAATATCTCTAGTGAGACCTCACAACTCATGATTTGATTTTCTTTGCATTGAACATCACCCTCTCCAATGCTCTTTTTATTTTTATTTAAAATTTTTATGGCTATCGTTTTTATATCAACCCACAAAGAATCATCCCTCATAAAAGTAAAAAAGGAAGAGAAAAGAATCAATTCAACAAAACTAAATCATCAAGCAATTCTACATTCAGCACTAACCAACATATCAATCAATATTCCTCACTTCTACAAGAAAGAGTGAGGGTGGAGTTGGGATAGGGAGAAGCTTTATTCCTATATCTCTTTTTTGGTCATTATAACTACACAGTGTTCAGCTTTGAATTTTTCTTGTTCTTTCCATTTACATTGTTGTAGTTATTATACATATTTATTATATAATATGCATTTTATATATACTATATATATGTAGGCCTATATATATTTTTTTTTCTTGGTTCTGCTTACTTTACTTTATATGTTTATATTAAATCTTCCCATTGTTCCCTGTATTCCTTGATTATCATTTCTTAAAGTGTAATAATGTTCCACCACATTCAAGTACCATCATTTGTTTAGTTTTTGCCTAATAAATGGACTTCAGCTTTGTTTCAAGTTCTTTGTTGTTACAGAGTTCATCAGCCCTTTAAATGCCTTTAGGATGGACAAAACTTATTAATGGCTTATGGTGTATCAGGCAGACTCATTTTAGTCCTACTCTCAGGAAACCTGAGTTCCAATTCTGATACTAGCACTAGTTAAATATGTGATTATAGACAATTCATCTTCCTATTATGGTTTTAAATTTTTTGTCAAATTGTGATAATCAAGACAATAGATTTAGAGCTGGAAAGGTGACTTTGTAATATATTTAAAGGGCTACAGAAAAATGAGATACTATTATTATCATTGCAAATATTCCTCTACTCATATTTAGATTTACAGTATGTCTGTAGTGCTTCACAGAAAGACAAGAAATGCATGATTGCTTTTCTGCCTTTCCTGTTGCTTAGAATCTGTTACTATCCCTCTTTTACTCCTCTACCTTGCCCTTTAAGATTTTTTTTTTTTAGATTTCCTTTAGGAGAACTAACTTTCTGTAGTTTAGACCAACCTTACTAAATGTATGGGGAAGGATATATGGGAAGTATAGGTTGTTGAGTTCTTTTTTCAGAACAGCTTTCCACATTTGGTGTCCAACTGCCATCCAACTCTCACTTGTGGCTCCAAGAAGCTGTAATATGCTGAACAGTCACACTGCAGTAAAACCATCTTGGCAGATGGGCTAAACCAGGTTGAGGGTAATTGATGGGCCTCAAACTTGTTGGTGGGTTAGACTTAATGTTAGAGGCTTCTCTGTGTGAAAAGAATTTGTTGCTAACTTGGCAGGAAAGCTAAGTCAACACACAGTTGGCAATAGTGGAGCAGATAAGGAGTGGGCAGTTTTCAGAGATTTGGTGTACAGCACCCCACTTACTTATCTGGGCTACTTATAAATATTAGAATTGATTTGATGAAAATGGAGGGTAAATTAAAAACGAATAAATGAAAAACAAGAACTCTATAGAATTTACCAGCAGCATAGTTTGTCAGTCTATAAGAAGTAAAGTGCAAGCTAAGTTTAGAGAGATAGCTCTTGCATAGATGACCATCTTCCATTTGAAAGATTAGCATATTAATTTTGCTGGCAACAATTGAGAGACATTCTTTCCCTACCCCCAACACACTCTGTGATTGTCACAGAACAACCTATTTCCTTTTCCTTTATATAGATGGACAATGGAGGCATGCTCAATCTCCTGGCAGATAACCTACTTTTGTCAAATAACTTAAGTCAGTTTATATATGAAGAGTGGACTCCTTGCCTTGTAAATCTCTACTAAAAATAAAGTGCTGTTTCACTTAGCACTTTGCCACACTAATCTTATTCACAGCTTCAGTTGGAAGTTTTGCTAGAGAGGGATTGACTTTAACCTGAGGTTTTTGATCAATGGCTTTAGTGTTGACTTATGACAGTCTGTTGAGAACACCATGGAAGTGTTTAGTCCATCTCTCCAGGATCATGTCCTTATCACTGATTACTGTGGCTACATCAGCACTGATTAGTTGAGATGCAACATAGATCTTTGTCCCATAAATAGCCTTCAGGGAATCACAAAAGTGCTTTGGATTATTACTATCAGCATAAAACTGAATTTCATCTACCTTCTTACTACATCTCTCTAAAGGCTGAGGATCAGTTGATGATAGTGTTTACTGCCCTCCAACTCTAGGAGCAATGCCAGGATCAGAACAGAGCTCTGTACACAATGTTTGTTGATTTGACCAAGGCCTTAGATATACTATCAGTTGTGAGGACTTGTAGAAAATTGTCAAATTTTGGTTGTTCAGAGAATTTCATCAGCATTATTTATTTTCAAGATAGCATGCTTGCCTTGATTCTGGTTATCAGAGAATGCTCTTGTACTTTCCCAGTTATCAATGAAATGAAACAAGTTTGCCTACTTGCTCTCATGCTTTTTGTCATGATTTTTTTTTTTTTAAGCAATGTTGTAAATTGCTTTCAATAAGGAAGAAAATGGCATCAAGATCAGCTACTACCCTGATGGTAAATGATTTAACTTAAAAAAGCTACAAGCTAAGATCAAATTGGTACAGTTGGTACAGATTGATTTTTTTTTTTTTTGTAGTTGATTATGTACTCAATGCAGCCTCTCAGGCTGAGAGTCACAAAGTATGGATTGATTTTTTACTACTTGTGCTAATTTTGGTATAATAATTAACATCAAGAAAACACTACTTTAAGGGGATTAAAAATGTTATATCAAATTAGTATTGTGATCATTTCTAATGGAGCAGTAATGAACTGAACCAGCTATGCCCAGAAAAAGAACTCTGGGAGATGACTAAAAACCATTACATTGAATTCCCAATCCCTATATTTATGCACACCTGCATTTTTGATTTCCTTCACAGGCTAGTTGTACAATATTTCGGAGTCTGATTCTTTTTGTGCAGCAAAATAACGTTTTGGTCATGTATACTTATTGTGTATCTGATTTATATTTTAATATATTTAACATCTACTGGTCATCCTGCCATCTGGGGGAGGGGGTGGGGGGGTAAGAGGTGAAAAATTGGAACAAGAGGTTTGGCAGTTGTTAATGCTGTAAAGTTACCCATGCATATATCCTGTAAATAAAAGGCTATTAAATAAAAAAAAAATTAGTATTGTGGAAAAGGCAAGCTGCCCTCCACAGCTAGTTACAATTATTGCAGTAGAATGGTAATTACCTAATTGAGTCACTAAATGTGATTACTAACCCTATGGTACCAAAGCAGAGGCCCTCCTCAACTTTACTTTTCAGAGATCCTTTTTTGGTTTTACTTTGTTTGTAAAACCTTAGCTGAGGGCATTCTCTCTCAATTCTTAGCATAGTACATGCCATTTAGTAATCACTTAGTAAACATTCTTTGATTGATTGTCTTTACATTTTACATTTTTTCTGCATGTGTTCCTCTTTCCATGGATAGAATGTAAGTTGTTTGAGGGCAGGAGTCTATGCAGTTTTTAATCTTTGTATTTCAGTGCCACACAGAATCTTGTCCATAGTAAGAGTTTAATAAAATATTTTCTGAATTAATAAAATCGGGAAGATTTGATGATGTAGAGAGAAAAAGTAATTAATACTAGACTTTGTTTTTTGACTTATTTTTTAGGCTCTTCTTATATCAAAATTTCTATGCAGAGTCTTTTAACTAAAAAGTCTAAAATTCATAGAAGTTATCGATTGAAGGTAAGTTTTCCTTCCCATTGGACTAGATTTGTATTGTAGATAGGAGTCAGAGGAGAAAATAATGCCTGTTCTATTCAGACAGGTTGGAGGCTAAAATGTGGGACTTTTAAAAGTAGGGAAAACACTTCAAAATAATTATTAACAACTACCTTTGGTTAAAACACACCATACTGATTGACTCACTCTGAGGGTTATTGGAGTGAGACTTTCTGTTTTTTTGTGGCTGACTATACTGAGATAATCTCTAAGGATACTGTGAGTGTGAGGGATAGATAGAATATAAAATGTCCTGGGGACCCAAAATGTATTTATTCTTCTGGCATGGGTCAGCATGAGTACAAGTTTGGTTTGTCTTTTCTTCCATTGTCTGTTTTCTTCTCTAGGCAATTCACGCCAACTGGTGTCAACAGATCAAGTTCATCCCCCAGCTGAATGTGGTGGCCTCTTGCTCAGCCATTGATAGTACAGCTATGGTCTTAACAGTTGTGCCAACTAGAACTGATCCTCTGAAGTAAGCCTAAACTTTGTCTCCTTTAACAGTTCAACAAACATTTGCTAATAAGCTCCTGGTTTTTTTTTTTTTTTTTTAAATTTTATTCTGTAGAACACTTTTCTGGGCTCTGGCATACTAAGATGTTCTTATCCTCAAGGAATTTGCAATCTGTTGGGGATTGAATAGCATTGAATAAGATATATAACATAAATAAGTTTGATGTAAGATAGGAAGTGAGAAATATAAAGTAAAGAGCTGAAAAAAATCCTCTAGCAAAATTTGAGAGATTATCTTCACCTAGGAGGATAAGGGAAGAATTTATGGAAGAGATGTCCTCTTCTGGGCCTCAAAAGAAAAGGTTTCCAATGGCAGAAATAAGGAGAGAACTTTGGGAATGGCTTCCATGAACATAGGAGAGAAAAGAGTGAACTCACTGAGCAGGTAGTAGTCCAGTTTTGCTGACACATTGGGTGAATGATGTATTATAATATGACAAATCAGATTATTTGTTAATGTGTTGTGTTTTCTTGGCAAAGATACTGGAGTAATTAGACATTTCTTCAGTTTATTTTACAAATGAGGAAGCTGAGGCAAGTAGAATTTAGTGACTTGTTCAGGGTCACTTAGCTAGTAAGTGTCTGAGACCAGATTTGAAATCAGGAAGATGAGTTTTCCAAATTCCAAGTGCATTGCTCTCTCCACTGCACCTCCTAGCAGCCCTAAAGTCAGATTATGGAAGGATTTAAATGCCATTAGTCTGAGAAAGTCACATTTGTCTTTGTTTTTTCTTTAGAGTAAGGGTTCTTCACCTTTTTTGGTGTCATGGATCCCTTCTCAAAAATATTTTTAAATAAACATAAAATAAAATATATAGAATTGCAGAGGGAACTAGGTATAGTAAAGTATAGCAATCAAAATATTAAAAAAGCAAATTATGCACTATAGGTTAAGAAACCCTCCTCTAAACTTGATTCTGTAGTAACCTTGAGATTTTGTGGTCCTCTTCTTGTTTTCTCTTCTTTTTTGTATTTTGTGAATCTTGGGCGGTGAAGTTGAGGAAAATGGATTTGTGGAAGGGTGATAGTGTTGGTGTGTGGTAGGAGTTTTTTCTTAGATTTTACATCCCATAGTAGGAACTGAGAAAATGTGCCTGGGTAGGCATCCATAGGACTGTGTCTACTGACTTGCTAATAATTCCAAGAGCCTGGGCATAGGTTATTTATAGACAAATCAGGAGAGGGGGAACTAGGGTTGGTCAACTAGTTGAGATGATTTAAAGGGACTAATTTGTGAGATTGACTTTCCTATTTGTTTTTATAAATGGTATTTCCTTGGATAAGGAAATTGCTTTCCTTATTGTTTTAGAATTAGGGAAACAAGGACATGATCCTCCGAAATCCTTTGGGTTGGGACCTTTCATCAAATGGAAAACTTGTCACTCGGCTATGGCCAGTCAACCATTAGTTTGCATTAATGAACAGTACCTCATATGTGTAGGGGATCTTGGAAAATTGTCTCATGTCCATTACTCATTTGAGCTTCACAGTGCTCCTGTGAGATAGGCATTATTATTCCCATTTTTCAGACAGATGAAGATGCTGAGATTCAGAGACACTCATCAACTTTCCCAAGGACAGCTAGTTAGGAGTTGGCTTGGGATAGGTACTAAGGTCCACTGTTCTTTCTATTACACTAGGCTACTCTTATAAAAAGGGAAAATAACCTTATACTATCTTTGTTATGGGATTGTTGTGAAAACCTTATTCAACCATAAAACACCATTCAGAGTCAGCTCTTTATTTATTTTTTTATCCATTTGACAGTCATTATTATATTTAATAGGCTTTGATATCTCAGAAGATCTCTTCATATTTTAAGATCTTTAGAAACTTTGATATACCTGTGACCAAATTTGAAATGAATTGAAAGGAAAAATCAGTGGTGACTTCTTTTTAAAATCAGTATCATAATTAATCTTGGGTGCATTGTAGAATATGAGCCAGTAGGTGGTAGTATTAAGCTTTAAATGGCCTGCAGTGATCTGGGTTGGAATGTTATGCAGTGGGACTGACTCAAATTCTGGACCTGCCCTCTCTGCCTGCTAGTCGTTTGCTTTCCAAAGGACACAGAGTGAGATAGGGCTGGAGATTGTTAGATCAACAAATATTTAGTAAAATTAGCAATTTAAGTTTAGTCAAACTAGTAATTTAGTAAAATTAGTAATCATAATAGTTATTATTATATTGGTCTAAATCTGTGATTTCACGTTTAAATATGTAGATAGAACTCCCAATGAAAAAATTCCAATTCATTTGAACTTTTCCTCTGTAGTGTATGGATTCTTAGTCTTAGTGAATTGCTTGGGGACATGTAGCAGAGGTAGGACCCAGGTTCTCTACTCCCTAAGGTCAGCTCTCTACCTACTAAGTATCACTGCTTCTAAAGTATTATTTCTGTTTTGTAGAAAGGCACTTCAGAAAGATGAAGTGACAATGTAGCTGAGATTTAAATCCAAGTCTTCTAATTCCAAAGCTTGATCTTTTATTATAGCAGGAAGTTTCTCTGTCACATACTTAGTAGATATGGTCCCTCCTTTTGCTAAGGGGGAATGCCACAGTTTCTGCCCTTAATGACCTTATAATTGAGTAGGGGATAATAAGACATAAGCACAACTATAATATGAATTAGGATATCATAAGAGTAAATAAGAAAGTTACAAAATTCATATGAGGGAGGGATTTTTTTCTAGTTTGGAATCATCATGGAAACATGGATCCAGAGTTTAGGGGATCTTAACATCTGGTTTAACCCCTTTATTTTATCAGTGAGAAAACTGAGACTCAGAAAGGTTAAATGACTGGTCAGAGCAGGCTACATAAAATAATAAATAAATAAATAGCAATTATTTATTGATTGATTATTAATATATTTAATTCAATAATAAAATAGTAAACATTCTTAAGTACCTACTGTATGCTGGAGGTGCAAATACAATTCTGATGATATAGACATTGCTCTCAAGAAGCTTTTAGTCTAATGGGGGAAGGAAAAATACACAGGAACTATTTGATAAGAGGAGGAATGGGATATATGTAAAGGAAGAGGCAATGACAGTATTATGAGAAATACGAATAGGAAGAATATGTTATACCCTTCTAGATTTGGATTAGGATGGGGTGGAGCACAAATCAAGATTCAATGACATCATCTGAATTGGGCTTTGGGGAAAGTGAGGGACTTCTAGTAACAAGGCTGATGGTAGTAATAGTACATAGGCAGGTTACATTCTAGTGATAGTGGAAGTGATGAGACTGATGACATCACTGAGGAAAAGAATGTTGAAGAAGAGAGCCGAGGATCCTGAAAAGACACAGAACCGGGGCAACCCATGAGGCAGGATAGTTGTGGTATCTCAGAAACCAAGAGAGAAAAGTTTTATGAAAAAGATTTTGTTTTCATTGGAAAAGGCTACAAAGGCCAAGGTAAGGACTGAGGAAAGGCCTTTCCTCTCGGAAATGAAGGGAATCCTTAGGGAATGTTTGAGATAAGCAGAAGTTACTGAAACTCTCATAGAAAGATTAAGAAAGGACAGAGCTGGGTGAGGACAGAGGATAGAGTTGGAAGCCACAGCAATAAGTAACTCACCATTGGAGTTTGACAGTGAAAATGAGAAAAAAACTAGGATAGAAGCTAGACTAGTAGCGTCAAATGAATGTTTGTGGGACTTTAGAAAGGATTGAAGAACTTGTTCATATTTGTAAACTGAATCATTGAGGGGTAAGAAAGTAATAATTGTTAATGAGAGAAGAAATAATAAAATTTTTCTTTATTATTGTTTTCTTGAAAAATATTACAAACATGAAATTTCTGTATACAAAGAAGAAAAGAGATTTTTATATGAAACTGTATTGTAGATAGTTTGGGTTGTGGGTTTTGTTTTTGTTTTTTTAAACTGATTCTTCCCATCTCACCCAGGTTGGAAATGTTACAGCCACCCATGGGCCAGATCAGATTGCATTGTCACAGGAGTTTTGACCTCCATTTTCCCAATGTGGACCAGTTTACTCCTCCTTAGTCAGCTTCATTCACCCTTCCTCTCTATCTCCCAAAATTGATGCCTGATTTAGTGTAGATATCTGATTGGCTTAACCCACTGCAGTTTAGAACTCCTGCCACCAGCCTTAGCTTCCCAGTACAGGCATATGGGAGTTTTTTTCTAAAGTATATATTAAATTAAATATAATATTTCCAAAGCTGGTGGTCTGCCTGTGCCATTTTCTGACCTTCCTTTGCCTTTTCTGCATAGTTTTAAAATTGTTTCATTGATGTTTTCTTCTTTCTTTTGAGAGAGGAGACAATTGAAGGGCAAAATTGTCTAAGCAGATGGAAAGAGATTAGATAGAGACAGAGAGGGACTAAATCTAAGAAAAGATCTATACCTTTTCCTCTGTTATATAGCAGAAGAGAAGAAATATAGGTATTGAAACAGGCATTTTAAGATGATGAAGGAAGTTTCAGTCTTCAGTAGAGTAGGAGTCATGGCCCTTTCAACTGGTGGGACTTCATGGAAGTAGGCAGAGAAAGGAGAAGGGAAAGTCCAGGTGTGTATATGTACATGTGTGCGTGTGATGGAGTGAACAAAAGCATGAAGGCATGAGTAATCAGGATGAGATGAGAGAATCTGAATAAGTTTAGCTGAAATGTGTAGTGTGTGAGAGCATGGTAAAAGGGTGAAATTGAAGGACTTTTTTCTATGTCAAGCAAATGTTTACTGGATCCCTATTTTATTCAAGATATTCTATGCTAATTTCTCTTCCCAGTCATTTCCATGAAATAACACCACTTCTATGAAGTATCCTCTCCTCCTAAATAGAAACTAAATGTTTTCTTCTTCTTGATCTCACATGACACTTTGTGTTTCATTATATTTTGCAATAGTTATAATGAAATTGTGCAAATGTGTGTTTATGTATGTATAATATGTATAATATATAACTTACTTTGCTAGAATGTAAGCTCTATGAGGGGAAAGATCATATCTTGCTTTTTTTTTTTTTTTTTGGCTACAATCTTTCTCAGCAATAATAGTAAGAATATGGCTGACCTCTGAAATTTTTGCTCACAACTATGGTCTTTCTTTTATGCTTCAGAACTTCCACAGTGACTCTGAGGAAGGGAATTCTTTGTTTCGATTACTGTCCAGACAGGAACTTCCTTGGTGAGTTTCCCTGGTATTTCTTCTCTGTTATCTGCTCACCTCAGTCAGTGAAGTACCAATCACTGGATGTGAACAGAGTTGCTGAGGCCAGCATTGGTGCCTCCAAAGAGAAGGAAGTATGTGGTAGAAAGGAATCATCCTACTTAAACGTTTACTTGAAAGCAAGGCTTGGAAACAAAAAGCTGAAATGTCCCCTATCCTTCTTCCAATTCTTAGATAAACCTTTATTCCTTCTTTCTTAGAGGCTTGCACAGCTGGGTGGAAGTATAAGCCATCAGCATGGGCCCCCCAAACACAAATCAGTTAAACAGTTTAAAATTAGAACTCCTTCTGGGTATAGAGCACTGTGTTCAGTGCTGGAGAAGAGAAAGAATTCAGATAAGATAGCTTCCTTGCCTTCGTGGAATTCATAGTCAAGCACTTATGTTTATAATACATGATATCACAAATGAATTAGAGAGACATAAAACAATGTAATTTGAAGTCTAGGAGGAAAAGTTCATTTTCTACCTGTGGAGGTTGGGGGAGATCAGAAAAGGTTTCATGGAGGAGAAGTTATTTGGTCTTTAAAGAATTGTTAAGAGTGAAATAAAAAAAATATAACAACAAAAAGAATCAAAACACAAAATAAAGGGATTAAAATCTTGGAAAAAAAAAACCTTAGTATTTAGTAAATTAGGGCCAAATTATATATGTACTAACCTACATACATATACATATATGTGTGTATGTGTGTGTGTGTATACCTACACATAGAAATATTTGTAAGGCTACCAACAATGTATCATAGAGCCTATTTCTCCATATTTTCACAGATTTTATCATGTTTTTCTATTTTTATTGTTGTAGTAGTATAAATATACACATATACACACACATATACTAATTTGTTACACACACAAAATATGTAAATAATAGTGACCAAACTAAGAAAATGCTTTTATGTCATGTCTATACCTCCAACTCTATTTGGAATTCTGTTTCCTCTGGCCTACCTTCTTTCACTCTTCTCTTTCTTCCTTTCTTTCTTCCCTCTATCCCTTCTTTTTTTGAGAGGGAGGTATATTTTATAATCAGTGTGCACACAGTTTTGGTTCTGCTGATTGAGCTTTACATCATTTCTTGTAGATCAGGGATTCTTAAGTTAGGATCCATGAATTTGCCTTAAAAATATTTGGATGACTGTATGATAGTGATAGGATACAATATAATTGTATTTTATGTATTTTATTTTATGAAATTATTTTATCCCTTCTGATAAAGAATCAATAGGCTTTAACAGACTTCCAAAGGAGTTAAGTGCTTATCATAGAGATTTCCTTGTATAAGTATACAAGGAAAGATATAAGATATATATAAGATGCTGCCTTGTTATTTTTAATAACAATATAGTATTCTATTATATTGATAAGTCATCATTTATTCAATTATTCTTCAGTTATTGGAACATATAGGTTATTTTCATTTTTTTCTGCTATAGTAACTAAGAGTATTTTTATTTCGAGAGGACTAACCTTTATTATTATTTTTTTTTATGATTCTTTTTTGAATAAAATCCTAGCGGTGGAATAGTTGGGCTTGAAGGGATGATGAAATTTGTGATGGAAGGGAAAAGTCAAGCACTATATGCCAAACACTGTGTTAAACACTGCATTTACAAAGAGAAACATTGAGATTTCCTTCTCTCAAGGAGCACACATTATAATTTGAGGAGATCTCACACAGAAGAACATTTATGTTTAAGCCAGCTATGACCAATATAGGAAAGTGGCAGGACAGATGGCAAGGCCCAGAGGGTGTCGAGGAACAACATCTGGGTAGATGGTCTCTTATCAAGAGGTTAGTGGGTTCAAGGGCTACAATGGCCTTTGGGATACCTCCAGCTAAGGTAAGAATCCATAGTCACCATGTAGTTGTTAGTAGGAATCTTGCTCTTTAAAATATTTGTAAGGCTACCAACAATGTATCATAGAGCCTATTTCTCCATATTTTCACAGATTTTGTCATGTTTTTCTATTTTTATTGTTCTAGTAGGTATAATAAGGTGGTATCTTAATGTTGTCTTTATATATCTTTCATTTTTTAGGAAATTTGATACTCTTTTTATGAAGTTATCAGCAGTTTATATTTTCTACTTCATAATTTGTCTATTTGGCAAATTATATTGCTTGATTTTGTTAAAAACTGCTTCTTGAGAAGTAGCAAGGGGAGAGTGTATATTATTAGCCTAAAGTCCTTATAGATTCTTTTCCTTATAAGTTCAAGATATTGGATGAGTGCTCATATATTTAATTGTAGAGAGAATGCTTTTTTGTTATGTAAAATTATTTTCTATTAACTGTTACAAATTATTATTTTTCATTGTTATTTCCTTCTACTTTTTAAATTACAACAACAACAAAAAAGGTTGCTGAACCCATTAGAGTTCATAGCAGTGTGGATGAGACATGGATTCAAATCTAAAATGGTGAGGAATTTAACTGGCAAATATGGGAAGAAAATGCATTACAGTCATTTGAAATAACATGGACAAAGACATGGGGACTGGACAGGGCTGTATATGTTTTAGAAATTAAAAAGTAATCTAGTTTGGTTGGTATGTAAGGTGTATGCAAGGAAATCATAATAAATATATCCAGATTGTGGTATATCTTGAAATCTAGGCGAAGGGATTTGAACTTTTACTCATTATTTTATTCAGTAAAGAGTTACTGAAGATTTTTTTGAGGAAGAAAGTGACATGAACAGATTTTTTTGTTGTTGTTGCACAAACAGTATATTAAGCAGTAACATTAATTTTAAAATCAAGCACAGGAGAAAATCGGAAGTTTTTGGCCAGGTGTTGAATGAAGATAAAATAGCAAACTTTAATGTGTTTGGGTAGAGGGAGGCAAAGAGGAAATGTTCTATCTCTTTTCCAACGGGAGAAATGATAGGTTTCCTGGAAGAAATGAGGGAAGAGAGCTGGGTGAGAAAGAAATTTTGGCATAGCATGGAGCTTGGAAGAACATCTGGAGGTGGTTTGAAGGAGGATTTGGACAAGTTTTCTGTAAAGTAGATAGAGAAGATGAAGAGTAAAATTATCTAGAATTACTTCACTGGTTCAGTGGATAGATATAGGTCTGGAGTTGAGAACACCTTAATTCAAATCCAATTTCAGACACTTACCATTTGGGTGTCTATGGGCAAGTTATGAAATGTTGATAATAATGATAATACCTCCCTCCCAGGGTTGTTTTGAGCATAAAATGAGATAACATTTGCAAAGCACTCAGCATAGTTCCTGGCACATGATAGTAGCCCACCTCCTTCCTTTTTCTTTCTCCTTTTTCCCTTTCCCTCTTCCCTTCTCTTACCATATCTTTTCCTTCTCTTTCCCTCTCTCCCTTCTTCCTTTCTTCTTTTCCTTCCTTCCTTTCTTCTCTGACTAAGGAAGGTGGTCTTAATCTCCTTTAAAGAAGGAGGATCCTTGTTTCAGTATTTAGTCTGATCCTTTTTTTTTTTTTTTAAATCTCAGTGACTGGTGGTTATGATCCAATCATTCTCCTGTGGAATCCTCTCTTCATAAAGAAGCCCATGTGGCGGATGAAGGGACACCAGACCTCAGTGACTCATGTTATTGTGAACGGAAAAAGCAACTGCATCATTAGTGTCTCCAGAGATAAAGTACTCTCTCCCACTGTTACACCTTCCATCCAAACTCCTCTCTTCCGTTCCCCACAGAAGACCCCTTACAGATTGTCTAGAGTCCATCCTTGTCATTTTAGAGGCAGAAATTGTGGCATTAGGGAAGTGACTATTTCAAGGCTACCCATTGAATTCGAAGCAGAGCCCCCCTCCCATTCTCAGCTCTCAGTGTCTTTTCCTCTGGTATACTGGAGCCTTTCCTGCCTTTACCACACTATTTAGAGCCCCTAGCTTTGGGGTCCCATCTGTATGATATAGCATCACAGGGATTAGAGCTGTGAAAGACCCTAGAGATCATGGAGCACCACCCTATCCTTTTTCTAGAGAAAAGAGATGTGTTGTGGTATAGCAGAAAGACAGCTAGCCCCAGGGTCAGGAAGATCCAGCTTCAAGATGTGCTTCTTGTCAAACAGGGAAATCATTTCCTTTCTTGCTGCCCCAGGCAGCATTGGGAGAGGGCATCCCTTATCTGCATCTCTTCACATCTATGAAATCATGTCTGATTAAAAAAAAGTAAAATAAAATCAGGCCTTCAAAGTTACAAAGACCTTGTGGCCTACTTGGGATTTGAATACAGACTTCATATGCAGGGTAGCTTGATGCCCTCTCAGTTAGCACATATGCATTTTTACCCATTCTTTACTTAACCTTAAAGAAACAACATTGAATTTCAGGCTAATGCATACCTGGGGCCCTGCTATCTGTTACCTTATTTATATATATATATATATATTTTTTTTTTTCTCTTTTGAAATATCCATCCATATATCTTTTTTCTTTTTTTTTTTTTTAATTAAAGCTTTTTATTCACAAAGCATATGCATAGGTAATTTTTCCAACATTGACCCCTACAACTTATTTATATTTTTACTGGTCCCTTAACCTTGAAAGAAGTATCAAGGTATAATGGAAATAGCATTAGATTGGGTGCCAAAGATACCTTGGCAGACTAGTGAAGAAAGTTTCTTTGGGAAAGAGAGGACTTTTAGGGCCTCCTTTAATCTTGCCCTAATACAGGTTGGTCTGGCCTTTTGGCAGAGCTCTCCATGTCACACAATCTTAATCATAAACTGTTAAATTTATCTAAGGACTTCAACAATCAGATATTCAATGCCTTCATATGACAGAGGAGAAAATTAAAACCCAAAGAAGGGAAGGTGCTTGTCCAAAGCCACATAGAGTGTTATCAGAAGTCCTGGCTCCCAACCTAGAGCTCTTGCCACTATTTCATACTGTCATCCATCTGACCAACAGAAGAAATGGCTACAACAATTTTGGGTTTGAGGATTGGATGTTGTATCACATTGTTATCATTTTTACCATTACTCGTCTAAGACTGGTATTGGAGTTATTGAAGAGGCAGCCTGGGACAAAGGAAAATAACATTAGATTTAGAATTGGGGGACTTGAGTTCAAATCTCAGTCCTTCCACTTTATAGCCATATGACTTTAACCAAGTCACTTTGCCTTTCAGGGCCTCCATTTCCTATTTCTGCAAAATGAAAGGGGTTTGATTAGATGATCTCTAAAATCCCACTTAGTTCTAGATCTGTGCAGTCCCTCTGAGCCTCATTTCCTTACCTGAAAAATAGGAATAAATAATACTTGCTGATCTACCTTTCAGAACTTTTCAATAAAACAGTCTGTACTCCTATCCTAACTTCTGTATATTTCTCCTCCTCAGAATATCCGTCTGTGGGATATACACAACCTTCTGTGTTTCCAGTCCCTTTCAGGGAAATTTTTTGCCCTGGGAAATCATCCTATAACCTGTGCTTATTTCCACAAGGCTAATGACACCTTTATTTGTGGTACCTATTCGGTGAGTGACAAGCTTTTAAGGGGGAATGGTTTGACTTCAGTCAATGGAAATAACATTTGGGAGAAAAAGGGTGGTTTTTTGAGGTATATTGCTCATTAGTCATTAGCCATTAGTTCCTGGTTCTTCAAAAAGCTAATAAAAGAATTCTAATCTAGTATCCTGGGATTTAGAATGGAAAAAGATGTTAGGAATCACTTCATTTGCTCCCTCTACTCCTCTCTAGCTTTATAGATATAGAAACAATCTCATAAAAAGTTGAAGTGCTTGCCTCCAGTTCAGAGTCAAGATTTGAACCCACGTCTTCTGACTCCAAATACAGTGTTCTTTGCACCTCCAACTGACTGAGCAGGTAGCATCCACCAGGTTGGGGAATTTGAATCTCAGGGTTTGACATTGCAAAAGCATCAGGGCAAGATTCAGAAAAGAGGATACAAGCTCTAGATTAGATAATGGATACTGACCAGGAACAGCTCAGTTCTGGCAGACACTTAAGGGGTTGTTGTGTGCAAAGCACTTGTATTAGAGATACTTGAGGTTCACATAAGACATTGTCCCTCCCTTTCTGAAGTTGAGAATCTAGTAGAGGATAAGGGCATTTATACTGATTATAAGATAACGTACCACATGAGGAAGATACGAGAGGTATAAGAAAGTACTAAGTGAGGCCTGAAGATAGGGAATTATTCATTGGAGTGTTCAGGGTAATTTCCTGAAAGGAGTATTATCTAAGTTTTGTTCACTAGGCAAATGACTGAGGGCTCTGGCCTCTGCTTTTCTGTCAGCCTCTGACTAGGTCCATTCTCATGTGCTGGCAGAGATTTCACTAGGTACAGCTCCATCAGTGCACACTTTTTGGCTACACTGGTGTCATTCCAGTTCTAGGAAGTAATCCAAAATAAACAATTCAGTCCAGCAATAACACAGTTCTTGGGCACCAACGGTGTATAAGGCAATCTACTGGGTACTTTGAAGGATACAAAACATGGTCCCTACTTTCAAGAAGTTCATGGTCTACTAGAGAGATGCTTGAAAAGTTAAATCATCCAAGGTGCCATTGGGTTAGTTTCATACAAGTGATATAGACAGTAATTGAAATCCTAGGAGGAGAGAGAATTCTACATTTGCATGAAGGCTTCATCTCTCTGGACTTCTCTTTAAAATGGGTATGACAATTTACCTATGTCACAGGATTATTATAAAGATTGGATGAGGATAATGTGTTTTGTAAATCACAAATATACACATATATAGTGTATATGAAAATATTAAAATAATTATGTAAAAATAATATATGTGTTATTCAGAAATATATACTATACTATATTATAGAAAAATATATTAAGATATAAATATATAACATATAACATGGAAATATATCATATTACAATTATAATATATACAAATAATTTATAAATATGTATGTTTAATGATAATTTCAACTTACATATTTATAAACAATTATGTGTAACATCTTATTACTTACATATATATGTGTATGTACCTGTGTGTATAAGCATATCTGCACACACATAAGCCAGCTGCCATTATTACTAGTTTTATTAAACTGAATCATGTGAGGTAGTGGATGTTATTTTATGAATTATAGAGTGCTTAAACATGTGGAAAATGCTATTTTTAATAATAGAAAGATGGAAACTGCTTGCTCAGTTATCAAGCATTTATTTAGCACACCACTATAGACACTTAAGAATACAAAAGCAATGAATGAAACAACCTTTACCTATAAGGAGCTTGCATGTTAATGGGGAAAAACAAGCAGTTCACAAATAAGCAAATATAAATATTAAAAGAAAACACAATGGTTAGATGCAAAGTTGTTTGGGAGAGAGGGCTATAGCCTTGTGGGGGCCAGGAAAGACTTCTAGCAGAAGATGGTATGTGACCATCTTCAAGGAAGACAGAGACTCTATGAGGAACAGCTGAAGTGGGATTACATTTCAGGAATAGGCGACACCCAGTACAAAGGCACAAAAATAGGGTATAAAGGATTGTATAGAATAGTACTTGGATTTTGGAAATGTGATTGTTTGGGAGGATTAAGTCTGATTGCTAGAGAATCATTAAGCCTTGGAGTTTGGAGACTGTAACAACAGCAATAGTTAAAAACCAAAATACTGCCTTATATCTTTATAATGTATGAAGATTTACTTTACCAGAGTATCTTCTTCATAACATCCTGTGAAACAGGTGATGCCAAGTGTTATTATTCCCATTTTACAGATAAGGAAATTGAAGCTAAATAACTTATATCCATCATAAAATAGTTAATGAAAGCATCACTTATTAAATCTAAAAGAGAGGGACCTTAGAAACAATACAAAGCTTCTCACTTTATACATAAGGAAAATGAGGCCCAGAGAGATAAAGTGAGTTTCCTATGGTCATAAGTACTTAAGGAATGAGCTAGGATTAGATACCCAGAGCTTGTGACTTCAATTCCAGGGTTCTTTCCAATACACTATTTGTCTTGTTTTAGTAAGTGATAAAGTCATTGACTGTATCTGACTCTTATGTCCAGGATACTTCTTCATCTATTATGTCTCAAGAAAGTACATTAGATCTGTGTTCCCTAGAAAACAGTTAAGCGTTCAACCTGAGATATATGGTGGGCATTTACTAAATATTGTTTATTTGATGGATTTTAGTTGTTCTTGTCTTTGTTTGAGTTTCTCAGAGTGTACATTATGTATATCTATGTATGTATCTGGTTTATTTTTATCCATGTACATGTTCTTTTGCCTGATAGAATCTAAACTCCTGGAGGGAGAGAGACTGCCTTATTTTTGTTGATACAACAAAAATAAGCAAAAAAATAAGGCCTCAGACACTTAGCAACTAACACAATGATTGGCACAAAACAGATATCTAATAAATGCTTGTTGATTAGTGAATCCTTGTAGAAGACAAGACCATCCTGATTTTCATTTTGTCTTGTCTTATCTCATATGTAGATTGGGATTCTTACTGGCTATCTGGAGGCCCAGGAAGGCTTCTGGAAAATACAGGATGTTTTTACAACCCACCATACAGTTGTGTGTGGAGTCCTTTATAGCAAGGCTGTCAAGCAGGTAAGGATAGAAGCTAAATCTGCAAAATAGTAACAAAGCCAAAAGAAGAAAAGCATCTCCTAATACTATGGATCACACACTTGCCTGGAAACTGGCTTCCCGGGTGCAGGAATTGTTGTGTGTGTTAGGTCACTCAGTGTGAGGCCATGGGTCTCTTCCTGCAGTAGTCTCTTCCTGCAGTTGTAGTTACAAATAGAGAAAATACTACTTGTCCACTCCCCTCTCAAATTAGCAGTTATAGAATTATAGTCTCAGAGCTCAAAGAGATTGTAAAGATAATTTTCTCCAACCTTATCATTTTTACAGATGAGGAAACTGAGACCTAGGGCAGTAAAGGGGCTTGACTAAGATCACACAGGTAGTGTGGGAGATAGAATTTGAATCATGCTGCTTTCTACAAGTTAAAGAAGTTCTGTTTAGTACTTTTCAGCAGAAAGCTTAGCTCAAATGCCAACAAGTATTGTAGCTAATTTATTCATTTGGCAAACGTTTATTACAGACCTGTTAGGCTAGGTCCAAGGGGTTAATGTTTAGGTAAGGCAGGGCCCTTATGGCCCTGAATTGATTCAGTAGAAGGATACATCTCAAACGGATAATTAAAATATGTAACATTAAACAAGGCTCAACATAGTATGAATGCTTCTCAGTGAGGTCACTGAACCTTGCCCTCATGGGAAAGAGCTGGGGAGGGAACCTGGAATGGTTAGGGCATTGGACTGGAGGCTTAATTTGCCCTGGTCAGTCAACTGCACTTGTACTTTGAGTTTTCTTTTCAGAAGTGTGGGATAAATTTTTAATCAATCCATTTATAGACTTCTCACAGAACAATTAAGAAATATCAGCAATGGAAGAGTACTTGAAATAGAATTTAAGAACTGGAAGGGACTATAGGAGTTTCTTTAGTCCAACATGTTTATTTAAAAATAAAATCTGTAGGGGCAGATAGATGGTACAATGGATAGAGCCTGGCTGTGTAATTAGGAGGACTTGAGAATTCAAATCTGGCCTCAGACACTTAACACTTACTACCTGTGTAATCCTGGGCAAGATACTTAACCCTCAGTTGCCTCAGCAAGAAAAAAAAAGAAAAAAATTATATTTTAAAATTAACAAAGATCTATTTTATCTTCTCACCTTTCCCTCCTGACTCCCTAAATTGGAGGGGAAAGGAAGGAAAAACAAAATCTTTTTAATATATGTAGTCAAACAAAACATTTCTATTTCAGCCATGTCTAAAAAGTATATATCTCATTCTGCACCTTGAGTCTGTCATCAGAAACAGGTGATATGCTTCATTAGTCCTTTGGAATGCTGGTTGGTCATTGCATTGATCAGAGTTCTGAAATCCTTCAAAGTTGTTCATCTTCACAATGTTATTGCTACTGTATAAATTGTTGTTCTGGTTCTGATTATTTCACATTACATCAATTCATATAAGTCGTCCCAGTTACTCTGAAACTGTCCTTTTCCTCATTTCTTATAACATAGTAGTATTCCATTATATTTGTATAGCATAATTCTAACATACTCATTTATTCATTTTAGAAAATCTTTTTTTTTTCTTTTTGCTGAGGCAATTGGGGTTAAGTGACTTGCCGAGGGTCACACAGCTAAGAAGGGTTAAGTGTCAGGCCACATTTTCATTCAGGTCCTCCTGACTCCAAGGCTGGTACTCTATCCACTGTGACATCCAACTGCCCCCTAACATGCTCATTTTAAAGATAAAGAAATGGAGGCCCTGAGAGGGCAGTGTGGCTTATTCAGTGTTATTCAGTAAGTAGTTAAAGGAAAGAGGACAACCCTCCTATTCTGATATGTGTGGTGTTATACCTGTTCTCTCTTGTGTGGAGCCTTTAATGACCAGGTTATCAGCTGGGGAATAGGGTGCTCTGGGGGTAGAACTATCTTGGGTCAGACACCAGGTGGGATAGCTTTGGCTCCAGGGCTACATCTTAATTTCAAGCACAGCTCATCGGGATATCTGTTTATTGTAGTCTACTATTGTAAATATGCCCGTGTCCTTTCTAATGGAGTCTAACCCTGCGTGTGGCAAGGAAGGCCCCTGGGCTTCCCAGATCTGTTCTCAGTAGGTGGTGAGCGGTGGCCTGAATGGCTTGATAAGCGTGTGGGAGTTGGTGACAGGGAAGAAGGTGAAAGAGTTTCCAGTATCAGAGTCCAAGGATGTGGAGCTCACAGCGATGGCCCTGGATGAGCTGGAGCGGTGCCTCCTCACCGGCATGAGAAATGGGACAGTCAAGATGTGGAATTTTACCCTCGGGGTCTGCCTGTTGAACTTTCCCAATCCAGACCAAATGGAGGTCAGTCTTCCCAAGGGCTGTAAGTGTGGAAAGGTTGTAGGCAAGGCTCTGAGCTATCATGTGTGTAGGGTACCCCCAGGATATATAAAATCTATTCATTGATACAGATCAACCACTCACTCCTAACTCACAGTTTAGAGAGTTTCCTGGGTCACTGAGCAGTTAAATAACTTGCCTCAGGTCACACAGCCAATATTTATTAGAGGCAAGACTCAAACCCAGGTCTTCCTGACTCCCAAATTGTTGTGCAGTTGGTTCTGACTCTTTGTGACCCTATTTGGGGTTTTCTTGGCAAAGGTACTGCAGTAGATTGTCATTTCCTTCTCCAGTTCATTTTACAGATGAAGAAACTGAGGCTCAGATCAAATGACTTGGCAGAGCCACCTAGTTTATTCAGAATCACCACTTGAAACCAGATCTTTCTTGACTTAATATCTTCACCAGCCGATCCTGTTTTCACTACATACTTGGGGCATCCACATATGGCTCTTTTTTCAGGGGTAGCTGAGAAAAACTGGTTTTCTTTATTCTCTTAATAGATCAATGGAATCACTCATGTGAATGGGATATTCTATGTGGCAGGGTGGAATAAGAGGATCACTTGGTACCTGTAAGTAGCAAGTATCTGGTCATGAAGGCTTGTGTTCCCCTTGAGCACTATCCCCTGCATGCTGCCTCTCTTTTCTATTCCTCTCTGTCCTTGCTTCATCCAAATAGTTGTAATATTGGCCAGAGAGTTGATTCCTTGGGGACACTATCCCCTCTGTAATATTGACTTGTAAGGAAAGTCAATTAGAAGCTGTATATTCAGGTCTTCCTACATTTAGAATGCTATTCTGGGGATTGAGGAGCAATTAAAGATCAATAAGGCCAGTCACACTACTTTCCCAGAGTTTACACTCTGCAGTGAGGGGGTCATGATACACATGTACAAGGATCCCACAAAATGCAATACTGTATAATGTTTGTAGTACAAAATGGAGTATAAGATCCTCAAGAGAAGTAAAGAATGATAATTGAAATTAGAGAAAAATCATTTCTGGATCTTGATATGTTAATCTTTTAGAATGAAGAAGAGATTAAATTTAATAAGAATAGATGTGAAGTTCTATAAGTTTTTAAAAAAGCTGCCTAGGTAGAGGATAGGAAAGGCAGAACTAGAGAGTAATTTTTGATTAAAAAGTCCCTGGGTTTTAATGACTATAAGCTCAATAGTCAACAATACTAAAAAAATAAAAAAAAAACCCCAAAACCCCAAACAAATCTCAAAACTCAACCAAACAAAACCCCACTATTTTGATCTTATGCTTCATTCATTTATTTATTCATTAAATAAACTGAACTCTTTTTTACCTTCTGACTCTGAGATTATCTGAATCTTGGACAAAGGGGTCACAATTACAGTAAGAAAGAATATGAATCACTATAGAGGAGAACTTAAAACATTTAAAGCTGTCTGACAGTAAAATGAGTCAGATCATGAGACTTTGGGCTCTCTTCACATCATGGAAGGTGCTTGAACACTTTATTTTTTTTTAATTTTTTATTTAATAGCCTTTTATTTACAGGATATATACATGGGTAACTTTAAGATTAAAATTCCAAACCTTTGTTCATTTTCACCTCTTACCCCCCCCCAAATGGCAGGATGACCAGTAGATTTAAATATTTAAAATATAACTTAGATAACAATAAGTATACATGTCAAAATTATTTTGCTGTAAAAAAAATCAGACTCTGAATTATTTACAATTATTTGAAGGAAATCAAAAATGCAGGGTATAAATATAGGGATTAAATTCAATGTAATTGTTTTTAGTATCTCCCAAGTTCTTTTTTCTGGGTATGCTACGCAATGCCCATTAGAAATGATTTGGTTGATCCTTGGAGGATGGCCTGATCCATCAGAACTGGTTCATCTAGATTTTGGGAAGTATATAATGATCTCCTGGTCCTGCTCATTTCCTAGCATCAGTTCTTAAGTCTCCAGGCCTTCTGAAATCATCCTGTTGGTTTTCTTACAGAACAGTAATATTCCATAATTTTCATATACCCAATTTATTCAGCCATTCTCCAACTGTCTATTCAGTTTCCAGTTTCAGCCACTAAAAAAGGGGCCACAAACATTCGACATAAGGTCCCTTTTCTTTTAATTTTGGGATATAATCCCAGTAGTAAACCTGGATCAAAGGGATCAGTTTGTCTTTTTGGCTAGATCCAAACTACTCTCCAAAATGGTTGGATTCGCTTGAACACTTTCTTAGGCTCAGTGACCACTTTGGCATGTGATACAAAGGATTCCTTGGTTCAGGTAGTGGTTGAGCTGGGGGACTTCAGAGATCCTTCTGAACTCTTGAGGTTCTGTGATTTTAGGTTAGAGGAAAGGTTTGATGTGAGAAGCAGATCACCCCAGGTGGCTTTAGTCACCAGAGCCTTGCTGAACTTCATGGGAACTCTGATGTAGGAAAGTACCTCTGCTTTTGGCTGATGACTAATGGTTTGTCCCAGGTATCAAAACAAAGAAGTTATCCCCTTGTTTGACCACTGGCCTTACTTTCACACTGAGGATATCCTGTGTCTGGCCAAATACCGTAGCAACATCCTGGGATCAGCTTCCTATAATGGTGACATCTTCATCTGGAATGTCAGCTGGGGGAAGCCCTTTGTTCATTTTAATGCTTCAAAGAGTCCCCTTTAAGCCCAACAAAATTTATTTAACCTTGAATTCCATTTCAATTTTTTTTTTTTTTTGGCTGAGGCAATTGGAGTAAGCAACTTGCCCAGGGTCACACAGGTAGGAAGTATTAAATGTCTAAGGTCAAATGTGAACTCAGGTCCTCTTGACTTAAAGGCTGGTGCTCTATCCACTGTGCCACCTGGCTGCCCCTCTAATTCAATTTCCTAACTGTTGAGATAGTGGGAATTTTGAACTGTGCCCTAAGTGGGGTTCAGGAAAACTGATAACTGGATAAATTGAAAGAATGGGCCAGGGGGCAGTGATTAGAAATCCAACTTTTTCTCTTCCTTCACCTCCCCTCTCCTTTCTTTTCTTTCCCCTTTCCCCTTTCTCCCTTCCCCTTTTCCTTTCAGAGAATGGTTCTTTCCATCTACCCTAGGCTAGAAGTGCAACAGGCACCCTCGGGTCTGATCTCACATTATTAACACAAGAGCTTTGACATTCTTTGTTTTGGATGTGGGCTGGCTTGCTCCTTTTTTGGCCAGGCTAGTGTTCTCTCCTTCTGGAGACTCACCATACTATAGTTTTGGACTTAGAGGAGACACTGAATTGATTTTAGCCCTACTGCAGTTCAGGACTTTGAATTCAACAAATGTAGTTTTGTTCTATGTTAAAATATTAGAGCTGGAAAGTATTTGAGATCACCAACTCTCCCTGTCTTATAGATGTGGAAAATGGGGCCCAGAGAGAAGCGACGTGTTCACACATTGTTAGTAATAGAGGACCTGAGTTTAGAACCCAGATCTTGTGACTTTCAGTTGCCCCCCCCCCTGCAGCCCACCACTCACTTCTCTACCAGATGCTCTTCATAGGCTCATAGTCTTAGAGCTGGGAAGGACCTTAGAGGTCTTCTGTCCGACCCAACATATAAACATATTGCAGATGGCAAAACTGGGACCCAGAGATTGGCCAAGGTCATCTATGCCAGATGTCAGAGCTGGGTTTGGAGGCTAGGTCCTCTGACTCCCGACATGGTGCTTTCCACTCTGCTGCCCTCTCTCCCCCTCTCAGCAAGCATCCAGCCTGAGGAGCCATTCAAATTCAAGTCCTTATGGTAGGATTTCTTTCTTTCTTATGGGAGCAGGTCTTCAAAGAGGAGGATCGTGTGATGCTTGCTGATTTGGTGAACAAGAATATTGGGGGCAAGAAGACCTGGGCAAAAAAGTCCCTCTGGAGGCCCATGAGTGGGGCTTCTTCCCAGACTCAGAAGCCTGAGATCCGCAGAAACCTGACCTCTGCCCCACCTGCGTTGAGAAACACAGAAGGAAAGAGTGCAAAGGAGTTATCATTCCAATTCAAATTGCAGGTGGGACTCCCTAAAGAACAATTAAAATCCCTTGTGCAGGTTAACTTCTTTTCAAAGCCCTTTCCCATTTAGTGTCTGTTTTATTCCTCACAACAGTCCTGACAGACAGAGGTAAGCAGGACAGATGATGATCCCCATTTTGTAGCGGAGGAAATTGAAGGCTAGAGTCCTGAAATGTCCTACCCAAGATCATACCACCCTTACGGTAAAGTCCAGTATGGAATCCCTGGGGGCCCTCTCCTCTATGTCTAGAGGGCTTCTCTTTACTCCATGCTGAAGTATAATACCATTTCTCTGGCTTCTGTTTTCATTGATGTTTTCATATAGGCTGCCTAATTTTGTCTGCTCTACCTAATTTCTTTTAGGATATACCTGGTTTCTTTTAGACTCTGCCCGGTTTATTTCTGTCTGGGCTGAATGGAGTGGCTGCTGTTCCATGATCAGTAAGGCTTTCACAACCGTCCCAACTGCTGAGTTTCTCCTTCAATCCTCCTCTCCCTTGTGAGGGAATACCATAGGTGGGAAGGAAGAAGGGGCACGGAGGGAATCACTGTGACTACCATTCCTTTCCTTCCTGGGTTATCTCCCCCCACTCCCACATCAGCTGATGTGGGCCCTGCATGGAATGGGGCAGCATTCCTTCAAGGATCTCAGGTTGCCCCAGAGAAATAACAGGGGCTTGTGTGTGTGGGGGGGTGGGGTAGGATGCTCCTCTTTTTTTACAGAAACCTTGCAGCGGTGTCAACTCTAAGGGAGTGAATGGAACGAAACATCAAAGCAAAACTTGGACCTGGAGCAAAAATAAGCAGAAAGAAAATGAGGATTATACTAGGCAGAAAGAAAAGAAAGACTCAGTGGCGTCTGTGGAGAAGGTTGGCTAAGCTCATCGGGGGGGTCCGTTTCTCAAACTATGGCAAGATCTGCTTGGGCATCTGTCCATTTCTAATCCCAGGGGATGGGGGTAGTGGGGATCACAGAGACCAGTTTTCTCTGTCACCCTGAATGCTTTGGGTAATTATGAGTTTAGGTGACGGCTTAGGTAGTGGTGTTTTCTGCCATTTTTAAACTCAGTTAGTGGTTCCAATCTCTAGGAACAACTGTTGACAAAAAGAGGTGGAGGAGAAGAGCTGGTGTGGCCATGGCATTACTTAGTCAGGGAGCATTAATCAAGTAGCTAGTATGTGTCAGGCACTATGCTCAGTGCTGGGGATATAAAGAACAATGTGAAACAATTCTTGCCCTCAAGGAACTTCTTATAATGGGGGTATAATGTGTTCATATGGACATACATGTACACACATACATACAAAATAAATACACACACATATGTTAATTCTGAGAGGGAGGAAGGAGCGTTTATGTGCTCAGATATGTTATGCCATGGCTCTATCTCCTGGGAGCTAGCTGGCCTATATAAGAAGTATAACTGTTTTGTTGAATCTGTATCTGGGAAGAAAAAGTAGAAATAAGGTTCAAACACCTTTGATTGCAAAATAAACTATTTGTGGGGAGTTTATGGGGTGTAGGGGAAAGAGACCTGGATTGGCAGTCAGAGGACATGGCATCCCACTTTTTAAGTGCCTGTGTGGCTTTGGGCAAATCACTTTTTCTGTAAAATGGTGGGATTGAACCAAATGACCTCTAAGAACCCTTTCACTTCCAGATCTCATTACTCTTGGGTCAGGTTATCCCCTGGGTACCTTCTCTGAAATTGTGCTATGATGCTCTCCCTATTTTGGGCTCTGGATGGAATTTTTCTGCACAACCTAAGATCACTATGGCTTCAAGGTCCTGGGGGGAGAGTAGGGCGGGGCAGTAGGAAAAGCCCTAGAGCTGGAATCCCAACTGAGCATCTTTTACTAGTTTTAGACTTTTTTTCCACATACCACAACCAAGTACTCTTTGGTATCTTTTTCCAGTTTGCCTGCTTCTTTGTGGCTCAGCTAGATTGTATAATTTTGGAAATACTTTTACTTCTCTGCCCCTGGATCCCCAAACGTGGGTGTCTGTCATTTCCCCCTTTCTGGTACTCCCTGTCATTTTAATATTTTGGAGTTTCTATTTCCTTATTTGTAAAACAGGGGAAATAATTCGTTCACTCCCTCCCTCACAGGCTGGTTGTGAAGAGAATGCTTTGTAAACATTAAAATGCTAAGAACATGAAAATTTATTATTATTACATCTGAATATAGTGACATGAGTCAGAATCATGGTTCTTCCACCAAGCCTGGTGGAATTCAATTGAATAGATTTATTAAATACCTATTATGGCACCCTCTGATATTTGACAAGCAACAGTGGGTAAGTAACCTAATCTCTTAATATCTTGAGCAACTAAGATTGGATGTTCTGTGTTGCTAACTTGCATTGATGGAGAGAGCTGAGAAAATTCAGGGAAAGGGGCCTGATAGATATTTGATTAGGGACCCCAAGGATCATGGGACATATGCTTGGGTGATACTTTGCCATAGGAACCTAAGAATTAGGTCCACCAGTTATATCAAAAGAGGGAAACATTTTGATTGTTCTTCCTAATGACTGGCAGCAGTGCCCTGCACTCAGTGGTGTACTGACAAATGTTTAATAATTGACTCTCTGAGGGAAAATTATATTCAATACACACCTTAAAATTTAATTAGCATTATTAAGATTTTCTCCATTATTTAAGTATAGACAACCCTCAAAAGAAAGCAAGCCTTCATTTGTAACATCATCTGAGTTTCGAGGTGTATATGCTCATTCTGAAAGTAATAATTGCTTACATTTATATAGCTCTTAACCATGTGCTGGGCACTATGCCAAGCACTTTCCAATTACCTTATTTGATCCTCACAACAATTCTGGGAGGTAGGTGTTATGATAATAACACCATTTTATAGATGAGAAAACTGCAACACACTGTTTTAAGAGCTTCATTCTGAGACACACAACTAATAAGTGCTTTGGTTAGATTTGAACTTCGATCTCCCTGACTCCAGGTCTATCCTATTCACTGTACCACCTAACTTCAATTAAAAATTTAACATATCTTTTTTCAAGGGTGCTCCAATACAAACCTGCCACCTTTCTTAGTAGATATCCTATTAGTGCATGAACAATTCCTGAATTATGACTGCTTTTGAGGTACAATACAATTCTATACATATTAAATTCCATACCATAACATGTTCATCTTTTCCTCAATTTATGAATATTTCCTCAGATTTAATATTGAACTTAAATCTACTTTTCTGTAACTTATTACTGAGTAGTCCAAGTTGTGCCTGCAGAGACTAATCTGAGTATCTGCTTCCCTACACCTCTTTTAATATTTTAAATAGTAACAAATGTAATAGATAATAATTATAATAAATATAACATATACTTATATGTAATATAAAATATATATTACACATAATATGTATTAATAAATCACTAGTTCATTTGCATAATATTTAAAGATTTTTTTCCCAAAGTGCTTTTTATATGCTATCTAATTTGATACAGCAACTTTGTAAGGTAGGTGCTATTTCTACTCAAAGATGAGCAAACTGAGGCTCTGAGGTGATGTCGTTTACCCAGGATCATACAATTAGTGGGTTTTAAAAATAGGATTTGAAATTAGGTCTTCCCAAATCAGTCTTGCACTCTATTCATTATGCTGTTTAGTTGCCAGACAAAACTGCTCTCTTGTCTCCCTCCTTTTAAATCTCCACTAGATTCTTTCTTTCTAGAATATCCCTGGTACCTTCATCTGATTTTTTATGATATAGTTTCTAATTATTTCTCTGTTGTTGTCAATATCTTCTAGACATGCTTTAGTTTATTCTTATTAGAATTCAGTTTCTAGAGCTGAGAGCAGTAGCCTGGATGGGATATGAGGAGAGAGGACAATTGGACTTTAGTCTTCATCTTGGATACTAGACTTTTATACGTTTTGTAATACAACTGAATACTTTCCTTTTTTATACATTTTGTACATCCATTTGAACGCCCTTCTTTATGTCAGGATTAGTTTCATTTTTGTCTTAGTATTTCCAGCACCTGGCATTGTATTCTGGCACATAGTAGGCATGAAAATAAATATTTCTTGGTTGATGGATTGATGTAACCTAAAATATTGCTGGCCTTTTTTTGGGTACAGTCATGATCAATACATTAAACATGCTATATCATGTACCCTGCAGAGCTACGACTGCCCCTGAAGTATTTCAGAGAACCAGAATGAAAAATTTGCCAATAGATTTTCAGGCATTTCAGTCATGACCCATTTGGGGTTTTCTTGCCAAAGATACTGGAGGAATTTATTATTTCCTTCTCCAGCTTATTTTACAAATGAGGAAACTGAGGCAAATATAGCTTAGAATCACATAGTGTCTGAGACCAGATTTGTATTTGGTCTTCCCGACTCCAGATGTGGTGCTCTATCCACTGCACCATCTAGTTGCCCATTACCAGTAGATAAATAAATCAAGAATTGACCTATTTTTGAAGGTAAAATGAAAGTGTATATGTGTGAGGAGGAGTAGGGAGATGGAAATGGGGACGAGAAGAAAATTGTACCAGTAGTTACATTTTTGCAGGCTGATACCATGAGGTCCTTGTTTGAGGCTTTAGGAATAGTAGATGACAACTTCACAAATATTTATCTTTTTTCACTATGTCATTCCTATTATTAGACCTTGTATTTGTTTGGCATTTTATATATTTCCTAAGAACTTTTGCATTTGATCCCTTACCAAATCCCTGTGAGGTCAGAGTTTTATTATGGGTCAGAGTTTTATTATGCACATTTGACAGATGAAGCAACTGAGGAAAATGGGAAAGGACTTGCCCAAAATCATATGAATTAGTAACAAAATTAGGGCTAGTATCAAAGAGTTGAAAAGGAACCTTAGAAGTAATTTACTTCAATCTGTATATATAAGAACAAAAATTCCAGCCACATTCCATTGAGGAGCCTTTCTATCTCCTAAAACAACTGTTTTCCCCTTTAGGGAAGGAAATAGGCATTTAGAGAGTGTCTGCTGTACTTTGTACTAAGTGCAGATATTGTCTCCTTTATTCTTCGTTCTTGCTCTAACTCCCCCCTTTGTCTCCCTGTTTATTTCCTTCTTTTGAACTGAAACATGTTTTTCTGAATTTTCCACCCATTCTGCCTTCTGGGTTTGAGCAGAACAAGTTTATAATCTTCCTTTCACTTCATAGCCCTTCAAATATATTGCCTCAAAAGTGGATTCTTTCTCATTTGAGTAAGCAGAGAGCAAGATGACTGTTTGAATTGCATATGCAGAGAGAAAGCAACACACACAGTGGCAGCTGTGAACAATAGATTGAAGGGAAAAAGGAGGTGGATTGAAAAATCTGGAGAGTGATCTATAGAGTCAGACAAGAAGACAGAGGATGAGGAGGTGGAGAGAGAGTAGGACAGACACACACTGAGATAGAGAAGGAGGAAGGGAGAGATTTCAGTTTAAATATGGACTAACTAGTCTCTGATGTTCCTAACAATTCTTGAAATTCTGGGTCCTGTCATCAATGAAGATGGCAATCACATCCCTCTAGCCCACCCCTTTTATCATGACATAGTTCTCTCTTCAAGAGAAACATTCCTTGTTCCTTCAGCTGATCCTCTTTTTAACATGGTCTCCTCCTCTCCTCATTTTTTTTTTCCTTGTTAGATACCCTGGGCCAGGAGTTTTTAACATGGAATCTATGAACTTGTTTTGATTAAAAATATATTTTTTTGATCATCATATTTCAGAATAATTATTTTCTCTTTGTATTTTGTTTTATTCATTTTGGAGAGAGTGTAGTTTTCACCAGACTGCCAAAGGGAGTCTTTACATTTACACAAAAAATGATTAAGGACCCCTTGGCTAAGTGATCCCCAAATTCCAGGCTGTTTTATCTAGAAACTCCTGTGTCTTATTCCCTCTGTGTCTTGTATAATCTTATTGTAGTTCAATTTGTTTGTTGCTCTTTTGTTCTCGCTGTGGTTTGCTTTCTAAGTTGATCTCTGGCTCTGGTTTGGATTTAGAGTCTCTGTGACTGTTTTTGTGCACACACACACACACACACACACACACACAAAAAAAAAACACTCTCTCACTCACTGTCTCTGTCTCTTTCTCTCTCTGTTTCTGTCTCTCTGTCTGTCTGTCTCTCTTCTCTCTGTCTCTGTTTCTCTTTCTCCTCTCTGTCTCTGTCTCTTTTCTGTCTCTGTTTCTTTTCTATGTTTCTGTCTTTTCTCTCTTTCTCTGTCTCTCTGTCTCTCTCTAATCCCCCCCGCCTTTAGTCTCTTAATCTATTGTTCCCTGTACAGCTGTGTCTCTTACTTTTCCTATATGAGTGTGTTTCTTTGTATGTGTGTGTCTCCATGTGTGTACCTTTATCTCAATCTCTTTGTGACTTTCTCTGTGTTTGTTTCTGTGTGTCTTTGTCTCTGCCTTTGTGTGTCTCTAGTTCTGTTTGTTTCTGGGTCTGTTAGGCTCTGTAGATGGGTCTCTGCTCTGACTCTGTCTCTGAGCAGATCTCTGACTTGTATCTCTCTGTTTCTTTTTGTGTGATTGCCTGTATTCGTCCATTTCTGTTTTTTGGGTTAAATGTGTCTATTTCTGTTCCTATATATCTTGCCTCTTTGTAGGTATCTGTCTCTGTATGGAGTTATTTCTCTGTGTAGATGTGTGTGTGTGTGTGTGTGTGTGTGTGTGTGTGTGTGTGTGAATGCATAGATGAGACCTTATGTGTAGGTATGAATGTGTGTGTTTCTTTACATCTCTGGGTGTTTTTCTCTGGGTATGTTTCTAGGTGTTTACATGTTTGTTTCTTGGCACATGTTTCTGGGTAGGTGAATGTCTGTTCCTGTGTCTTTTTGTGGTTCTATCTCTCATGTGCCTCTGTGTGTGTACTTAGTTCAGTGTGGCTCTGTGGGTCTTTGCATGTGCCTGTTTGATGGTCTGTATGTGGGCATCTGTGTATAAGTGACTGGTTGTGTTTCTGTGTGTGCCAGTGAGTGGGTGTTATATTGCTTACTTCCTTGTATAAATGTGAATCTCTGAATGGACTCTATGGTTGTGTGTGTCTGTGTATTTCTTTGTGGACATGTCTGTCTGTAAGTTTTTTTGTGGATGTATTTGTCTCTGTATATTTATATGTGTACTTTTTTGTGGAGCTATATGACTGTATGGGTTATATGACTATATGACTAAGTGGCTCTTTGTTGCTGTCTGTATCTCTCGGAGTGTGTGTGTGTGTGTGTGTGTGTGTGTGTGTGTGTGTGTATAACTTTCTTTATATCTATGCACATTTCTGCCTCAGTATGTTTTTGTCCCTAGAGATGGCAGAGGCATGTCTCTGTATTTGTAAATAATCTCATCTACATGATTTCACGCCTTTCTGCATTAGCACATCTCTGTCTTTGGATACATAGGAAATTTTCTTCTCTTTCTGTGTATACTCTTGACTCCTTTCTTTGTGCATGCATTTCTCTACCATTTTGTATGTTGATTTCTGTCTGTGGTTTTCTCTGCCCATGTGTGAGAACACATATCATTGTGTGTCATTGTATTGGTGTGTCCCTCTATCCTTGTGTGCGCACATAGGTGTGTGTATCTGTCCTTCTGTATATGTTTTCTTCTGCCCCTGTGTACCTCTGCCCCATGACTTTTGCATCTCTCTGTTCCTTTGTGTGTCTCTGTCTCCACGTAACTCTTTTCTGTCTCTGTGGCTCTCTGTCCTACATGTATGTCTGTTTTTCCTTTTGTGTGTTGCTTTATATACTTTTTGTTTGTTTCTCTGTTTAGGTATCTTTGTTTCTCTGTACAATAATATTTCTTTATGTTCAGAAGTGCCTGTGTATGTGTTTTATCTCTCAGTTTGTATATCTATTTGCTTGTTTGTTTTTTTGAGAGGTAATTGGTGTTAAGTGACTTGCCCAGGGTCACATAGTATGTATTAAGGCCGCATTTGAACTCAGATTCTTCTAACTTCAGGCCTGGTGCTCTATCTACTACCATCTAACTGCTCCTTCATTTGTATAGCTTTGTATGCATCTTTGTTTCTGTGTTTAGCTGTGGTTTCGGTGTGTGATTTTCTCTAGCAGAGTGTGAGTGTGTGTGTGTGTAGGATTGTATCTGTGAGGCTGTGGTTGTCTCTGTATGCACAGGCTTCTCTCTATGCACACATCTCTGTGTGTATGTCAGTGCCTTTGTATCCTTGAGGGTAGCCGTGTTGCTTTTGTAAATGTCTGGCCATGTGGCAGTGTCTCCCTGTGACTGCGAGTGTCTGTATGTGCCATGGGCGCATCTTGCACACAGGGAGTGCTCTGTCTCTATGTGTCTATGTGTGAATGTATGCTTGGAAATCCTTTTGTGTCTTTGTATGTGTTTGTATTAGTTTCTATGTGTGACTGTCTGCGGTTCACTTTGTGGCTGCTTCTCTGTAGTTATGTATGCCTTTCTATGTGTATGAATCTTTTTCTTTGAGAATGGACTTGTGTGTGTGTGTGTGTGTGTGTGTGTGTGTGTATGTGTGTATGTGTGTCCCTTTCGGTACATGAATGTACATCTCTCCTTTATTGTTATGTGGTATGTCTGCATGCTCTTTGGTGGGGCTAGGTGTGTTCTATTTCTCTTTCTAGGGATAAACGCACATTTCTTTCAGTCTCTGTGTATGTATCTCTGTGGGTATGCATTCTGTTTTGGTGGACACACAGCTTTGGGTGGAGACGTCTCTATATCTGCACGTAGGTCACCAGCGCTTGCGATTGTCTCTTTCTGTGTGTGGTCACACCTCTGGGTGCACGTTTCTGTGTCAGCATGGTCATGCCTCTGGGTGTGCAGGGGACACATCTGTTTGTGTGGGCATGTCTCTGTGTATCTATAGGGCATGACTTTGTGCAGACCTCATTTTGTCTCTGCCGCTGGTTGGTTTCTGTACATGATTATTTTTCTGGCTGAGTGGGTCTTAGTATGCACCTTGTATTTACATACTCATTGTCTTTGAATGAGCACAACTCTCTGTGTGACCGTGCACGTGCGTTCATGTCTCTGTTGTTGGTCGTGTAGGTATTTGTGTCTGTGGGTATCTGACTACTTCTGTGTATACTTATCATTATCTCTGTTTCAGTGTGGATAAGTCTTTTTGTGTGGTTGTGCTGATTTCTGTATATGACTATGTTTTTCACTTCATGGCTATAGGTGTGTGCACATAGTTCTGTCCGTGTGTGTGCGCATCTATTTTTTTTTTTTTTTGTCTGTGGGAAGACATGTTTATGTGAGGTTTATGGGTCTGTGTGAGGATTGTAGTATATGTCACTGTGTGTGGATCGCTGAGTATGACTGTGTGTCAGTCATTTGGGATTTTTGGATGGGTGGCTGGCAATGGATTTCTGTCTGTTTCTCTAGAAGTGTGCCTGTTTCTCTGTGCAGTTTTCAATTTTTATGGGTGCCTCAGGTGTGTCTATTGTAGGATATGTATGTATACTTGTGTGTATGGTGCCTCTGGGTGTGTCTGTCATTGGATAGTATGGATACTTATGTATGTGAGTGTCTCTGGGTGTGTCTATAATTGGATATGTATGGGATATGTATGTATAATTGTGTGTATGGATGTATCTGAGTGGGTCTATCATTGGATATGTATGTATATATGTGTGTGTGTGTGAGTGCCTCTGGGTGTGTCTGTCATTGGATATATATGAATACATGTGTATATAACATTGGATATTATGTATATATATGAGTGTGAATACCTCTGGGTGTGTGTATATCACTGAATATTATGTATATATATACAGCCTCTGGGTGTGGCTATCATTGGATATGTATGTATATATGTGTGTGTGAGTGCCTCTGGGTGTGTGTATATATCACTGGATATTATATATATATATATATATATATATATGTGTGTGTGTGTGTGTGTGTGTGTGTGTGTGTATAAATACCTCTGAGTGTGTGTATATCACTGGATGTTATGTATATATGTGTGTATGGGTGCTTTGGGTGTGTGTATATCACTGGATATTATGTATATATGTGTGTATGAATACCTTTGGGTGTGTGTATATATATCATTGGATATTATATATATGTGAATATGAATACCTCTGAGTGTGTGTATATCACTGGATATTATGTATATGTGTGTGTATGGGTGCTCTGGGTGTATGCATATCACTGGATATTATGTATATATGTGTGTATGAATACCTTAGGGTGTGTATATATATATATATATCACTGGATATTATATATATGTGAATATGAATACCTCTGAGTGTGTATATATCACTGGATACTATGTATATGTATGTGTATGGGTGCTCTGGGTGTGTGTATATATCACTGGATATTATGTATATGTGTGTGTGTGAATATCTCTAGGTGTGTGTATATAACATTGGATATTATGTATATATGTGAGTGTGAATACCTCTGGGAATGTGTATATCACTGGACATTATGTATATATGTGTATATGAATACCTCTGGGTGTGTGTATATCACTGGATATTATGTATGTGTGTGTATGGGTGCCTCTAGGTGTGTGTATATATCACTGGATATTAATATATATATTTATGAATATGAATACCTCTGAGTGTCTGTATATATCACTGTATATTATATATATGTGAATATGAATATCTCTGAGTCTGTGTATATATCACTGGATATTATATATATGTGTGTGTGTGTGTGTGTGTGTGTGTGTGTGTGTGTGTGGTGTGTGTGTGTATGAATACCTCTAGGTGTGTATATATATATCACTGAATATTATGTATATATGTATGTATGAATATCTCTAGGTATCAGTGGATATTATACATATATGTGTGTATGGGTGCTCTGGGTGTGTGTATATCACTGGATATTATGGATATATGTGTGTATGAATACCTCTGGGTGTGTGTACATCACTGGATATCATGCATATATGTATGTATGGGTGCTGTGGTGTGTGTACTTCACTGGATATTATGTATATATGTGTGGATGAATACCTCTGGGTGTGTGTATATAAAATTGGATATTATGTACATATGTGAGGATGAATATCACTGGGTATGTGTATATCACTGGATATTATGTTTATATGCGTGTATGAATACCTCTGGGTGTGTGTATATACCACTGGATACGTATATGTGAATATGAATACCTCTGAGTGTGTGTATATATCACTGGATATTATATATATGTGTGTATGAATACCTCTAGGTATCACTGGATATTATGTATATATGTGTATATGGATGCTCTTGGTGTGTGTATATATTACTGGATATTATGTATATATGTGTGTATGAATACCTCGGGGTGTGTGTACATCCCTGGATATTATGTATATGTGTGTGTATGAATACCTCTGGGAGTGTGTACATCACTGGATATTATGTATATATATATATATGTATGGGTGTTCTGGGTATGTGTATATCACTGGATATTATGGATATATGTGTGTATGGGTGCTCTGGGTGTGTGTACATCACTGGATATTATGTATATATGTGTGTATGAATACCTCTGGATGTGTGTAGATTTCACTGGATATGATGTATATATGTGTGCGTGTGTACGGGTGCCTCTGGGTAAATATGAATACCTCTGAGTGTGTGTATATATCACTGGATATTATATATGTGTGTGTGTGTGTGTGTGTGTGTGTGTGTGTGTATGAATACCTCTAGGTTTGTGTATATATCACTGAATATTATGTATATATGTATGTATATCATTGAATATCATGTATATATGTGTGAGGGCTTCTGGATGTGTGTATATATCACTGGATATTATGTATATGTGTGTATGAATATCTCTGGGTGTGTGTACATATCACTGGATATTATATATATATATATATATATATATATATATATGAATATGAATACCTCTGAGTGTGTGTATATATCACTGGATATTATATATACATGTGAATATGAATACCTCTGAGTGTGTGTATATATCACTGGATATTATATATATATATGTGTGTGTGTGTGTGTGTGTGTGTGTGTGTGTGTGTATGAATACTTCTAGGTGTGTATATATATATATATATATATATATATATATATATATCACTGAATATTATGTATATATGTATGTATGAATATCTCTAGGTATCACTGGATATTATACATATATGTGTGTATGGGTGCTCTGGGTGTGTGTACATCACTGGATATCATGCATATATGTATGTATGGGTGCTGTGGTGTGTGTACTTCACTGGACATTATGTATATATGCGTGTATGAATACCTCTGGGTGTGTGTATATACCACTGGATACGTATATGTGAGGATGAATACCTCTGGGTATGTGTATATTACTGGATATTATGTATATATGTGTGTATGAATACCTCTAGGTATCGCTGGATATTATGTATATATGTGTATATGGGTGCTCTTGGTGTGTGTGTATATATTACTGGATATTATGTATATATGTGTGTATGAATACCTCGGGGTGTGTGTACATCCCTGGATATTATGTATATGTGTGTGTGTGAATACCTCGGGGTGTGTGTACATCACTGGATATTATGTATATATATATGTATGGGTGTTCTGGGTATGTGTATATCACAGGATATTATGGATATATGTGTGTATGGGTGCTCTGGGTGTGTGTACATCACTGGATATTATGTATATATGTGTGTATGAATACCTCTGGATGTGTGTAGATTTCACTGGATATGATGTATAGATGTGTGCGTGTGTATGGGTGCCTCTGGGTGAATATGAATACCTTTGAGTGTGTGTATATATCACTGGATATTATATGTGTGTGTGTGTGTGTGTGTGTGTGTGTGTGTATGAATACCTCTAGGTTTGTGTATATATCACTGAATATTATGTATATATGTGTGTATATCATTGAATATCATGTATATATGTGTGAGGGCTTCTGGATGTGTGTATATATCACTGGATATTATGTATATGTGTGTATGAATATCTCTGGGTGTGTGTACATATCACTGGATATAATATATATATATGAATATGAATACCTCTGAGTGTGTGTATATATCATTGGATATATGGATATATGTGTGTATGAATACCACTGGATGTGTGTACATATCACTGGATATATATATATATATATATATATATATATATGAATATGAATACCTCTGACTGTGTGTATATATCACTGGATATTATATATATATATGTGTGTGTGTGTGTATGAATACCTTTGGGTGTATGTGCATCACTGGATATTATGCATATATGTCTGTATGGGTGCTCTGGGTGTGTGTACATCACTGGATATTATGTATATATGTGTGTATGAATACTTCTGGGTGTGTGTAGGTATCACTGAATATTATGTATATATGTGTGTGTGTATGGGTGCCTCTGGATGTGTGTATATCATTGAATATCATGTATATATGTGTGAGGGCTTTTGGATGTGTGTATATGTCACTGGATATTATGTGTATGTGTGTGTATGGGTGCCTCTGGGTATGTGTATATCATTGAATATCATGTATATATGTGTGAGGGCTTCTGGGTGTGTGTATGTATCATTGGATATTATGTGTATATGGGTGTATGGGTGCCTCTTTGTGTGTGCACAATTGGATATGTATGCATATGTTTTAGTGCCTCTGGGTATGTGTATATAACATTGGATATGTTTATATGTAAATGTATATGAGTGCCTCTGTGTATGTATATACATCACTGGATATTTTATATATATGTGTGTGTGTGTGTGTGTGTGTGTGTGTGTATGGGTGCCTCTGGGTCTGTGTATATATCAGTGTATATTATGTATATATGTGTGTGTGTGAGTGCCTCTGGGGGTGTGTATATATCACTGGATATTATATATATGTGTGTGTGTGAGTGCCTCTGGGTGTGTGTATATATCACTGGATATTATATGTGTGTGTGTGTATATGAGTGCCTCTGGGTGTGTGTATATATCACTGGATATTATGTATATATTTGTGTGTGAATACCTCTGAGTGTGTGTATATCACTAGATATTAAGTATACATGTATGTATGGGCTTTGGGTATGGGTATGTGTCACTGGATATTATGTATATATGTGTGTATGGGTTCCTCTGGGTGGATGTATATGGCATGTGTGTATATATCACTGGATATGCATATATCTATGTTTTATGGGAGTGCCTGTGAGTGTGTCTATTATTGGATATGTATTTATACTGTGTGTGTGAGTGCCTCTAGGTATGAATATATAACACTGAATATTATGAATGTGTGTGTGTGTGAGTGCCTGTGGGTGTGTCTATCATGGGATATGTATGCATGTATACATGTGTGTGAGTACTTCTTAGTGTGTGTATATATCAATAGATATTATGTATTAATGTGTGTGTGAGTGTGTGTGTGAGAGAGAGTGCCTCCTCTTATGTCTGTTATTGGATATGTATGTATGTATAGTTGTGTGTATGGATGCATCTGTGTGGATCTATCATTGGGTATGTATGCATGTATGCATACATGTATGTGGAGTGCCTCTGGGTTTGTCTATCATGGGATATATATGTATACATGTTTGTGTGAGTGACTCTGCATATGTCTATCATTAGCTATGAATGTACACTTTTGTGTGAGTGCCTCTGGGTGTGTCTGTTATTGGATATGTATGAATATATATGGGTGTGTTAGGGCCTCTGGGTGTGTCTATATATCATCGGAAATTATGTATATATGTGTGTGTTTATGTGTCTGTGTAAGTGCCTCTGGGCATGCTTATCATTGAATATGTATGTATATGTGTGTCAGTGCCTGTGGGTATGTATATAACACTGGATATTATGTATATATGTGTGTATGAGTGCCTCTGGGAGTGTCCATCATTGGATATGTGTGTATATATGTGTGTGTGTGTGTGTGTGTGTGTGTGAGGGTCTCTGGGTGTGTCTAACATGGGATATAT